>NC_137775.1:167089132-167500498 GCF_963455305.1 Plecotus auritus
TTCGGAAGCCTCGGACCATTTACTCCAGCCTGCAGCTCCAGGCTTTAAACCATCGCTTTCAGCAGACTCAGTACCTGGCCCTTCCCGAGAGAGCGGAACTGGCAGCTTCCTTAGGACTGACACAAACACAGGTAATTCCCGAGAAGCCCGGAATACCCCTGAAATGCTGGCCCCGCTTGCAGATCGGGCAGGGAGCACGTCAGGAGGAATTCTTGGCCTGGTCCACCAAGGATGGAAGATTAATGACAAATGCCTTTGCTCCGGTTACGAACTTGCCCCGGGACAGCACAGTTTGGAATAAATGAATACTGGACTGGATTTGCACATCTCCCCAACCCTCGGCGACCCCACCCCAGTCTAGTGTCCTTTGGTGACCAAGCTCATCCTTTATTCGAGTCCTATTTCAAAACACAACAACATGAAAGAGAAAGAGAAAGAGATATTCAGGCCAGGAGGCAGAATAAGACATACATATGTAGATAGATATGTGATCCTTTTGTGGGTCCTTGGACTTCAGGATTTCAGCTTGTTGACATAGAATTATGAAGTGAAATGAAGAGGGGAGATAGTCATAGGCTCCAGTAGGATTTTGTTGAGGGACCAAGGTGCCAGCTATTCATCCTGGGATGGGTGAGGTGAGTTTTCCTGAAGATTGCCCTAAGCTCAATGGTTAAATCATCCTGGTGACTGGCTGGTGAGGTACCTCCATAGAGCACAGAACTTGGGAGCAATGGCAGAGGTGGAGATCAAAGAGAAGTACTGCCCAAATTACAGCAGGTGAAGCCTCAGTTAAGTACAGTTGCTGAAGTTCTGCTGCCCTACTAATTTGAGAGACATATGGGCCCTTTCAGACTTCACAGGAAGGGGCTTAGGCAGGTATATTAAGAGCCTGGTCATAAAGCCAGGCTGCAATCACCTGTGCTTTCTGTCCTTGTCGATTGACTTAGTGGCATGGGGCGGGAGGCCTCACGTGAGGTGGGTGATCTTCAGCAAGGGGACTCCAGGTTTTCTGAGACTCTTGCTGGGGAATGATTGCGTGGTGCCTTAGAACAGATGCTCCTGAGCTCTTCTTTTCAATCCAGCCTGCGTTCTTTTGCCATTTTGCCTCTGGAACTGTGTGGGGCTTGAAACGAAGGGATTCCTGCTACTCAGTAACTTGTATTCCTCTTGGAAAAGCAGATTCCTATGGCTAAGTAATTTTAAAGGTACAGGAAGTGGCACCCTAGAATTTCCTTCTTCAAGTAAAGGGAGACCTGGTATGTTAGCTTAGATATTCTCCCATCCCAGATTGCTGATTTCCATTTGATTTTTAGAGGCCCTTTGACTTTAAGTGGCCACACTAACAATCATGTGATGATTGCTGACCACAGTTTGACTAAGCAACATACAAAGCAGGGGCTGAGGGGGTACAAATCCTAACCTCTGCCGAGGTATGGGGTACAGTTCACGTTCACGTAGGGAGAAAGATGCCCATGCGCAGTTGGTGGCATGTGCAGTGTATGCATAGGGATATTTGAGTCATTTGGATATAAATGTATAGGCTTTAATCTGTTCACAGTCATCTGCTCACTACATGCATAGAGATGCCAGGTTTGGGGATTGGTAAATATATTTCTAAGAAAGAGACTATCAGAAAAAAGGGCATTCAGTTGGCTTTGATCCGAAAAGTTCTGTTTAAAAATCCCTCTTTAGGCTTTGAACCCAGCTATCTGATGTGCCTCCATTCTTATTGTATTCTTATTTATGCTGTTGTTTTATACCTAGAAGATATTCGAGTCCTATTGCATCCAACGGAAGAGTTTAGGTATCCAGACAAGATACCTAGGAAATGGGTGGGTAGGGTGGGGGTGAAGAAAGAGGTGGAGCAAAGCGGGGACTCGAGGGTTTGGTGTTTGTGGGATTGTTTTATTAGTAGTACTATTATTTTAAATAATTGCTTCCAAAGCCTCAACGTGAGGCACGGGGGATGTTTTCGAGTCTAACGATCGCCACTGCTTTTCGTTCTAGGTGAAGATATGGTTTCAGAACAAACGCTCTAAGTTTAAGAAACTGCTGAAGCAGGGCAGTAACCCGCATGAGAGCGACCCTCTCCCGGGCTCAGCAGCCCTGTCGCCGCGCTCGCCGGCACTGCCTCCGGTGTGGGACGTTTCCGCCTCGGCCAAGGGCGTCAGTATGCCCCCCAACAGCTACATGCCCGGCTATTCGCACTGGTACTCCTCACCACATCAGGACACGATGCAGAGACCACAGATGATGTGAGTTGTCCGAGGGAAATCGATACCCCCTAGGGAAACGTCTGAACCAGGCAAGGAGGATCCGGGACCTGCTTGCAGCTGCCAAACCGAGCCGAGCCCACGGAGCAGGCTCAGGAGAACTCACGTCTGACCAGACCGTCTGTGCACTCTCTCTCTCTCCCGCTCCCTCTGTCTCTGTTTCTCTCTCACACTCCTCCCTCTCTTTTCCTCTTTCCTTCCTTCCCACCTTTCTTTTCCTTTTCCCTTTTCTTTCCTCATCTGCCTTTTCCCTGGAGCAGCCTCAATAATTGATCTTGCATCTTAGGGAGAGAGAGAGGGAGGGAGGGAGAGAGCGAGAGGCTGGTTACTATGCCAGCGCTCCTGAACCCCTCACTGTAAGTATATTTTCCCTTACCCCTTGGGATCCAGGCTCTGAGCCTCTTCTTCTCTTTGGGAGTATCTATCAAAACAACTTTTTTTTACAGACACCCCCCCACACACACACCAGAAGAATCTGCGCAAACATGGCAGCGTTTTACTTGTTTAATGAACTTAAGGCATTACATGATGAAACAGAAGCATTTCAGACTCCTACGTTTTTATTTACCAATCCCAGACTGACAAAAATAAATAAGAAGAAGAAAAAGAAAAGAAAAGCCCTCACATAACAGCCATCCTCTAAAGGAAAAGGAAAAATCAGCTGAGATTAGAACATTGCCACAAAGGGGACGCTGCATGTTTTATCAAAATGCAATGAACAAGAATGATGATGTCTAAACAAAACAAAACCACTCTTTTCCCCTCCCCAAACCCTGAACTGGAATCAGGAAAGACAGAGGAAACAACCAAAACCATGGTTCTATTGCTTTGATACTTTTACTAGGTGAATTGGTGGCATTCACTAAGCTAATAGGGACGTTTATATCAAGAAACATTTCTGTATATATTGTTGAATTTTAGTTGTACATATACTTTGTATGTTTTTGTCTTCTTTCATATATGGAGTAAAAGCCACAAAATGCTGGGAGTGTCCTGTATATTTCTCCCTATGTGTCTCTATCTCATCACCTCCTCCTCCTCCCCTCTCATATATTTTCTGTCATTCTTAAAAGAATTCCCATTTCCTAATATGGGAAACCCCATATATACACATCAAATGCTTGCAAAAGATGTCATTTTGAAGCACTAGCCTTTGTCTTAAGTATTTTACCATTAACCATGGGTGTTTTCCCAGCTTCCTTTCTATATTAAATTTTTATTGTAATTTCTTCTATTTTAAAAAAAAAATCAGAATGATCTATTCCCTGACAACCTCTCATGCTGAAACTGAGTGTTCTCCTCTCCCTTTTCTCAGCTAAAGAAATACAGCTGTATTTGTCTTTCTTTGCAAGCACGTTTTAACCAAAAAAAAAAAGGAAACAATATGAGAAAAGAATAGAAAACAAATGCACAATTATGACTATTTAATGTTACAACCCTATGAAAGCTAGCTAGGTAGGAAAAGCACACTCCTGGATGCAATACATCCTCCGATCTTGTGGAAAGCTTAGAAATAATGGAAATGAAAAGTCCTTTCGTCATACAAGCAGGAAGCCCCATACTGCGAGAATTAATGGCTACAGACCTGGGCATCCTTCAAATTATGAACCTTGAAACCACTGAGCCATTTATCAGAAGTCAATAGACACTCAGAGTGCTCCATATAATGACAGCGACATACAGCCGTGCAAAAGGACAGTCACTATAATTAGACACAAAGCAAAGACGACTTACCAATATACCCGTTCCTTTTTTTGTTGAGCAACTTCCACGCTCAGTCAGTCTTCAGAATGGTTTAAAACCGATCAGTCTTGTCATTTTCTAGCATTCGCATTGTTACATTAGGAAAAATGTTTTCTTTTCTTTTTTCCCCCTTCCTACTGTGAAACTTTGGGTTCGTAGCTCCCCAGGATCAATTCTGAACAAAGCCTCCAGCTGCAGTGCCATCCAATTTGAAGCAGACATTGGGGACAATTTAAGGTTTTTATCCACAAGAAGGTTTTTTTCCATTCTCTTAAATGCAGCCATAATTAGAGTAATTTTTCATGTAGCCCGCTGATTACAGCGTTTTTACCGTCAAAGATAATTACCTGTAATTTTCTTCCACTTTTAATACTAAAAAGCCATCTTTATTTAGATTCAGGAACAGGAAAGGCGAAACAAAAGAGGGAAATTATTCTGTTATTCATACACAGATTGCAGAGACGTAGGACCTAAAATTGAAAATTAACCAAAATTATAATGCTGAAAAGAATGGAAGAGGCTGCAGAAGTACAGCTGGTAGTGGGGCTTTGCTGAATTATTCAAATTACGTTAGTGAGAAAGCTACCATACATCGAAACCAACACTAATTTTTCTTAAAAAAATAAAAATCCAACAGACACAGGCTAAACCACTGGTGAGTGCATGAAACCCTGAAACCCAGCAAATGCATTTTAACACATTGGAGGTGTTGTCCTGATGAGCTTGTATCAATCTATCTCTTAATGTGCGTTGAATTAAATTCTGCCAAGAGGGGTCCTCTCCAGAACTCTCTTTGGAAACTGGGCTTCCTGGGCTCTCTGAAGCTCAAGGGTTAATATTTTCGCACTTTAGATGGTATTGACCCCGTAAACTGGTTGCTGAGAAAGGGATTGGTAGGAGGGGCGTGGGCAAAAGGCATCACCCAGTCGCGGTGCCTACGACGCCTCCCCACGTTCGCACTTCCCCGGAGTTCTAGAGCCTCGATCTGACCGTATTTCCCACGTTAAAAAGAAAGAAAGAGAACAATAGCTGCGGGCGGTGAGGGTGAAGGGGGAAATTTCTTCCCGGCGCCAATAAGCATCTCATTATCTTTTGACACAATTTAGTCCAAAGGTTGCTGCCGGCGGAGGGGAAAGGCCTTTCTGCACTGAGGTGAGGGAGCCAAAAATTGCTCAGGCTCCTGCCCTGCACATCTCTAGCGGCTTCTAGCGTGTACAGCGTCAGGAAACAGCGTCATCTATAGATAGCACAGCACCGAGTCTTCCTCCGCGCCCTCCTCAATCAGACTGGTTTCTGGGCTCCGTACCTCGCTTCTGCCTCTCAGCCAATCATGCTCCTCTAACCCCAAGGTCGCAGCTTTCGGCCCCGCAGGCAGTAGCTCTAGGAGAGGCATCCCACCCCTTCCCCAACCTGTCCCCACCCCCAGCCTGAGGCAAAGGCCCTGCAAAGGAGCCCTGAAGGGTTGCAGAGGCCAGTTGCTCTTGAAACTCTCTCCCAGAGTGGAGAATGTGGAAGGGGCTATACAGTGAGATAAGACTACACCTGCCATTGCAAATGTCCGCATACCTGTGATAGTAAAGGAGCACTCTCCCAAGCTCCATTTGCTCTCTCCGTGCCCCCAAACTTGAAACCATCGCCACATATAAAGACCTCAATGGGTTCGCCTAGGACTAGCTTTGAGTAACAATTTGCAGAGAGATTTTAGCTTGGAATATCCCCCGCTCTCCCTCCACACCTTACAGAAACCCAGTCCGTTCCACAGGCTCCAGTCACAAGTTGCACCAAATACACCAACAGCACAGAAAAGCAAAAAGAAAAAGAAAAAAGAAAAAAAGAAAGAAAAAGACAAAGCGAGTTCCTAAGGATCCCATTCTCACCTGAATCTTTTACTCACCAGAATGACAACCCTTTTACTGTTAACAGGGAGGGATAAAAGATCAGAATTGCAAAATCTGTAAAGCAAAGTTGCAGTCTATAATGAATTACAACAGCAACACATAGACCTTGGAAAGTGTGAGAAGATAAGTATGAACTGTGCCTTGAAGTATGAAAGAAATAAAAACTTACCCCCAGTGAATATCTCTTAAGCAATGATCAGGTCTAGAAATCTATACTGAACAGAAGCAGAGAAGAATATTTTTCTGAGTCTCAGGGCAGAAGCTCTTTCTCTATATTCTTGGTTGAGTGAGCACATCCAGGTGTGAAATTGTTTGCACACCCCAGCACCTCTTATATTGCCAGCAAAATTAGCTGTTATTACTGTCACTGTTTAGTGATGGTTAGCGTGATACAAAAAAAAAAAAAACTGCTGTAATCAAGACCTGGCGCATCTTTGCAAATTACAGATAATTGTAAACGTCCAGATTATGATAATAGCATCCTAATCCAGCCTGCAATATAATTATTACAGAGTGTTACATCTGAAACTGTCCAGTAGGGCTAATTCAGCCATTATTTAGACCCTATTTTTGCACTGCAAATGGGTTGCTGAGTTGAAAATGTACGATTGTAATTTCACAGGGCACTCAATGAGTAATGGTATAGGAAGAGGAAAATACAAAAGTGAAATGTGAACAGTAGCGATCAAATCAAACCCTGAAGGACAAAAGACTGTTTGATTCATATGGAAAAAGAAGAGTGGGAATTAAGAAAATAGCAAATCAGTGGTCTGAAGCATTACGTGTCCAAATCTTCAATATGTGTGGCACTGATGTGTTTGCAAGGGCGGCTGCATCTGCTGTTGCCTCGAATCTGAAATAATTTTTTTTTCTTTCTCTTTTTTAAACCCTTGTCTTTCCCCACCCTCTCTAAAGCATTTCCTTGTATAAAAGTGCCCCTCCCCCAAGCAAAGAACACTTGTCAGTTTCACCATTGTTTCCACCAGGGTGGACTCAGAGTGCCTGTCACTTGTTTATGAACATTTTCTTAAATGAATTTGCAGTCTCTTGTTATTAGTACAAAATGCCCTGGGTGCATATAAGTATTCTTGAGCTCCATCTCCATTCTCTTTCACAGGGAACAAGTCACTGAAAGTCCTAAAGGATATTAGCAGAAAATATATTCATTGCTGCTAATTAAATAAAGCCTGACTGGGAAGCTGTCTCCACGCTGCTTGGCTGGCTACTGGCTTTAATCCTATGATTAACTTTTATTAATTAGACCCCCCCACACACACACACACATATAAACCAGTTCTAGCTGCTTCTTTTGCTACAAGTCACTAATGTGCTTCTTTCTGGATTCCAGAAACTCCAGTATTTTGGGGGAAAGGACTGTCCTTGCCCCCAGATAGGGTTGTAAAACTGCAAGGTAAGTCTCCTTACAAAATGGAAGAACCAAAGAGAAAGGGAGTTGGAGAGTTAGAGCAAGAGAGTCTGGAGAGAGGCTGGGGCGCTGTGCTGGACCCAGAGTGAAAGTGAACTCCAGGTTCCAGCTGTTGCCTCCGGGAGGATGAACCCTGCTCTGGCTGAGACTTCTGGAGTCTAGTTCTGGTTCCACGTGGGGACATCTCGGTTAGGGATACCTAAAGCCCCGATATCCCCAGGAGCTCACTTTCCCCACCAGGAGCGCAGAGAACTTCCTGAGCATCTCTTCCAGCCTCTAGGACACGTGTGATGATTCTCCCCCCTCCCCCCCATCACCTCACAGACCTGGGTACTGCCTAGCCAGGGCCATCCCGCAGGGTGGCAAGCCAGCTTCCTAGCGCCTGTGAATTTAAGGGCAATAATGAAATGTCCCCTGTGTAGTGACCCCTGTTTATAGATGAAAGTTGAGTCCATATCCTGCCACTTCTCCCGCCTCTCTTCTTCCACCTTGCAAACGGCAAGGGGGCAGAAGTAGTCTTTGGATGACAACAAGCTCCCATGGGCAGATTTTCTGTCTTCTCACCTTTGCAAGAAAAAACAATGCTTTAAAATAAATCATAGTTTGTGAACTGCTTACTGCTCGTCACCCCCACTGACTTAAAAAAATACACTGAACTGTGTATAGTGGAGATTTGACAGAGAATCATTACTGAACTTGGAGTGTGTGTGTGTGTGTGTAGAATGATGTTATGAGCCATTTTTTCCTTCCTGTGGCGAAAGGTCGTAATGTGTGGTATTTCACGGTTTTATATAAATCTTGGTTTAGGATGTGGAACAGACTCAATAATACATGCGCTTTTGGCAAAGAGACTCCTACGGATCCCCATAAATCAGAAGTAATACGAAGTCCCAGCGAACAAAAGAGCAGAAACATTTAATTGCTGCAAAGCAGGACTCCCGTCTCCTTTAGAGGGAGATTCATGTAAATTCCCTCGGTTCCTATCTTCACGGTTAGAGCTCGACCTATAAAACAGGTTATTACATTACAGCCGGCGACCCTGAGTGCTTGAAAGGGAAGGCTCCCCGCCCCCCACCCCAGCCCCTCCAGTGCCACGGGAGAACCTAAAGTTTGTCAGATGCAAAAGAAAACGCGGATGGGGCTGGGGAGGGGGCTGTGCAGGGCTGCGTAGAAAAATATTTAGCCAATCCCATATGTGCTACCGCTATTGGGGCTGTTTTGGAGGCCCAGAGTTCGCTGCGACTCTGAAAAAACCTAGTACAACGTGCAAAGACCGCCGGCAACCTGGGAACCAGAGGGAAGGGCGGGAGCAAGCCGCAGCGCCCCCTCCCCAAGCTCCCGGGAGGCGGGAGCCTCCACCCAGCGCTGTGGGAGGGGGTGCTTCAGGGTGGAGGAGAGGGGTGACCGCAGGCGGATCCGCCGGCGTGGCGCGCTTCCCAGAGGTGCGGAGGGCGTCTGCCCTCAGGGCGTGCCTCCCGGGAGGGCTGGAGAGCTCGGGGTTGGCGAGATCCCAGTGGCCAGTGGGAGGTGCGCGATCCAAAGGGTTGCGGGGATGGGGCCGGGAGGGTGGTGTGGTTGGGTAGCCCTAAAAGTCCCTCTCCTAGAATAAAAGGAAGCGCTGGGGCGGGGGTTGGGGGGAGGTAGGGGGCAGCGTTCCAGGAGGCATTCCTGGCGCTTCGGGCTGGGGAGCTCAGGAAACTCAGTGGTGTCAAGGCCGGAGTGAGTTGTAGGGCGCGCCGGGAGGAGGCGAGCGCGGCCTGCCCTTGGCGCGCTGTGGGCGACTCCCGGGACGGCGCGGCCCCGACGCCGCGAGCCGTGGGGCGTCCGGTGGGATCAAAGGAGCCAGAGGAGGCCAGCCGGCGCGTCTGGGGTTGTGGGATAAGGGGCGGGAAAGAGAAGATTGGTATAGGCGGGGAGATCCTGGCCTGGCCGGTGCCACCAGGAGAGGGTGTGTGCGTGCGTGGGTGTGCGGGTCAGCCCGCCCCCGGTGGAGGTCGAGCCCTGGGTGGGTCCGAGTGTGGCTGGAAAGGCTCCCGGGTGGGTGACCCAAAGAGAGAGAGAGCGAGCGAGCGAGATCAAGGGCATCGAGGCCTGCGGGTTCCTCTGTGTGTGTCTCAGGCCCTGTGGCTCAGGACTGGAGCCGCCTGGCACCCACAGGAATGCGGCTTCTCTCGGCTGCCCAGGCCGCCCCCTGTTCCACAAGGAGGTGGCCGCCAGGAAAAGGGGGGCGGGGGGGGGCAGAAATCTGCTTAGCCCAACACGAGTCTCAAACAAAGGCTAATTTATCTGATCTTTTACAGCAGGGCCAGCAGATTCGGGGCCTCTTGGGCTTTGGAGGGGGGGCAGTCTGAAGATGGGGGTTTGGGACTGTGAGGGTGTGTGAAGAGGCTCACGGAAAAGAAAAGGAACTCTCGGAGTGGGCCTGAGATCTGGGGAGCACTGGACTGAGAGCGGGGCTCGTGGGGACGGGAAGAAGCAGGCAGAGGTCCAGGAAAGTGGGGTCGGGCCCATCAAGGAATCTGGGTGGAGCGGTGTACATTTACGTTGGATGTAGGAATAAACAATGGCGAGAAAGAGGGAGGGTGCGAGGGGGCGCGCGGGAGAGGAACATCACACAGATATTTTTGGGCTTTGCGGAGGATCTGTTATTTTTACATCCTCGGGCGCAGGGCTGCAGGGAGTTAAATCCCCCTGGGAGAATCCCCATGGTGCCAGGGAAAACCCGCTGCAGACTGGTTTGGCAGAATTATTTTTGTCCACGGCTCCCAGACCCGGCTTAAAAAAAAAAACAACCGCGCGAGAGAAGAGGCCATTGCGAGTGGAAGGAGTGAGGTTAGACAAGGGAAGGAATCCTGAAACCAAGTCTGCGCGTGGCGTCCCGCCTGGCCGCCTCGCAGGCTTTGGTGTCTGTAACAACCAGCAGAGTCGAGGCTGGAGGTGGGAGGGGGGTCGTTAAAGGAGAATTTCCCTCTTTCCTCCTGGGAAGAGTCCAAACTCGCCGTTCCCTCAGCTGACCGTGCGGGGTGAGTTCCCTCCGCTTGACCGTGCGGGGTGATAGTGAAGGGGGATCCTCCTTCCCAAGCCAGGAGTGGAGGTGGGAGACGACGAGGCGGCTGGGAAATCATCTGCCCTCTCTATGTGCAGAAAGGGAGAGGGCATGTTCCAAGCACATTCTCGCCGCTCTCAGGCAGCCGGTGAGGAGGAAGTGTTCGCGATGTACAGTGCGTGCGCCCCTTCCACGTTCCCAAAACGCGCACCCCGAGGCGCCCGCGCAGGGGAACGCTGACCCGGGCAGACGGCCGCCAGGGTTTCTCCCAGCCGGATTCCCTAGGCAGAAAACTCTGGCTCTCGGTGTAATGGAAACTCCTAAGATCCTTACAAGCAAAGAAAGAAAGGCAGGGAATAGATGCCTTCACTTCTTCCCTTCATCCTATTCTCTGCCAGCGCAGAACACAGCGCGTGGCTACCCAAAACTCCGAAGAAAGGAGAGCGGGAGGGGAATGACGAGTGGGAGAGACGCAGCGGTCCACACCTCTGGCTGCAGTCGGCGAGCGGACCCGGACCAGGCAGGGTGTTGCCTAAAGACCCGTCAAAACTCTGAATCCCCCTAAGGCCCAAGCCGGTCCAAACTGGCAGGCTGGACAGGAAAGAAGAAAAATAAAGAAATCCTGGAGAGAGGGAAACTAGGAAAGGAGAGGGAGAGAAAAGGAAGAGAGAGAGAACACAGGTAAATTCCCCGCGGGGCACACAGCATGCCTTTTCAGGTCTCTCCTCCTAACCCTGGAAGAACCTTCTTAGAAATCCTCAGACGACAGGATGTAATTTTTATGTTCTAATCTCCAACCCCCCCACCCCCGTCTTTAAGAAAACTCTCCTGTCACATTTATTGCCGCGGACTTCCCAGCTGTGAAATATATCTCCTGTATCTTGTAATATCCAATATACGATTGCCCTTGGTATCCCAAGCAAACAGAGGCAGGTGAACTAAATGACAGTCAGAAAGCCGTAGGCAATCCAGGCCGGGAGCACAGCTGCAGACCTGGCTGTAGCTCTGGCCACACTGTTGGTGTCTAGATGCAGTGGTTGGGGAGAAGGAACAACACAGGCCTAGGTTGCAGCAAGTCTTTCCTCTCCTCCCCAAAGAAGGCTTCACAAAGGAGAAATCCCTGCAAACAGATTCAATTTCCCATCGTTTTGGAACCTGCTTTGCCACTGTTTTATGTAAAAGCAAAGCAGAAGGAACTCCTTCCTGCAAAAAACCAGAGAGTGGTAAAGCACGGGAAGAAAAGACTTATATTTAGAGTATTATCTCACACGAAATGAAACCCACACAGGGCCACAGTGCTTTCACGCCTGCCCCCCACTCCACAATTCCCTCTCTTGGCAGAAGAATAATGCCCCCCACATGCCTGCTTGGCCTGCTGATTCAGGCCCAACGTTGTTTTCAAACCCTGTGATCCTTCCCTCTCTCTGAAAGAGCTCAGATACATTTATAGTCATACACCAAGAAGTCCAAGGCACTACTATTTGCCTTGCTGCAAATGTTTCAGATTTTTAAAAAATGTAATAAGAGGGGAAATCCCCCCCCCCCCCCCCGTTTTTCATTTTCTCATCTCTGGAAGCACCCTTTGAAAGGAGTGTAATTTGTCTAATTGCTCTAGCAATACACAGAGGCTGATGGGGAGGGCAGCTCTCCACCATAATTGCTTTGAGCTTAGAATTCAGAGTGGTTGAGGGATTTCTGCTCCTTTCTTACTTACACACAGTGTAGGAGGGCCCTATTTAGATTCCAGCATTACTTTCTACCTGAAACAATTTGGGGTTAAACTTAAAATTATCTAAACGTTTTTGTGGTTAGCCCCCCCCCAAAAAAAACCCCACCCAAAACACCTAAATATATATTTTACAGCAGTGCTATAAACAGGCCACATATACATATAGACATATAAAGCAACATTCAACATATAACATGTAAAGTTCTACATCCATGCAGCTCCCAATTTCTATTTTCCTTTTTGCCTTATTGGATCTCTGCAGACCTTCTTTCTTTAATTGCCTGCATAAAACGTGGCTAGCCCATTACAAGAGGGGGGGGGCAAAGAAGTATTTTTTAAGAAACATTTTGCTTTCATGATCGAAATAATTTTATTTATCCAGAATATACAGTTTAACTCCTCTATCTACACTTATTTACATGGTTAAAACAACATTGAAAAAAGTCTTTTGAAAAGTTGAGGTCATAGATTTCAAGGCACCATTGATAGTGTCCACAGTTGCGCAAAAAAAGTGTCTGTAAAAAAAGGAGGGGGTCAGGGTCCTTTGAAATGCAATAACTTACATGCAAAAAAAAAAAAAAGCTTTACACATGAATCTTTTTTTGTTTCCGGTTTCCACACTTCCCCATATGAATTCCTTTCTTTATGATTTTCTAAAACAGCAAAACACAGTAGTCCCAAAAAAGACAGCAAGAGAAAGCGGCTGGTCTAATAGAGTGTCCCGGAGGCCAGCGCCAGCGGGTGCTGTAAGGAGCCAGGCGGCGGCAGGTGGGAATTGATCGAGCTGGCTGCGCTCGGGTACCAGGAAGCCGAGTTCTCCAGGTAGCTGGACGCGGGGGACTGGTTGGAGGTCGGAGGGTGGGCATGAGGGTGGTGGCTGAGCGAGCGCGACGAGCCCTGAGGCTCCCACACCGCCGGAGATTGCGGCGAGTTACACGCCATGGGGTCGCTAGAGCTGGGGCTGTGCTCCGGGGGCATCTCCCCGTTTTTCATGATCTTCTTGATCTTGGATCTTTTGTTCTGAAACCAGATTTTCACCTGGGTGGGGGGAACAAAGGCACAGGTTACCGGAACCCTCCGAGGCATCTTCGGCCCCCCGCGGCTCCGCCCTGGCGTCTCCCGGCGTCTCTGGGCCTGCTGTCCGGGACCCGGCCTGAGGCTCAGCCTGAATCGCCGGCCCCAGAGGGCGCCCTGGCGGGATCAGCGCGCCGGAGCCGCCGCGAGGGCACGACCCCGAGGCTGTTGTCTTTTGTTTGGCTTGGAGGCGAGGGCCGGGGGCGGGCGGGGGGGGGGCGGGGAGGCGAGTGTCCGAAGCCACGTGCGCACACCTGCAGGCCCACGCGGCGCGCACGGAACGCGGGGCCGCCAACGTCTGCAAAACCGTGGCCGAGCCCTGCACGCCAGGGCGGTGCAGCCGACAATGGGAGCGCGAGTTCATGCAGGTAGCGCACGGATCCCCCAGCTCCCCGCGCCACTCCCTTCACCCCCTCCTCAGCTCCGGGAAAGGTCAGAATCCGCCTGCAGCCCTGGGCGGTGACTCAAACATTCTTTATTCTTCTCTGGGGGTTGGAGTGGGAGTAAAGGAAACAGGACCCTCCAGGGAAGATTTCCCCATTCAACAGCGCCCCGCTGCTCACCCGCCCCCCCTCCCCCCCGCCTCGCGACCCTCAGGCTGCGGCGGCCCAGCGCTCCGCAGCAGCGGGGAGTGACCCCCTCCCCCAGCTCTCCCGGCTCGCAGCGACGTCCTCCGCCTTCCCTTGGCCTGAGACCACCGCGAGGCCGACGGGCCCTGCTGGCCCGAGAGGCTGCGTTGCACACAACACTAGTCAGTTTCTCCAGCTGCGAGAGCGTCCTAGGAGTGACCCTCCCGTGTCCCATCTTAGAAAGTGACCCCTCGCCCCCGGAGGCCCGAAGCGGGGGCATCTTGGGATGAGCGACGTCTCCATCCCGTCCCCACCGTCGCAGGCGGCGACACCGGGTCTGCCTTATGGAGGGAAGGGCGCAAGGTGGTTGTCTGTCTGAGTTGCCCGCAGGCGCTCTCCGATCGGCTCCCGCCCGCGGGGACAGAACCGCAGGGCCCAGCCAGGCACGCAGCCAAGGCGGGGCCCTGGCCTGGCCCGGCCGCGGCCGGAATTTACCTGTGTTTGCGTCAGTCCCAGCGAGGCGGCCAGCTCGGCGCGTTCGGGCAGGGCGAGGTACTGAGTCTTCTGAAACCTTCTCTGTAACGCAGCCAGCTGAAAGCTGGAATAAATAGTCCTGGGTTTACGAACTTTCTTTGGTTTGCCATTCACCATCCTCACCTCGGGCTCGGCCACTTCTTTCTCTAAATAAGCAAAAACAGAACCGGTTAGAGCTTGTCCGCAGACAATGGCGCTTTTGCAGAACCCTCAACTACAGTCCTGGGGTTTCTTCCCAGGTAGGCTTCCCTCGGGTTCCCCATCCTGCCTACCACCTTTGCTTCACACGACCCCGAGACACGTGCCCCTCCCCCAAAGGTTGGAAAGGCCAGGTAGGCAGCCTCCGATTAATTCCCTACGCGGCTCATTCAGCTTCTCCAGGGCTTGTGTAAAGCGCGTTGGACAGCACAGTTCCCTCCTCGGCGCCCTGCGTCTCGCCCCTGTAGCTTCACCCGGACTTGTTTTTACGCCCACCCTGCGTTTGTGCTCACGTGCGTTTCTGGGGTGACCATGGCCATCCCCTCCCTGTCAGCGTCTGTTTGGGAGCCCACCGAGGCCGGACCCAAGGGCTGGGAAGATGCTAACCGAGGTCTTCAAAGTTCAAAGTCCCACAAGCAAACTATGCTCCTTCCATTCAGTAGCAAGCGGTCGGGGCCTCGGCAGACAGAGGGCCGATTATGCAGCCCCCATAATCTCCCTGCCGATCTGGGAGGGCACAGATGTGTCTGGTTTCTTTTACAAATAGACTTAATAAGTTCTTGGCCAAAAGAAAAAAAATCTTTCACTTATGCAGGAAATGCAGAGACACTGAGAAAGGAACGAAGACATTCTCCCTCCCTGGCTGTCTTTTTTAGTTTAACAAGAGTCACACATTGAAAAGAAATCAGTGGTGGGGTGTTTTCGTAAAAAAGGGGCAGCAGGTCAGGACGAATTTCTCAAAATCCTGAGTATAGAAGGGGCGGGGGGAGACTTTCTGAATGCATGCTTTACAAAGGTGCCCTGGAGTCACAAGTCCCCTTTCCCACCTTATCAAAAGTGCCCATCTCTGGAAGGGGCAGAAAACCTCTCCCTGGGGTGTGTGTGTGTGTGTGTGTGTGTGTGTGTGTGTGTGTGGCGAGCTCCTGGGAGAGGAAGGGTGGAGGATGAGGGCTGTGGTCTGGATTCTGCCAGAGCAGGGGATGCTAATATTAGCAGGATTATTAATGTGCTGGTGGGAAGAGATCAAACCTGACCAGCAAAACCTCTCCAAGGAGACCTCATGCCTCTCTCTTACCGCCCAAGCTCACTAAACTCTTAAACTCTCCACCTAAGTTTCAAGGCAGCTGAAAAGGGAGGAGGTGGGGAGGAAGAAGGCAAATTTTAGGCACCCAAAGGAAAAATAAAAAAGTGCTCCAATAACGTGACCCCTCAGCAACCCTCCTCCATCTTTATATGGCTTTTTGTTTTTCGGCGTTGCCTTGGATAAACTGCAAGGCTCTCCCCCCCCACCCCTTTCTCAGGCAGCCTACAGCTCCCAGGCCCCCCACCCCATCCGGAGCGCTCCCGGCTCCAACGCGACCCTGGCTCGTGGCTGCTTTCAGACAAATCCCGACGGAGCCTTGGAGGCAGCTTTCCACTCCCACTCGCACACCGAGCATGCTTACCAAAAATTCCAACAACTAACCTCCCCTTTATTACGCAAACGCCACTAGGGTTGCTAGATTCTTTCTTCTCTCCACCCCTACTCCCTTTCCAGCCTAGCCGGCTACCTGACCCGGCAAGCTGGGAACCAGCGACGGAGCCCCCCATCCCCCATCCCCACCCTCCCCAAGGTGCTGGAGCGGAGAGACCCTGGTCCGAACTCCCGCAAGCTTCTCCTACTAAAAACCCCTGAAGTGCTGGCCTGGGAACCCACTCCCTTCTGCCACATGCGCCCCCACTGCAGTGGATGGCGGGGCCCCAATCTCCCACCCCACTTCGCCCCTCCAGAACCCTGGCTGCCCCTGGATCTGCCCCCCGCTCTCGTACCTGGCTGGCTGGTGGCGCTAGGGACGCGGTTGTAGGCGCCGCCGTACTGGTGGTAGGGGCTGGTGTAGCCGTAGTCGGCGTAAGCTTTGGCGGGGTAGCTGCCGGCGGAGCCGTTCACGCCGGGGTACTGGTACTGGTAGGGGTTGAGCGCTTTGCCGTAGGAAGCCGAGGTAGGAGAGCAGTAGCCGTGCGGGGCTGCCCCCGCGGGGCTGTAGTAGTCGGAATCGGTGGCCGACGACTCGGGCAAAGTTGGCGATTCCTGAGACGGATGGTGCATGGCTGCGGACGTCTGGAACGGAGCTTGGAAGTCGCCGGATCGGATGCTGGGTACCCTCCTGTCAAACACTCCTGTCATCGCTCCCCGGCGGCGGCTGTCCCGGCTGCTGTGGCGGCGGCTGCTGCCCGAGGTGGCGGTGGAGCTGCTCTGGTCTAAGCCGACATGGCTGTGGGAGCGAGGGAGGAGGAGGAAGAGGAGGAGGAGGAGAGAAGGAGGAGGAGGCGGCGGCGGCGAGGAGGAGGCTGGGAGTCGTGGAGGCTCTGTCTCCGGCAGGCTGACTGCTGACTGAGGCGCAGCACAGCCTTGGTTAAATCCTTAATTGCACGCTTACGCACAGCGGGGTGGATCGGGTTCCATTGGCCAGGGCCTCGGGAGCAGCAGCAACACCCCAACTCGTCCAACTAGTTTTAACACAACAAAGCATTGCTTAAAAAAAAAAGAGAGAGAAAAAAATGTAGGGATGAGGGAAGTGTGTGAGTGTGTGTGTGAGTGTGTGTGCGCGTTGGGGAACGAGGGGGGGGGGGTGGTCTCAGTTAATCTGTTTTCAGTGAACACCAAAGAAAACGCAGGAGCCCAAACGCCAGCTCTGTAATGTCTGGAGACAATGTGTTCCAATCAGCAGCTTCGGAAAGCGCACATGTTTTGGGGACGAGGTCGGCCTCGGTCTTTCTTTGCTCCCCATCTCTCCACCCCGTTGGGCTTCACCAGGGGGTAGTGTGGAGTTGAACAGTGATATTGCAGTGGGGAATCGGGATGTGGGGTGATGGTGAAAAGGAACTGAGACCACTTTTTATTGGGGTGCTGGGAGTCAAGTTGTATCTTACATGTGTTGAAAATTTGCAGCTTGGGGAAAAAGACTAATGTACAACAAGCGCTTCCTTTGCGCGAGATAAATATTTCTCAGAAAAAGGCTGGGTAAGGATGCTCATGAATGCACACTGTTCATTCAGCGGTTAATGGCAGTTTCTGCAACCCCAAGTCCCTACAGTGAATTTAAAATGTTACTGTCTTAAGCACAAATAACTTAATGACACCCAAATGGCTGGTCCCAAAGAACAGCCAGCAGCCCCACATTTTGTTCAATATTCTCGTCCATTCGGCTGCTATTGAGAGGGTCTGTAACTCTGTTCAGAAGTTAAAGGACTCCTGCAAAAGTGAATGCTTCACTTATGACCTGTCATTCCAATGGACCAAATGGGAACCCCAAGAAGACTGAGAAGTAGACAAGAATAAAAGCCCGTTTGGGACGTTGGGTGAAGCCCACCAATATTCCCCTCCCAACCTCATGGACATGGCGCCATTCCCCGGTCCAGGTTCCTGTGCTTCCATGCTCCTATTCCCTGCCTTCAAGACATCTTAGCTCATATGCAAAGGGACGAAAAGCGCAGGAACCGACCACTGGGTGTTCATGGTCCAGAGAGTTTGCTTTCATGACATGTCACTCTTGCTCTAGTGATGATCCAGCTGGGGGTGTAATAATTGAATGTAAGTCAACCTACCGCTCTCCATTTCTCGCCCTTAAAGTAGGCAACTCCAGGAACTGGACCTTGATTTGGGCCTTGTCAGCATCTTCCTCCAGAGTGGCTGAGACTAGGAACCTAGGAGGCTCCCCCAGACACCCAGGCAGGGAGGGTCTGGTTTCTCATCATTCTGTGCGCTCCAACCGAAAGAGGAGTCTACATGAGTCGTGTCTAGTGTTAGTTAGCTTAGCCTTACTTTCTGTGGAGCTACCCGGCCCGAAACAAGCCAGCGGGGAGAGCTGGGGGTTTGGAACTCTTGGCAGGGTGCCAGACTCGCTCCAGAACACCAAAGCAGAGCAGCCATGCCAGCATCAGCCCCCTGCCTCTACCACCGTCTGGGAGCCCTAGAACCACAGCTGTCGTCGCCTTGCCTTTAGGGGCAACTTAAGAGCTGGCACGCTCAAGGCAGGGGAGGGGTGTGTCACAGGGGCCCTCAGCGCCCTTCCCGACCAGGCCCCAATCTCCTCCTTGAGGCCTGTGCCGCCAGGGACTTCCTTGAGACTGACGCCCGGAAAACAGAGTCCGGGCTGCCGGCCCATCCTGACCCGGCACTGTGGATTCTGACACTACTGTTCACCCTCTAGGTTCAGAGCCACGGGGCATCGGGAGGCGCTGACAACCCGGTCGGGCTTGACATCCTGGCCTCTCTCTGCTCAGGAAAGTTCTTGGTGCCAATCGAGCCACCTTAAGCACATCCTGCTGTTTAATGACAGGAATCGCATCCCCAAGGCAATGCCGGGGAGGGTCCAAGTGGCCTTCGGGCGAAGGCAAGTGGCGCGGGGAGCCGGCTGGCCTTCCCCTGGTCCCACCACCCCCGGAATTTTTTTTATTTCTTACAGGTTTAAAAGTTACGACGTGAAGGGAAATAAGGCAACACGGTTATGCTAAGGAGGGTGTTCCTAGCAACGTGTTTAGACCTTGCTGAGAAGGCAGATTCCAAACAGGGTGAGATGGGAAGTTGCAGACTTTGGGCAAAATGGAGACGTTTGGGGTCTGGTGGAGAACACAATGTTACAATGTCCAGTTAGTCTCGATTCTGCTAAATGTCACTTTCCCCTCCGTCCAAGAAAAGGTATTCTCTCTCACATTTTGCACAGGACAGAAAGGAGTGGGGCGGAAGGGAAGGGCTCAGCTTCTTTGTTCCAGTTCCTAACGTGTTGGCCCTCAGGAGCAAAGGCCGCTGCTGGGTGCAACTTCCAAATCTGGGTGCGTCTCTGAAGGTCTCTCTCGACTTTGTTCAGCTTCCTTACCAAGTCGACCCCACTTTCCCCTACCCTTGCCTGAAAGGAGAGCGCTAAGTTCAAAGGAGCTGGAGTCTGATCACAACACAGTCCCATTTCATGTCACATGGCAGTCGCTGTGGCTCCCCCCACGCCGCGCCCGGGCCTGGCCGCGCTGCGGACCCACGCTCTGGGCGCACGCGCGCTGGGTGTCCCTGCTCTCGGGTACCGTGGGTGTTGCTGGTCCGGTGGGTGTTTGTGACACCAAGGTCTGGACCTTTGTCTTAAGGCCAGTGGACCGGACGCTGCTGCCTCTTTCAAAACCCATCGAAGGGCTCAGCCTTGGAGAAATGGCCCCACGGCATCAAACTTCTCCAGAAGTGCGCTCCCCACTGCGACACGTAGGAAGAACGCGAGTAATGTCATCTCCCGGTAGCCGAAATTTGCAAGGGGCGGGGGTGCGGTGTGTGGTGGGGATGGTGGAGAAACGGACCCTAAAAGAAGTGCAAGTCTTTACCACGAGCGCCACCCAGTGTCCGTGCGGAACAGCGCACAAATAAAGGGCAACCGGTTTCCAAGAATCGGAATCCCTGGCTGGAGTTGGCCGGCTGGTCCTCCGGGTATGAGGCCGCTACTGCGTGGTTTTCCTTACTCCTAAGCGATTTTCTTCCTCCTTATATACTTATACGCTTCCTTCCTCCGCCCACGAGATGACTTTTTTTTTTTTTTTTTTTTAGTCTCAGCAGAAATCTGGCGATTTGGGGGAGTAACTCGCTCTGTTCAACCTCTTGTGGTGACTGGAAACAGTCCAGGCTGACCCTTGTGTCCTAGCGAGTTCTGAGGAAGCTGACCCTCCTCTAGAAAGACGAGATGCTGGAGAGGCTGCGGGTGAGCCGCTGCTTGTCTAAATTGGAAAGATAGTGCCCCCTGACTTTGCAGGGAGAGTACCTCGGAAAGTGGTAAGGGGAGATACTTTAGTAACTGCATTAACTCAGCTTTCTCCCTCTGGCCCAATCTGGAAACGTATGTGTTCACAGGTGTGCCAACAGTAGAACTTCTTTTCCTTTGGGCTTGAAGCTCAGACAAATCAGTGCACCTGAAAATATTTAATTTATGAACTTAAGATATTTTTTTGATATGGAACTACTGTTTTGTTTATTTAAAACACTGTGCACATCAATTCTATGCGCATAAGTCAGGCAGATAAAGGACCCCAGAACATGATACTAGTATTATTTACATATGCAAACTTGATATAAATAATGTTTCTTGGCTATATAATTTTTATTTTATTTTAGAGAGGGAGGGAGGGAAGAGAAACACTGATCCATTCTTGCCCTAACAGGGGAGAGCGGGGGGGGGGGGGCATGGAACCAGCACCTAGGTATGTATGTGCCCTTATGGGAATTGAACCTTCGACCTCCCAGTGTAAGGGAGGACGGTCCAACCAACTGAGCCACGTCAGGCCATGCCAGCCAGGGCTTGGCTTTAGAATTTTTATCCGTGGACTACCTTTCTTTCAAAAGTTCTGTCCCTGGGCTGAGGTTTACTTTACTTTTTATTTGCTATGTTTTATCCATTTCTTTTCTTTATCCAGCAGGGGAATGCTCTCAGAGCAGTTCACTGCTATTATGTCCTTATTGATCACAATCCATCTAAGAGCACTTTTCATCACAGATCTCAAATACAAACAAAGCTGGTTTCATCAGACATTTGTGGATCTAGACCTGAGTAGTCATTTTATTTACAATGGAGCTTCATTTTTCTTTGAGCTAAGACTATTTAATGACTTAAGGTAATAGCCCTGAAATATTCAATTTGATGTTTTGTTTTTTGTTTTTTAAATATTTTATTGATTTTTTTACAGAGAGGAAGGGAGAGGGATAGAGAGTTAGAAACATCGATCAGCTGCCTCCTGCACACGTCCCACTGGGGATGTGCCTGCAACCAAGGTACATGCCCTTGACTGGAATCGAACCTGGGACCCTTCAGTCCGCAGGCCGACGCTCTATCCACGGAGCCAAACTGGTTAGGGCTCAATTTGATGTTTATCTAGAAGAGACACATTTTTATGAATTGGGATGAGATGGAAAGATAGGAGTGATGATTACAAAAAGTGGTGAAGGTTTTCAAAAGGATTACAAATTGTTGGTCATTGGTTTGGGCAACTCAGCTGAATAGCCTTTGTGTCTTCCTATCGCCCAACAGAGAGCAAGATGCACTGGCTTGGACATTCAGAGGTGGTTCATCTTCTGAGTTAACAAAACTCTTTAATTCTCCACCTAGTTTAAAGTTCTTCCCATGCACATGAGGCTGAATTAACTTAGGCCCAAGTCAAACACTTTGGTGCCTATGAAAATTGACAATGAGCTCACCCAGGGAGGGAGGAAAGGGAAAGGATAAGTAGAAAGAAAGATTCATTCCATGCTGGAATTAATGACAGTACCCCTTGCCCTCAAGAAAAATGTGTTTGGAATTAAAGATCTCCTCCAATAAAATAATCTCAAAAGATTCACTAGCAGGCAATTTTATAAATATTCTGAATAAAATTAAAAATCTCCAAAAGGGGGAACTATTTTCCACTTAATTCCAACCAAATAGGATTTTTTAGTTTATTTCCAAATGATAGAGTAGATCATAGAATTCTGCACATTTTGTTTTCATAATTAAGACATTAACATGTGTTTATTCATTTAGCAAACATAACTGGCTAGGAAAAAGCCTGAAGTATCCACTCGAATCTATTCTCTATGAGGCGAATTTAGTGTACCACAGCTGAAAACACTTCAAGTTCATCTAAGTAGGAAGTAAATGGAATTATATTATTATATGTCTTTGCAAACAGAAAATGAGGCATATTCTTCATCCTAAACTCAGACTTCATCCTCTTGAAAGGAAGGGTTGGCTGTGATACTATTTACAAAACCTTTATTCTTCTTAAAGATATAAAAATATTTCAATTAAAAAAATACCCCTTATGGAGTTAAAAGAAGAGTAATCAGCAGACAGGAATTCAGAGCAAATCCAACTCTGGCCAGGAAATAGCAAGAGCAAAGCTTAACTCATCTTTAATAACATACTAATTACAAGATCAATTTAGAATCTTAAAGTTCATTGATCCTAAGCCACTGTATTTCTATGATCCGACAACACTGTATGCAAAGAAGTAAAAAAAAATAAAAATAAAAAAAAACCAACAAAAACCACTTCTAAAGTCAAATCCATTCAGATTATTCAAACACTGAGCTCGGTGAAACTTGGCCCACAAGATACATGCACACGGGCGGTTAGTATAATTTTATAGCCTTAATTACATCATTTTAATAGATTAAAACAAACAGCAAGAAAATATAAAACCTTTTCTACAGCTGTGTTTACTACCTTATACCTTTTATAGAGAAACAGATTCTTAAACAAGCAACCAGCCTGAGATAAGAGGTTTCCCTGCTGTGTTCCACAGCACAATCAGTCAAAGGCTCAGTGCCCACCTGGACTTGCACCCTCTGTGCTCCTGCAGAAGAAAATTAAGGCAACAGAAAGGAGAAGTCAATAGCTTTCCAAGTGAAGTGTAGCTGACAAGGCAACGGAGTCACTTTTAAAATCGTGGGCCGAAAAGATTCCTTATTCTCTTTGCACCCAGGATCATCATAGTAGTCAACTTACAGAGCCCATGGGCAGTTACTGCAAATATTGCTTCTGCAACATGAAGTCTTCAGTTTCCCTTCACTGTCTCAACATAGCAGGCTATTGGGTGGTGCATTTAGCAAAGTATTATAGACATATACATTCATTTAATTTATTGCTGCATCCTGGTTTACAATTTCGGGTATTGACTGTGTGTCTCCAGTGGTTTGAATGCATTTTCACACTTTTACTCCCAACTGATGTATGCATTTTGATTGGTTACTTAGGAAATCAAGAAACACTGGTTGATGCTGCAACTTTTTCAACAGCCCTCACTTTGCAGGCAGCATACTATGTGTCTACCTTCACTATTGTTAATCTAAAATGGGGTTTGGAGGTGTGGGTGTGGATGAAATGGTGAAGGGGATCAAAAGGTAACAGTCATGGGGATGTAATGTATAGCATGGTGACTATAATTAATAATACTACATTTTTAAATGTAGTATTTGAAAGTTGCATATTTGAAAGTTGCCAAGAGAGTAGATCTTAAAAGTTCTCTTCACGAGAAAAAAAATTGTAACTACATGTGGTGATGGATGTTAATGAGACTTGTGAGCGATCATTGCACACTATATACAAATATCAAATCATTATGTCGTACATCTGAAACTAATATCATGCTACATATCAATTATAACTTAATAGAAAAATAAAATAGTGTTTAGGGGTATCTGGAATTTGTCTTACATGTTTCAGGAATCCTTGGCACTATAGAGGGAAAAGATACTTTCTTTTATGAAACTCTGGACTTCAGCTAGCCACAGAATATATACGGACAGTGCATTAAATCCTCTCAAAGGAAAAAAAAAAGCGTAAGTGGAAAGCAACAAACTGAGTAAATAACAGATAGAGGTTAGAATAGCTGTATTCATACATGGAAAAAATCAGAATGTACTATGGATGCATATTCTTTCCCTACACTTCTCCATTGCCTCCTTTGTTTATTTGAGTCTCGCTGCACCAGGGGTGTACTGTTTTACAGCTTTTTCACACTTGCTGTTTAAGAGTTTCAGACACTTTCAGAGTCATGTTACAGAGTAACTGTGCTAGGTCGCTGGCAGTTAACCTGCACAGTGAACTTGGAGGGGATAAGGAGAAATATTTAGCATTGGGAAAGAGAGATGGACCAAAAAAAATCATTTTTGCTACAGTATAATATTTTTAATAGAATTATTCCTAAAGTCAGTCAATTAGGTGTAAAACCGGGGGCTGGGGGGAGGTTTTTTTTTTTTTTTTTCAAATTTTTATTAAGGTATTATATGTGTACATATCTTACTGGGGGGAGTTTTTAGTAATTAAAATCACCTGGTAAATTTCCCCTAACTTACAACAACAATGGCAAAGATTAGAAGAGAAATCGAAGAATGGAAAGCAAAAAGATAGAAACAGCCAGGCATTAATAACCACCCTGCTCTCTCTGGATTAGAATAATCATTGGGGTGGCATTTAGGAAAAAGCACCTGTCCACCGAAGGATTGTCTTTTGGGGAGCACCTACCAGAGAAGTTGGAATGAATGGAGTAGAATTGCTAATGTCAGTTCTCTTCTTTGTGACTTTGTTTTACTAGAGTCATTAAAATCCAACATGGCCCTAAATATCACAGTTTAGGGGGAAAAATGTTCTCTAAGTTTTTCTAATATGTTGTTGGGCTCCGTTCCACTTCATAGTCTCATGGTGAACATTTGGCAAGTCTTTTGCAAATTTTATAGACCTTTAAATGGTTTTCCCAAAGGAATTTCATATATAATTCACTTCTCCTTTCACAGTAGCCTTGAGGAGTAGCTATATCAGTCTGTTATGGGTGGTCTTCAACTTTTATATATTTGCCCTTCATTTAATTTGAACTTGCTCCTATTCCATCTTGGCACTCCTACCCCATCCTTTGTTGAAGGGTGTGAGCCATGATGTGCTGGCACCGCCTGCCAGTCACTACTGCTGGGAGTGAAGCTCCTAGCCTTTGAGGGCCGGTGTGGCCAGTGCCCAGTGCGTATCCCTTTCACCCTACACTATGCCCGGGAGTATCCAGATCTGGAATTGCTAGCTCATGTGGGGCTGCCATCTCTCCCTGCCTGGCTACTAGTAACTCCCTCTTTCCCACCTACAGCCATCCTTGCAATCCTTACTCTCCTCCTGGGCATGGCATTGGGTTTGTCTGAGCTTCTGCCCCAGCCCCTGGCGGTTAGTGGGCCCCTGAGAAAGGGAGCTGCTGGCTCCGCCCCCCCCTCCCCCCCCAGGCCCATGGAAGACCAGCTGCCACCTCCTCTGCACTCCAGGGGTGGAACAGAGGGAGAGCACTGGTAGGAACCACCGTTAGCGACTGTGTTTAGATCTTTAGGAATAATGGCCACTTTCAAATACATTTGTTTTAAATAAAAGGTACCCCTTGAATACCTATGGGATAGATTTCATAAACTGAGGCCCAGAGAGTCCACTTTCATAATAATAATACCTTGAATTTGCTTAGAGTTTTAAACTTTTTTTAAAATCCCAAAGGGTTCTCATATAATTTAATACTTGCCCTCGCAATATTCTTGAGAGGTAGGTAAGGTGGTGATAAACCTTACTCTCTACCTTCCTATTTTATACTACATAAAACTGTACTGTCACCCAGCCAGCATGGCTTAGTGCAGTGGTTGGCAAACTCATTAGTCAACAGAGTGGCAAACTGTGGCTCACGAGCCGCAGTTTTCCAACCATTGGCTTAGTGGTTGAGCGTCGACCTGTGAACCAGAAAGTCACTGTTCAATTCCCAGTCATGGCATATGCCCGAGTCAAGGGTTCAATCCCCAGTGTGAGGCCTGCAGGAGGCAGCTGATCAATGATTCTCTCTCATCATTGATGTTTCTATCTCTCTCTCCCTCTCCCTTCCTCTCTGAAATCAATAAAAATGTATTAAAAAACAAACAACAACAACAACAAAAAATTGTCCTGTCACCTAAGATTAGTCAGAATGTCACATGGTTAAAATGCTATCTGTGCGCGCACACACACACACACACACACACAAGTTGCTCATAGATTGAAGCAAATTTGCTACTCTTTTAAAATAAAAAATATCATTTTTTAGTCATTTACTACGTGCTGATTGTTTTGTGTATGTTATTTCCTTTCATCTTTACAACAGCCTATAAGGAGGTGCCATCATTATCCCATTTACATTGAGGACTGTGAGACAGAGCGGTTAAGAATCTTAATTATGCTCCCATGGCCAGTAAGGTTATTGCATGGGGCAATCTCCAAAAAGAAAATCCTATACCCTGTGGAAAATAAAAGCAAAGAATCATGGCGCTATAGATACCAGAATAACATTTCTGTTGTTCCTCTCCTTTTCTTTGTATTCTGACATCTAAAGACACATGCAATAAATCTTTTAGTTGTAAGGGTTTGTTTACATCAACAACCTCCTTTCCCTTTAATGAACCTCACTTTTCTTTGAGATCCAGTTGCTGGATATTAGCATCTACAACTTAGGAAAGTAAGTTGAAATATGATGTTTATCTGAGTGATCCTTAGCATTGGAGCCACGAAGATTTAAGGAAAGTTGCTCTAATAAAAAGCTTAATTTCATAGCTGGAGTTAAATGTTAATGAGCAATTGGTCTCTGGAACTAATGACCAACCCACATAAAACTGAGCGAGAGATCCTATTCCACCATTTGCCTTCATTCTTCCCCCACCCCCACTTCCACATTCACTTATGCTTCTCACACATCTATCTATAGACTGTCTAGAAAAATTTTCAGCTCCTTATCAAAGGTATGTGTAGGATGACCATATATATTGTGTCATTTAAACCAGGACGCTTTGGAAAGTGAATGGTAATAATTACTCATCAGGCATAAGCTGGAACAGTCCCAGCCAAACCCTGATTTTATGGTGTATTTCTAACACTCCCCCAAATCTTTCAGGAGGCCATTTTGGGAATGTCTAGTATCCAAGCATCATGGGAATTTGTGTGGTAGGCAGAACAAAGATTTTCTAGAGTCCTTGCGGTTCAGCTACTTGACCTATACCCAGGACGTTAGGGATGGTCAGGGCCACCACCTGTGGTTGTGCAGGTTGTGCACTGCATAAGGGAGCCCTGGTGAGGGGAGGATGGGAATTGAAACCCAGCCTGCACCATACTCGCCCAGCCATGAGCCCAGGGGAGGGGTTGTATATCTACTCCAAGAAAGGTGCCTCCATTTCTAACTCACACAAAGGCACCACATAGACTAGTAGAATCCCTGAGCACAACCAATCCTTGTCTAACTTTCTCTACGTTCTGACTCTCTATCCCTTATTTCATTTTGATTATTATCTTTTTAATAGTCTTGGCAGAAATCAGGCCTCTATATTTAAAAAATTATTTAATCTGAGTTCACCACATAACAGAAAACTTCCGAGGACTGAAACCCGAGGCTCCCAAATGCACAAAAGTATTCTAAAAGGTTTGTTATACTTCAGCTTGGACCTTCCTAAGACTTTTCAAAATCTGGTGTATGGAGAAGATAAACGCTTGTGCCTAAACTGACTGTGCATGGCACACACGTGACGGAGGCATGTGCCATGTAAAATAGATATATCACCCTTAATGCCAAAGTTTCTTCAAAGAGTGAACTTGGAGGACTATTACCTTTCACAAAACTTTTTAAATGTACTCCCAGCCCTTGCAAAAGACATGACGATCAGCTGCAATTAATGTTGGACCCTAGATCCACAGAACAATGAATATTTAAAACACAAATTGCTTCTGAGAATCATAGTCCTATTCTGGGCTTGAAGACATTCATGTAGGAAATTAAGAGAGAATTTTAATTAAAAAAATCTCCGGGTAAAGAAAATTGGATGAGGAATGCCAGTTTGTCTTTTAAGTTGCCTGAGCACATTTGTCATAACAGACATTGCCCCAGATTGTGGAACCCTTCCCTTCTCACATCTCCTAATGGTAGTAGAACTTACAATGCCATAATTTCCTTTCATCTTTGACAGTGTTATACTATCCTTATAGACTTACACTGACAGCATTTCATCTTGACATCATTAGATCATCTCTCCTGACTTTTGCATGGTGCCCATCATTGCATTATGATGATGGCCCCATACAATTACCAGTGAAATGAATAGGGTATTAACATGATTACTGACAAAAAAAAAAAAAGTTAGCCCATACGGACATAGCATTCTGCATTTGAAAGCATTTTCTAGCTATTAATTAGTCTGCCCAACACTCCTGGGACCCAGTGTAAGTTAGTACTTTTTTTTTTTTTTTTTTTTTTTTTTAAGCATGTAGGATAGTAAAAGAGTGACTTAGACAATATTACAGGACCAGTTAGTGGCTGAACTGTTCTTAAGTTCTTTGAGTTTTTGAAGGCTAAAAAAGTTGGATGTAAAGATTGCTAGAAACTAATCACTGTCTTGGGAGGCCAGTCATTAGAGAAAGTTCCACTTCATTTAGGAATTCTACTTCTCCTCCTTTCCCTTTCCGTAATTATCGTGGCAATTAATAAGAACTAATTCTTCTAGGTTTTGTGAATGTTTGTTGATCCCAAAACCAGAGTTATTTAAAGTCTCCATCTTTAAAAAAATGAAATTGATTTTGTCTGAGGAAAGTTACCTAATTTTTAATCAGGAAATCAAGTGATCAAAGGATGAGAAATAAACAGCTTTAGGACTATACAAATCTTGATAATTGGAAAGCCTCAATATTTTCTCCATATTTTCCCTAAAATATTTCATAAAGGTAAAGCCTAACCAATAACATTTCAAACTTGGGAGATTCTGTGCTGTCAGGTAGGAGAGGATAAGCTGATTGTCTTAAACCCCAGAATTCACCCTAATTTCCAGTTTAAAGGGAAAAAATTAATTGATTGTATGAATAGGTCAAAATTTTTGTAAGCTTTCTGAGCCCCAGATTCCTCATTTGTGTAATTATAGAGAAAATATTTATTACAAAGATTATCACAATGGTAACATGAGATGACGGTTGTAACTATCTTGGTTCAGTGCTTGGGCATAGAAGACACTCAAGAAAGAGGACAGTCCCTCTAATCTGAGAGATCTTGACTGGCCTGGGAACTAGGGCAGAAACTTTGGTGGCTTGGGAGCGGGGCTTCTCAGGGGACCTTGCTTCACTCTTGGCCTCTCTTCTGTTAGGTTTACACTGCCAGGATAGGGCAGTGTTCCAGAATCTCAGGGATTAATATTTTCCTTGGACACTCTCTGCAATGATTCAGCAGTGAAAGGGAGCAGTGTCAGCAGACAGAGCCTGCAGATGGATCAAAAGCAGTTTGTCTAACTTTTACTAATATTATTCTACCAAATCTTCCCTCCTGGCTGTAAGAGGAAGGAACCAAAGGAGAATACAGATTTTCACTTTCATTGGCTAAAGCCATAGGTCCTGGGATTACACATATGTTCATATATAGTGACCTATTTACAGCCACCTATTTTGTGACTAATATTTTTAATCAAATGAGCTTTGGAGGTCAGGAATATTGTATCTTTTATATCTTTTGCACAACTTCCAGTGTTTCCTCAAGTCCTTGTATTTACACTTTCCTTCTCACTCCCAGCCTCTCTACCTTATTCTAGACCAGCCGTGGGCAAACTACGGCCCATGGGCCGGATCCGGCCCGTTCGGCTGTTCTATCCAGCCCACGGAGCCAAAAGAGCTGAGGGTTCTCTTGCTCTCCCCTCCGCTCCTTCACCAGCAGCAGTGTTAACATGGCAACCTCGGGAAACACGGCCGCAGCTCCTTCTTCTGAGTGGGCGGATTTATATCTGCCCATTCAGTAGAAGGAACAACCTCTCAGTCTTCCAGAGGCTCCTTGTAATGCCCACGGACGCGTCCCCCGACATCACCCTGGGAATGCGTAGACACGTTATCGTGGTGATGTAGGGAGACACGCCCCTGGAGAGCACAGTATCAGAGCATTAGCTAAAAAGGAGACCAACAACACTGTTCCCACTGAAGTTGATGTTTTAAAGACCAAAAACCTTTCAACCCAGTCTACATCGCCATCTACATCTACGTCCCGGGCATAATTTGGAAGTTGCACTAAAGAAAATGTTTAATTTACTGTTTACACATTTTGTTCTTTTCTATTTGTTTTAGTTTTAAATTATTTTATTATATTTAAGTTTAATTTGAAAGGCTTTTGTACCTTTCCTTTGTCAGGCAATTTTATTTTGCCTTTGCCATCTTCAATATAAGGTATGTTATTATGCTATGATTCCTCCATTTTTTGAAGTTTCAAATTATAATAATTAGTGTTTACATTCTTCTTGTTAAAATGTTTTAAATGAATAAAACTATTGAAATAAAAAAAAAGACCGTACCCTTTTATGTAATGATGTTTACTTTGAATTTATATTAGTTCACACAAACACTCCATCCATGCTTTTGTTCCGGCCCTCCGGTCCAGTTTAAGAACCCATTGTGGCCCTCGAGTCAAAAAGTTTGCCCACCCCTGTTCTAGACCTTCCTCTTCTCAAGCCCTTCAATGAATCTTCCTATTTCCAGGCTCTCCATGTTCCATCCCATCAACCTCACCTCATCCTGCCTCACCAGTGATAGCTATGCCCTATGAGATCAGGTCTGAACTCCACATTGTGGCATGAAAGGCTTCCAGAGTCTGTCTCTGACCCAACAATCCAGTTCATTGCCATCTCCTTGAGTTCCCCAAATAATCTCATTTCTTCAGTCAAGCTAAATTCTTGCTTTGTTCCCTGATCAAACCAAACACTTTTCCAGCTCTGCATCTTTAACTATTCTGCCACTATTTGGGGGTTCAATGTAGAAAGCAGAAGTCACTCTAGATGCTTTATTATTTTTAAAATTGATTTCAGGGAAGAAGGGAGAGGGAGAGAGAGATAAAAACATCAATGATGAGAGAGAGTCAGTGACTGGCTGCCTCCTGCATGCCCCACACTGGGGGTCAAGCCTGCAATGTGGGTATATGCCTTGACTGGGATTCAAACCATGACTTCCTGGTCCATAGGTCGACGCTCAACCACTGAGTCATGCCAGCGGGGCTAGATGTTTTAGACAGCAAGCGATTTAATCCAGGCAATTGGGTATTTATAATGGTGTCAGAAGGGCTGGATGAAGGGTCTAGGCTGGGCCTCCAAGGACAACTCTCAGGGTACCATGGAGGCTGCTACCAGACAGATTGAATTAAAAAACATATTGCAGCAAGCTAGGGTTCCGATGCTGCTGTCATGAATGCTGCTGCAAGTAATTGCCTCTCAACCAAAAAAGCTGGAGAAAAACACACACACACTAGAATGTGATTGAGGAGGAATAAAGCCAAAACCATTTCTATATCATGTAGCTATAAATAAAGAGCCAAAGGGGGCATAAAAATGGTCTCTCCTCACTTCTGCTTTCTACATGGAATACAATGCATATCATTGCATCCAGAATCCTAGTTGCAAAGAAGTCTTGGCATACATGAAGACATCTAGGAAGAAGGTGAATGGAGGTTGAGAGAGCCAGTCCATGGTTTTAACATCAGTCCTTGCTCTCTCTCTCTCTCTCTCTCTCTCTCTCTCTCTATATATATATATATATATATATATATATACATACATATATATATACACATATACACATATGCATAACACCAGGGTCTGGTCTCTTCCTTCTCTACCAAAATTTACCCATTTCAAGGCTCAGTTCAAATGTCTCTTCCTCCAGGCAATAGCAAGCAATGTCAATGATAGATCTTTATACTACCTAGTCATCCTCCCCCAACATTGTAGAGATGGTGCATATGTGGTTCACATAGCCACATCGTGCTCTTTACACCCCTGACAGCCATTCCACTTGAATAGTGATATTAAAGCACAAGATTTAGTTAGCTGGAATTAGCTTCAGAATCCCTCTTGTTACAGTACTCCAGTTAGCCTCAATCAACAGACAATGACAACTTTGACAACCGACAATGATGCTTCTGGTGAACCCTGTTTGCTATCCCTAATGTCTATGCTGCAGGCATTTTGGACGGCCTTTGGTTATATTGGATTGCAATTCTGACTTGATTGTTCCCTAATCTCAAAGTAGGATGGTCTGGGATAAGATCTCTGTGGATGTGTTGGGAAAAGCAACAGTCTCTAAGGCATAGATTTTTAATCTGGGAAAGGGCTTCAAGAAATAACCTGCTATAACTCTTTGTCTATAAGCAGGCTAGGTATTATATTTGGTTTTAAAAAATGGGTAAAGTGAGGCCCAGAGAAATTTAGTTTCTAAGATTATACAGACAAGTTATATAGTATATCTGATAACAAAACATTGCACTTTGAGATGAAATTATGAATGAACACTTCTCCCAATGTTATACTTTTTATAACTTATAATTAATTATCATGTATAAAATAGAACCTTAGTAACTGAAGTAGCACAATTTATCGTACAGTTCTGCAGGATAGAAGTCTGGTACCAGCTTCACCAGGCTAACATTGAGGTGTCTGCAGACTGTGTTCTTTTTGGGAGGTTTTAGGGGAGAATTCATTTCCTGCTTGTGGGGTTGGTTGTTGGTTGACCAACAGTTCCTTGTGGTTGTACGGCTGAGGTCCAAGCTTTCCTGATGGCTATGAGCTGAAAGCTGGTCCCAGCTTCTAGAGGCCGCTGTGTTCCTTAGCTTATTTCTTAGCTCCATCTGCTAAACCATCAACAGTGAATGGAGTCCTTCTCATGTCACATCTCTCTGACCCACTTTTCTGCCTTAAAGGCCTCATGTGATTAGAGTGGACTCACTCCGGTAATCCAGGATAATGTTCGCATCTCCAAGTTGTAAACTTAATCTCTTTTCCCATGTAAGGTAACAGGTTCCAGGGACTAAGACATGGGCATCTTTGAGTGGCATTTTTCTGTCTGCCATACCTGGCTTTCCTGATCCAGTCTTCCCTCTTTCTTTCCTGCCTGCCTTTCCTTTATCCATTCATTCTGTCTTCTGAACACACTATTGAGTGTCTACTACAATGGTAGGTACTTACATGCATTAGTGATAAAAGATGACAAAGGCAGGGCCCCTGCCCTCAAGCTACTATCTGGTGGTTCTTCTCCTACTCTTCTTGCCGGGGTGTTTCTCAGCATCTAGAAGGGTTCAGGAATCTGGAGAAGGGCTGCGAATGAATTAATAAAGAGACTAGACATGAAATATAAATTTGGAAGGCATTTTGGGGAGCCAGAGGAGACCTAGCTTCTGTAACCAAGTTCTCTGAGTCTCTGGACCCCTAGCTTTTTATTAACACAAATTGCCCTAAAGCAAAGCACATATACCTATCAAAGGTAAGGTTTGGTATACAGTAGGCATTGTCAGGTTGGGGGAACTGCCTTTGGCTGTTCCAGTAGCAGGCAATAGTATATGCAGATTTTCAGGTTTGGGGAAATGCTTTCAGCTATTCCAGCAGGCAATAATATGTATCTTCAGCCCTGCTGAAGCCTCACGGTCCACCAACCTTTTGATGAACTTGCATTTACGACCTGCTGGAATTAGCCCCCAGCACTTCTGATGGCTACTTTAAAAAATCATCCATCTCTCTGACCTCCCCACACATGGAGCCTGTCAGTGACCTATTTCTGATATATCTCATTCAGTGCTGAGTTTTTCAGCATATGAGCCTATTAATGCACATGAGACGTGAGTCTACTTCTCTTTTTCAAACCTCTCCCCTGAATTTCAGTTATACATCTTCACGTGGACATTTCAATTGATTTCATAATTACTTCCAACTCAGACAGGATGGACTACAAAATCCTGCTGTCACAAAGGTAGAAAACTTTGGAATTAACCTGGATTACCCATTTTTTCTTATTTTTACAATTTTGTTTCTGGGGAGGAGGATATTAAACTGATGTATTTTGTCCCTGGCAATACCTAATTCCTAGTTGTCCCACAGCTCTCACATTCAAGTCTGGCCAATCTGTACAGAATTTTCTCCATAGTATAAGGACGATTTACTCTCTGCCTATAATGGAGAGGCTTTGAAATTCTACCCTGGGGTAGAAAAAAGATATGATACAAAGAGTTAGAACTGGGAGAGCAGCTCTTTTTAAAGGCAGAATAATATTCCATTTATCCTATATAATAAAAGGCTAATATGCAAATCGACTTAATGGCGGAACGACCGGTCACTATGATGCTCACTGACCACCAGGGGGCAGATGCTCAATGCAGGAGCTGGCCCCTGGTGATCAGTGCACTCCCATAGGGGGAGCGCCGCTCAGCCAGAAGCCGGGATCACTGCTGGCGAGCACAGCGGCGGTGGTGGGAGCCTCTCCTGCCTCTGTGGCAGTGCTAAGGACCCCTTGGGGGATGTCCGCCTGCCGGCTTGGGCCTGCTCCCCATGGAGCCTAAGCCAGCAGGTCCCAGACTGCAAGAAGGTGCAGGCCGGGCTGAGGGATTCCCCACCCCCACCACCCAGTGCACGAATGTCATGCACCAGGCCTCTAGTATATATATGTAGGTTGTTTCCACATGTTGACTCCAAGTCTTTTCTGCCCCATTGCCATGATGTCACATGAGCCTTGCTAACAATGAGGTGCCATCCTGGGGAGAAACAGGGAGAGAGAATCTAAAAGATGAAGCAGCTTTCAAAAAGAGGCTTAGTTACTGCAAAGTGACTTTAAAACAGGGAGCCTAAGATACTTGAAGTTTATGTGTTCTTGACCCCAGATTTATACTTACAGCTGGAGTGTCATAGGGAAGATACAATTGGTTATAAAAAATGAAGAAACAGGAATGTTTTTCTTGCACATATAATTTGCAAATTTGAAGTCTTGCTTCATTTCTCCTTCTGTGGAAAATAGCTTGCAAAGATGGCTTAAATTTTTCATGCCTCTATGTATTCACTTCTTTTGTAAAGTAAAGTTGCAGCTCCTTCCATCGGGAAGTAGAGTCTATGTTTTTGAATCTGGGCTGGACTTGTAGCTTTCTTTGTCTAAAAGAACATGGTAAAAGTCAAGACATGCCACTTTCAAGCCTAGCCCTCAAGAAGCCTTTCATTGCTTCTGTTCACTCTCCCAGACCTCTACTATCACCATGAGACAACCCTGACTAGCTTGCTGGAGAAGAAAACCACATGTAGACTCAAGTCATCTCAGAAGATGTCATCCTATATCAGCCAACTTCCAACTGACATAGCAGATGACTGAGATCAGCTAAACCTGGCCCAGCTAAGCAGAATCATCCAGCCAACTCATAGATTTATAAGGAACTAGGGGCCCAGTGCACGAATTTGTGCACCTTGAAAGGAACTGTAGGCTGCGAGGCTGGGGTGGGTGCAGGGGCAGGTCTCTGCCCATCCTCCGCGCCCCCGCTCGGCCCCTCCCACCGCAGCCCCCATCTCGTCTGCCAGCAGCCCCGCTCCCACTGCCGCCGCTCACACACACTGACAGTGCTGGCTCCGCTCACACCTGCTGACAGCATGGAGCGATTTGGGCTGGCGCCAGCAGCAGGTGCAAATAGGGGCTGCTGCCCTGATCGCCCCTCAGGAGCAGGAGGAGGTGGAGAAGCCCTGAGGGATGATGGGGGCCAGCAGCCACCGCTATCACCTGCTGACAGCGCTGAGCAACCGGGGCCGGCTCCGGGCGCCGACAGCAGGTGCAAGCGGGGCTGGTGCCGGCAGCAGCTGCAAGTGCCTGCTGGGACTGCGGCACATGGGAGCAAAGAATTTTTAGTAACCACCAGAGGCTCACCCCAATGACAGCAACTGGCACCCTGCCTTGGTCTGGCACCCCTGCTCACCTGCTTCACCATCCCACTGTGGCTGACACCCGCCATGTTCCGTGCGTGTCCCCTGGTGGCCAGTGCACGTCATAGCAACCGGTTGTTCGGTTTGGTTGTTTCTCTGTTTGGTCTATTTGCATATTAGCCTTTTATTATATAGGATAATATGTTGCTATTTTATGTCACTAAATTTTGGGTGGGCTTGTTATGCAGCAGTAGCTAACTGATACACCTATAGAAGTAATAATATGTCCTGTTGCTTCTCTTCTTTCTGTCACCATGTTACAATAATCACCTTATCTGCTTTTAAGTCTAAGCTAGATTAAGCCTTCGGCATGCTTCTTTTTTACCCTCAAGTCCTGAGGATCAAAATAATAGTGGTATTTGACACCAAGTCATTTTGTCACTCCCTGGTTTTATTTCTAGGGATTCCTTCTCCTTGCTGCAACCCTCAGTACTTCTTGGCCTTCCTCAGTCATTGTGGTAGCTGTTACTCTGCAGCTCTTCTGGGAGCAGCTTCCCCAACTGAAGCCAGGGATGCAGTTGCTGGTTTGGCAAGCTCTGTGTGCTCTGCTCTGCACCACCCTCCCCAATCCATCTCTGAAGGGGCGTTTTCTTGACAGTCTTTATGTCTACCCTCGTTTAGAAGATCTCAGTGACTATAGCTCAACTGGAGTAATCTGGCCTCCCCAGGACTATAGTAGTCTAAGGCCTTTGAAAGTATGCCTGCCTGCACTTTCAGTTTTCCAGCTTCAGTTATCAAGAAAGTTGGAACAAGAAGGAAGGACTTGATACAATGGAATATTATTCAGATTTAAAAAGCAATGAATTTCTGACACATGCTACAACATGAATGAACCCTGAAGAATGAAATAAGCTAGACACAAAAGGACAACTATTGTGTGATTCCACTTATATGAGGTACCTAAAATAGTCAAATACGTAGAGACAATGAGGAACAATGGTTAGCAGGGGTTGGAAGAAGAGGGGAAGGGGCAGTTATTACTGAATGGGTAGAGAGTTTCAGAATGGAATGTGAAAAAGTTCTGGAGATAGATGGTTGCACTACAGTGTGAATGCATGGAATGCCACTGAACTGTACACTTAAAACAGTAAATTTTTTAATCTATATTTTACTAAATAAAAAATGTAATATTAAAAAAACACAAGACACCACTTTACATGAACTAAGATTACTGTCATAATTTTTTTTTTAATGGAAAAGAAAAAGTAGGAGAAGGTCCCAGTGCAGCCATCAAACTGGTCAAAACTTGGCATTAGTCTCTAAACTCGCTCCTTGACGATCCTTTGAGACTTTATTTTCCTTCTGAGCTTGAAAGTCTTACTCTGTGTTCTGATGCAAGTCCTCAGTCCCAAAGCCACTTTCTTATTTGGGTATTTTTCCATCTTTTCTCTATTGAGTCAAACCCCTCCCCTCTTTTAGGATCCAGTTCAAATCCCATTTGCTGTATGAACCCTCCCTGATCACTACCCCAATCTTTCTTGTCTTTGACCTTATTGTTTGTGCAGTTATTTAGCCCTATTCACAAACTGTTTCACACTATTAAAATAAAAGGAGAGGCAAAAGTAGATTTACAGTTGTGAGTACTCAAAACACAGAGTTTATTCTTGTATTATTATTAATTACTGTATTATTTTCCATACCAACAACTGTAAACCTACATTTGCCCCACCCTTTATTTTAAATAGTTCTTTATATATTCAGATGTTGCTATTTATATCAGCAACTATTTATCCTGTGCTAAATTCTCTTTATCCAACTAATCTAAGCACACACTGTAAAAGAAGGAGCCACATGTGGTATCTCTTTCTCTTAAAATAGCTCATATAGAATGCTGCATATATTGTTGCTCAAGAATTGTTTGTCAGTCATTTGATTCTGTGTTGTTACTGATAATATAATCTTGATAGAGCTTTTCTGAGGAAATGCCTGTATCCCTTTATGGAATACGCATCTGTATAATATAAATAAATGATTTTTATTTCCTGTCCCCAAGAATCAATTTTTGCGCACTTAGGGGCAATAGCTTTTCCACTGAGAATGCATGTCTCAGCCCAGAGAGGGACAGGCTGGCAATGTGCTGCAGCAAGGCAGTGAAAAAGATGGTTCGTGGGGGTGGTTATGCAGGCATTTCAGGTTCCTCAAAGCACAGCTTCATGGAGTTCTTCTACCGCAGCCCCTGACTACTAACAGCCCAGCTCTTTCTGGCCTCTGTGATGACTGTCTTGATGCTAAGCCACCTGCATTCACAGTGGAGGACAGAGCCTGAAGGTATCCTCTCTAAAATATACTGATTTCCCTACATCTCAGAGTTGTTCAGGGACTAACTTATTCGCTTATTTATTTAATAAGTCATTCACTTACTCATTCCGCCAAACGGCTGATGTGGGGGGCGGAGATAAGTTGGCATTTCCACGAGGAAATACACAGTGTCGCCTCTTCTCTTGGTGCGCGGGCCTAATTAGAGAGCAAGGGCAGAGCCCAGTGCGCAGGGTGGAAGGCTGCTGCCGGCGCGCAGGAGCCTTGTTTCAATTGGAGCAAGGAGCCCCGCGCTTCAGGTCCCACAGCCCTGGCCAGCGCCCAGCCTGCTCACACCTGAGCGCCCTTGTCTGGGTTTCTTTATGGAGGGAACCACCTGCACACCCTCCAACAGTAACACCTGAACGGATAAACAGATGTCAATGTGGCAGTTAATATATTTAGGATATGGTTTAAATGCCGTGAAACAGTTTATGAGACGTGCTTCGTGTAGCACACACTCCTTCTCCCCTCTTACTGACCGTGCAGAGTTTGGATTTGGGGAAGCCAAGCCAAGCTCTCCATTTCACATCCCTTCTCGGATGTGGTGCGCAACTGGCACGCGGCCCACGGCGGAGTGTGGGAGCATCCGGAGAGAGAGCATTTCCAAAGCAGACTCCAGACGAGTCATCTTGTAGAGCCCATATCTCCCGGGACGCCTTGCCCAGAGTTTTAATTGCTTTTCCCCTTTAATCTGGGCTTTCCATCTGAACTATTCAATTTTAATTTAGATGAAGACATTCTGTCAGCTTCACTACCAATAACAAAATTGTTGATTTGCAAAGACATTGTAATATAGCTAAACACAAAGTTTTGGGTTTGTTTTTATTTTCAAGTTACCAGCGATCAAAAAATTCTTCTGTTTCTTTAAGCTTAAACCTAGGATATCTGCCAAATGTCGAATTTTCTATTGTTACCACATTTTGACCTCAAATGGAAATAACCATCTACATTACAAATATTGTTGCATCATTTAAATTAGGACAAATTTGCATGGCTTCTGCTAGAATAGAGGACCACAAGTAGTAGTTTCTTTTGGTTGCTCTGAAGTAGCCTTTGTAGAATCAGGAAACTCCTGACAGTATTATTAACAAGATGCCTAATGGGCCCTCGCTGGCTTGGCCCAGTGGATAGAGCCTCGAGCGTGGACTGAAGGGTCCTGGGTTTGATTCCAGTCAAGGGCATGTACCTCTGTTGCAGGCTCCATGCCTGGCCCAGGTTGGGAGTGTGCAGGAGGCAACCAATTGATGTGTCTCTCTCACATGGATGTTTCTCTCTCTGTGTCTCTCCCTCTCCCTTCTACTCTCTCTCTCTCTCAAAAAAAAAAAAAAATAATAATAATCAATGGAAAAATATCCTTGGGTGAGGATTAACAAACAAACAAACAAACAAAAAACATGCTGCCTAATGGAAAACATGTAAACTCTCTGTGGGTAAACATTTTACCTTATAAAATATAGACTCCATAATATCAGCGGGTAGATATTTTACTTTTTATTTTTATATCTTGTTTTTTTAATTTAATAAATCTTTATTGTTCAGATTATTACAATTGTTCCTCTTTTTGCCCCCATAGCTCCCCTCCACCTAGTTCCCACCCCACCCTCTGCCCTTACCCCCCCTCCCCCCGCACTGTCCTCATCCATGGGTGTACGCTTTTTGTCCAGTCTCTTCCCGCACCCCCTACACCCCTTTCCCCCTGAGATTTGTCAGTTCACTCCCTTTCTATGCCCCTGATTCTATTATATTCACCAGTTTATTCTGTTCATCAGATTTTTTTATTCACTTGATTTTTAGATTCACTTGTTGATAGATATGTATTTTTGTTCATAATTTTTATCTTTACCTTTTTCTTCTTCTTCCTCTTCTTAAAGAATACCTTTCAGCATTTCATATAATACTGGTTTGGTGGTGATGAACTCCTTTAGCTTTTTCTTATCTGTGAAGCTCTTTATCTGACTTTCAATTCTGAATGATAGCTTAGCTGGGTAGAGTAATCTTGGTTGTAGGTTCTTGCTGTTCATCACTTTGAATATTTCTTGCCACTCCCTTCTGGCCTGCATAGTTTCTGTTGAGAAATCAGCTGACAGTCATATGGGTGCTCCCTTGTAGGTAACTAACTGTTTTTCTCTTGCTGCTTTTAATATTCTCTCTTTGTCTTTTGCTCTTGGCATTTTAATTATGATGTGTCTTGGTGTGGTCCTCTTTGGATTCCTTTTGTTTGGGGTTCTCTGTGCTTCCTGGACTTGAAAGTCTATTTCTTTCACCAGGTGGGGGAAGTTTTCAGTCATTATTTCTTCAAATAGGTTTTCAGTATCTTGCTCTCTCTCTTCTTCTGGCACCCCCATAATTCTGATGTCAGTACGCTTGAAGTTGTCCCAGAGGCTCCTTACACTATCTTCATATTTTTGGATTCTTTTTTCTTTTTGCTTCTCTGGTTGAGTGTTTTTGCTTCTTTGTATTTCAAATCTTTGACTTGATTCTTGTGATCCTCTAGTCTACTGTTAGATCTCTGTATAATATTTTTTATTTTAATCAGTGTATGCTTAATTTCTAGTTGGTCCTTTTTCATATCCTCAAGGGTCTCGCTAAATTTATCGGCCTTTTCTAGAAAATTCTTGAAAAACCTTATAACCATGGTTTTGAACTCTATATCCAGTCATTTGCTTTCCTCCATTTCTTTCATTTGTGATCTGTTTCTTTGTCTCTGCATTTTGGCTGCTTCCCTGAGTTGATAGAGTGGCTTTGTGTGCTAGGTGTCCTATAGGGCCCAGTGGCTCAGCCTCCCCAGTTACCTGAGGTGGACACTCTTGGTGCACCCCTTTGTGGGCTGTGTGCACAGTCTTGTTGTAGTTAAGCCTTGATTGTTGTTGGTATCACTGGGAGGAATTGACCTCCAGGCCAATTGGCTGTGAGGATCAGCTGTGTCTACGCTGGAAGAACTTCTGTGCTGGAGACACCCTTATGAGACAAGACTTGCAGAAGCTTCTGTGCTCAGCTTGGATGAGGCGGAGTCTCACGGTGGAGCAGACAGCATTGGTTTCCTGTCAGCCCTGCCCTAATAGGCCCCTGTGTCTCAGTGTCCCACGGTAATCACTGCAAGCACCTCTGAGAGAAAGCTGACCTTGAGTTCTGCCTGCTGCCAGACAGTCCAGTTTCTCCCCGAATGAGTCTGGGTCCCCAGAGTCTCGCCCGGAACTGGAGTTCAGCGCAGTCAGGAGCTTTTGTCTCCCTCCCGCTTTAGAAAGCCAGCCGCGTACTCAGTTGCCAGTCTTCTCCACGCGTGCGTCTCAGTACCTCTGCCTCCTGCAGCTCCTCTGAGTCTCAGTGTGCTTTTCTCTTTCCTTCTAGTTGTAGAATTTTCACTCAGCCAGCCTTCCTGTGGTTCTGGATGATGTCCATTTTGTCTTTTAGTTGTAGTTTTGAAATTGTTGTGCGAGGCAGCAGTTTAGGTGTTTACCTATGCCGCCATCTTGGTTTCTCCCTGATATTTTACTTTTTAAAGAATAGATTCCACAATATCAGTATTTTCAGGTTGCTTAAGGTTTCTGGCTTGTTGTTAAAGAATAAATTATGAAGATAACTGAATAGTTATAAGCTTATTTTGAGATTTATAAATTTTTCATTTACATATAATTCGTGACAAACAGAATATCCCTATTTTCCTTCAGTATCAAATGTTATTTTTAAGTTATCTTGTTTCAAAGCCTCATTTTATTTTGCCAATGTAAATATTTCTTTTTGTATCTCTATTTTTACTTGCAAAAGGAAATGTATGTTCATGCTTTGAAATTAAACCAATGTATAAAAATCACACAAGAACTCACCACATGTCTAGCTAGTGTTTCAGAGCAGTAAGTTTCTGTAGGGCATTTAAAAGGGAGATCGATGTACTTTTTCACATCTTGGTACATGTAGAGAGGTAAACTTTTCTGGTCATTCAGTTCCCTGTGGTGTGGCTGCTGCTCAAGGAATTTGTCAGCCGGAATCTCCCTTGTGGTGAGTTAGATGGAAAAAAAAAAGAAAGTTTTCTTTGGAGGGCATGAGGGGAGGAGAAAGAACATCTTCCTCTTGTATCTCACAGAGCCCTCGGCAGGCTGGCTGCCTGCACACTGCTGGGTGGGCACATCACGTCTGGGCCCTTGCAGGTCTGTGCCCTCAGAATCTTCTGAAGTCTCCACATTGTCCTGAGCCTGGAATGTCTGGTGTGCTGAAACCACAGTGAGATGCATTAGAACATGCTGGGAGATGAGTCTCTGGTTTTGTGCTCTTAGGAGCCCAGCTGAGGAAGTGACCACGTAATTCTCCAGAGATACATGTGCCTGGAAAAAAAGATATATATATTTTTTCTACTGGCTGCATATGCCTTCCAAAGTTCCTGACAAAAGAATTCAGGTTTGGAAGCATCAAAAAATTTAAAAAATATACAACTTTCCAATAAAAAAAATTTACACCCACTCTCATGAATTAGAAGAACAATTATGCATCTTCATCTTTAATCACCTTAATTCAATGAAACTGTGTTTTGTGATATCCCATTTTTAGCTTCTTTATGGAATTACAATCAGAGATAGAAACCCGAACTGAAATCACATGTATCTGTTATCCCCAAGAACATAGGAGATGACAAAAACCCAGATATGTAAGATGGCTTCCACTATAGTGTGTGTCTGGCTTCCCACCACCTTAATTTAAATAGTGTCTTTGAAGAAGAGAAAAGGACCCCAAGAATGTGGATTAAATATAATTCATTACCATAGGGAAGGGTCATTAAATATTTTATAAGGTATTTAATGCAGTATCTATTTACAAAGAGTACATACAGTGCTACTTAAGAGCCTTTATTAGGTACACAAAACATATTGCTATACAATGCTATGTTCAGAACATGAGCTATAACTGAAACATGTAAAATAATTTAAATAGCCAAAATATCATTAAAGCTCAGTAATGAGTACTATAAACCATGAGGAAGTGTGCTTTGAGCTTCCAAATTGCCCACTGTGTTAGATAAAAGCTGCATTATGAAACAGTGACACAGATTCTGGGATTCTGCTGTAGCAGGGGACTTGGGACACATGCCACTAAATTGAACACTCCAAGTCAGCTCTTCAGTGATTACATTTAAAAAAATAACTTGAAAAAGAACTAACCCGGAGTCAATATGGCTGGGTATGATGCTTAAAAAAGTAAAGCCTAGCCCTGTACACAACACTGTGGAACACCCAGTGCTAAGGAAGGAAGCCGAATTAAAAATAAGAATGCAACAATTGCAGTTAGCTTGTGTTAGAAATTATAATATGACCTCGGAGGGATAGCATGAGTTTGTCTCTTGGGCATATATTTGATATGGGGGAGAGCTGGGTTGGGAGTATTTTGTCTGTAAGTAGTATGGATTTTACATTTCCTCTTGCAGTTGAAAACAGTTTAAGCCCATTGAGGTAGGCTAGCAAGAGTGACATCTAGTGGCCACACTTCCCTCTGCCTCCTGCCTCTCTCCCTCCTTCTCTCTCTTCCGTCCCAGCCCAGCCTCTTCTCTCTCTCTCTCCAAAGAATGTTATCAGAGTAAAGCATTTAAAGTTGAATCTATATTAATATCCACACTTAAATGGTCTTTCTGGGTCTCCAACTTTCTTCAAATACATGTGTTGATGGGTTAAGACTGAAATGTTTAACTCTGACTATTTTTTTCTGACTTGAATGAAAGTCACCTAGCAGTACAGCAAAGGGAGAATAATTGGGCTCAGATATTTAAAAGGACAAGTTTGACAGCCCAAAGCGCTTGGTGATGGATAGAATGCTCACAGGTGCTCCCTTTGCTTTAGCATGGCCCCCGGCCCCTTCGTCCCATCCGCACAGGAGGCTGCCACCAGACTAATCTTCCCAAATAGTAACTCTCATCAATCCTTCAGTTGCCCCCAGTTGTCCACCACATTGAATTCAAACGCCCAGAAGAATAGTCGGAGTTACTTATTTCTCACAGTCTCTCAACTCATTTCTCTATGCCAGTCAAGTCAGTTTCCTCTCTGTCTTCTGGACCCATCATATTATTTTCTCCCTTCCTGACTTTGTTTCTCTTCTTCTCTCTCCCTTTCTTTTCTGCTGCCTATTTTCCAAGGTTTCCTGTAAGCCCACATCTATAAAGCCACCTCTTCTTTATTCTTTCAGTCTATACTGACCTCTCTGTCCGCTGAATTACTGTTTTATTTATACTTAGTACCACACAGTGAAACATTAAACTGCTTTGCTTGTATTTCATACTTCTTTGTCTCATTTCATCTGCTAGAGGTCAAACCCTGCAAAAGAAAGGGTTGATGCCTTATATGTCCTTTTGTGTTTTCCTCGGGGTTTTGTGTGTGTGTGTGTGTGTGTGTGTGTGTGTGTGTGTGTGTGTGTGTGTTACTAAATTACTTAATTTGAGGGAATAGTACAAATGAAAGAACGTAAGTGGATATTTTGGTACAACCTTAGTTTTTTAATGGTGTAAAAATGTAAAACCTAACCTCTCCTAAACCATTCCTTAATCCTTCCCCATGTTTTGGTGGAAAAGCTCTGTCTCCTTTTGTCCAAGCAGCTGATGGACTACAGTTTTTTTGGGAACTCCTAGTATAATGTTAGGCTATGATGCAAATCAACAAAATAAGCCTTAGATCAACTTGGGTTGTGAAAGTTTACTTACTCTCAGGGGATTCTTGATGCAACATAAACATAGGATAAATTATTTCACAAACATTTGATCCTACACAACAGAGCAGACTGACATAGAATTTTGTGGAAATCTTTCTCAGTATTTGAAAAGCTCTATTTATTTTCCTTTAGAAAGCTCATCTACATGCGATTTTGTATTTTCAACTCACGTTTTATTCACTATTGTTTGATTCGTGGCTTTTCAAATACTTGGGTATACTATCATGTGGACTATTTAAAGAACACTGATTTGAGTGTCAAATTAACATTTCTATTATTTTTTAAGCAAAGGGAGCTTCCATACCATAATTTGGATAAGTAATATTTAAGATTCGATTACACATTCACGAAGCATTGGCCAGGTTAATACCATATTAGTTAAGATTCAACCGAAGGATTGAATTCTCTCCTGGGCACCACGTTTTGAAAGAGACAGACAAATTGGAGAGAGTTCAGAGGGGAAGAACAAAAATGATCAAAGGTTTGGAAAATCAGCCCTGTGAGGAAAGGTTAAGAGAATCAGGCCTGTTCTGCCTAGAGAAGAGAGGGCTGAAAAGGGCCATAATAACTCTCCAAAATACATAAAAGGATGTTTTCAGGAGGAAAGGGACCAATTATCCTCATTAGTCAACAAGGACAGGACCAGGAGTAATGGGACTTAAGCTACAGCAAAGGGAGAAAAAAAGATTAAATATTATGAAAACCTTCATTTCAAGGCTAGGCCTAATGCTTTTTCTGAGTTAGGGAGAAAGAAATCAGTCCGGCTGTGATGGTAGGGGGAATATTAGAAAATTACCAGAGAAAACCTTGACAAGTCAATAATTCAAAGGGGAGGGAAAAAAGGGAATTTTGATGTTACTTTTAAAATTTACATAATGTCCAACAGACCTGCTCAATGAGGGAGCTTTATTTCACCAAAAGTCATACAAACACATATGTACACACACAAAAAGATGTATCGAAACACAAATCACAAAACAGGAAAGACAATGTATTACCCGTTCCTATACCATCTTGGCTCATTTTTTCACAGAATTAACACATAAAAATAGGTTATATCGTAAAATAATATACTTCAACACCCTTTGTTCCTAGCCATTATTCCTATCTATAATAATAAAAGCGTAATATGCTAACTAGACCGGATGACCTTCGGACATCCTTCCAGACGACCTTCCGGACGAAGCCGGGGCCCAGATGCCAGTGCCTGCCGGTGGCCAAAGGGAAGCCTGGGTCCCGGGTGCCAGAGGGAAGCTGGTGCCAGCAGCCAGGGGAAGGAAGTCCTACTCTTGCACGAATTTCATGCATCGGGCCTCTAGTATTATATATTATATAATAACCATATTAAGTGATGTTCGGACTTATAGTACAGATAAATCACGCATGAATGCAATGATGATAGATTGAAAGGAAACATAATAGATCTGAAAAGAATAAAAATGTGTTTGTATGTGATTCGTTTTGATTGTTTGTCATTTACTCACTATGGTCTTAGCCTCCTCCTTCACTGAGCGGGTAATGGTTCCCCAGCTTGAGTGCTTGATATACATTCCACTCCACTAAACATCTGCCTACATTTCCTTTCTGTACAACTCTGATTCTCAGTCTCCATTTCTTCATGCTTTCCTCCTCTCAACACACATATATGGGATCTGCTTTATGGGAACTAAGAACTAGGATAGTGCTTTTACCCAGTTCCATTCAATCAACACAATTGTTTACACAACAAATGTTTATTGAATGCCTTCCATATCCTGGGCACTATGCTAAGTAGTCTGGCTGTAGCGGAGGAAAAGACATATTTTGTCCCTGCCCTCGTGGAGTGTACATCTACGCATAAACACACACATGCAATGTGTGCTGAGTGTTGGGAAGGGGAAGTAAAGAGTGCTATGATAGCGCATAACAGGGGAATCTAAGTTAGTCTAGAAAAAACTGCCTTCAAAGAAAGTGAGACCTGGAATACTAATAAAAGTCAGCTGGTAAATATGGGGAGAAGGAGACCAAGCAAGTATTCCAGGCAGAGGGAATAGCTGTGCAGAAAATTTCAGAAAGGAGAGAGAGCAGTGATGTTTATGAGTTTAAGTATTTTATGAAACTACCTTAATGGGCCTTTTTTAAAAAGCAGGATTGGGAAGCTTCTGCACACCTTCTTGCCATTTGTAAGCATTGCCCCATAGACACGTGACAACTTCCAAGAGAGACATAGTTGCCTCTATGGAAGACTTTCATCTTTACATTTGCCCACAAGTGTTATCTATTTGTCTTTTTTTAAAAAAAAAAAATTTATTATTGTATTACATTTATAAATGTAACTAGAGGCCCGGTGCACAAAATTCGTGCACGGGGGTGTGTGTCCCTCAGCCCAGCCTCCACCCTCTCCAATTTGGGACCCCTCGAGGGATGTCCGACTACCCGTTTAGGCCCGATCCCACCGGGCAGTCGGACATCCTTCTCACAATCCAGGACTGCTGCCTCCCAACTGCTCACCTGCCTGCCTTCCTGATTGCCCCTAACTGCTTCTGCCTGCCAGCCTGATCACCTCCTAACCACTCCCCTGCCAGGCTGATTGATGCCTAACTGCTCCCCTGCCAGCCTGTTGTCCCATAACTGCCCTCCCCTGCAGGCCTGGTCACCCCTAACTGCCCTCCCCTGCAGGCCTGGGTCCCTCCCAACTGCTTTTCCCTGCAGGCCTGGTTGCCCCCAACTTCCCTCCTCTGCCAGCTTGGTCACCCCTAACTGCCCTCCCCTGCAGGTCTGATCGCCCCCAACTGCCCTCCCTTGCAGGCCTGGTCCCTCCCAACTGCCCTCCCCTGCTGGCCATCTTGTGGTGGCCATCTTGTGTCCACATGGGGGCAGGATCTTTGACCACATGGGGGCAGCCATCTTGTGTGTTGGAGTGATGGTCAATCTGCATATTACTCTTTTATTAGATAGGCTAGAGGCCTGGTGCATGGGTGGGGGCCAGCTGGTTTGCCCTGAAGAGTGTGCCGGATCAGGGTGGGGGTTCCCTTGGGGCGTGAGGCGGCCTGGGCGAGGGGCCTGTGGTGGTTTGCAGGCCGGCGACGCCCCCTGGCAACCCAAGTGGGGGCCCTGGTATCTGGGGTTTATTTATCTTCTACAATTGAAACTTTGTAGCCTGGAGCGGAGCCAAGCCGTCTGCTTGCTCCGTGGCGGCAGCCATTTCTATTGGGACTTATGTATCTTCTATAATTGAAACTTTGTAGCCTTAAGCAGAGGCCTGGGCTGGCCAGGGTGTGCAGAAAGCTTGGCTTCCTCCATCACCGTGGGCAACCCTAGCCTCCTGCTCTTTCCAGCTCCGTGGCTGCGGCCATTTCTGTTTGGGTTTATGTATCTTCTATCATTGAAACTTTGTAGCCTTGAGTGGAGAGCCTCACTCCTGCTCTCTGTGGCGGTAGCCATCTTGGTTGGGTTTATTTGCATATTCGCTCCTGATTGGATGATGGGCGTGGCTTGTGGGCGTGGCTTGTGGGTGTATCGGAGTGATGGTTAATTTGCATATTACTCTTTTATTAGATAGGATGAGATTAGCATTATGAATTTATCACCTAACTTTAATGATTATCAACACATGTCCAATCCATTTCATCTATGCACTTCTCTCCCCCCCTCATCACCTCAGCCATATCATAATTATTTTGAAGTAAATAAATGGCTTTGTTTCCTAATGTGAAATAATATTGTAAGTCTGCTGTGGACTGGAGGTTATTCTGATGACATAACTTAGAAATGCTGAGTTTCCTCAAGCAACTAGAGAGGGAGGGTCTAAGGTGCCCTCTTTGACCTGAAAGATGAGGAAATTGAAAAAGAAATAGATCCTCCAGAATATGGTGGAAAGTAAAGAGCAAAAAGAAAACTGCCCATGAGAAATTCCCTAGGGGTTGGATGGCTGATTAATGTAACTTACTATTTTATTTAAGATTTTTAAAATTCTGCTTAATGTAACTTACTATTTTATGCTGGCATGTAAATATGTCTCTGTTTTCCTCAAATTCTAGTAAAGTGTGAATTTCCATAAAGCTTTGTGTTGATGATGTGTGGGAAATGAATACAGTTAAGGGCGCAGAAGCGCTTGAAGAAGTGCAGAAAAGGAGGGTGAGATGATGAGTGTAGATCAAAAATAGCTGGAGGTCAATGGAATTTTACTCAGCCATAAAAATGAAATTTTACCATTTATAACAATATGGATGGACTAGAGGGTATTATACTAAGTGAAATAAGCCAGAGGAAGACAAATACCATATGATTCCGCTTATATGTGGAATCTGAAAAACAAAACAAATGAACAAACAAAACAGAAACAAACTCACAGATATAAAGAACAAATTGGTGGTCCCCTTATGGGAAACAGGTTGGGGGGATGGGTAGAAAAGGTAAAAGGGATTAAGAAGTACAAATTACCAGTTATCCAAATAGTCACAGAGATGTAAAGTACAGCATAGGGAATACAGTCATTAATATCAAAATAACTATGATGGTGCCAGATGGGTGCTAGACTTATGGGGGGTCACTCGATAAGTTATATAAATGTCTAATAACCATGTTGTATACCTGACACTAACATAATATTGTATGTCCACTGTAATTGAAAAATAAATTTAAAAAAATAGCTGGAGCAGCTATTTGTATCAAGAAATGATGACCAGGGCTCTAAGGAATCTTAGGACATTTGGGGATGGGTGCCTGATACTGCAGAAATTGTATAGAAATTTGAGCCACTGGATTGGAGATTAATAGCAAGGAATATTAAAGTAGGATGGAATACTTAGGGACATTTGGATTATCTATAAGATTTTTTATTTCTCAGATACCAACAATTGTATGATGAACCATTATTTTAATAATAGCTTTTTGAAAATGAAAAATACTACATTAAAAATGGAAAAGAAATGTGTCTTGAACATATTTGTATTTGTTTTTACAAAATGAGATCTTACTATACATGCAACTTTGACTATTCTTTGGAAAACAACCATATTTTCATTCTTTGGGGATAAACTTGATTTTCAGACACCAAAAAAATAGTCATTGGGCACTATACTAGTATATTGTGATGGTCAAGAAAGTAATGAGACTTCTAACACAGGTTTTACAAAAATATATTTTTGCTTTATTCACAAAATATATAGCATCTCAAAATGTCTACTTTAAATAATATTCTTTTGGACCTATGCATTTGCTATTGCTTGTTTTTCAAAGTCTCATTATATTATTTTAAAAATACTTTTTTAGATTTCAGAGAGGAAGAGAGAGATAGGAACATCAGTGATGAGGGAGAACCATTGATCGGCTGCCTCCTGCACTCCTCCCACTGGGAATCGAGCCCACAACCCGGGCATGTGCCCTGACTGGGAGTCAAACTGTGACCTCCTGGTTCATGGGTCGATGCTCAACCACTGAGCCACACTTGCCAGGCAAAGTCTTATTATTTTATGGTTAAACTTTGATATTTGGAAAATGAAACATTTACTTGAAAGTTTCCAGTGAAGCTAGAGGAATTTTGTCTCTCAGAAGATCAATCATGAAAAGGGAGAGTTGATTGGGTAGCAACTGAGCTAAACATGGCTACTGTTTTATTAACCCCAAGTCTCCCCTGCCCCTCTCCATCTGAAGGCCCTGTGGTAACTTGGAAGGAGGCACTCAGACCCTTCCTTGTGGAAAGAGTTGTAAGAAAAGATCTTAGCACACGGAAACTTGTGAAGAGGGGCCAAGAATCCTCAGTTGTAGATGTTCTTAACCTCAATGAGAAATGTGTGTTTGAGCTGCCTCACTTGGAACTAATAGTGTGTGTGTGCGCGTGTATGTGTGAAAAACATGGAATATTCTTAGCACTATCTTGTATCTAAAAAGACATAACTTGATACCTATATATTCTTATTAATCAATGTCACCCCAATAAATTCAATACAATAAAAAAATAAAAAGACATAGAAAAAAAGGAGTGACCAGGACTACATGTGTTACATATTTTCTCCTTTTTCATTGTATTGTTTTATAACTTTATTGTGAAATTAAGGTTACAGTACTATTTAGGTATTACTTAGGTAAATTAGTTTAGTATTTAGACTAAAAAAGTGAGGCAGCTGTATTAAGTAGTGTTCTCTGGTTGCAAGTAGCAAACAAAAATCAACTCTGGCTAATTTAAACAAAAACAAAAACAAAAAAAAGGAAATTAATAGAAGGGTATTGTTGTCAGAGCTTAAAGAGCTGGCCTCCAAAGGATGGAAATTAGAATAGCCCTAGGAAAATAGGTAGCAAGAATGAATGAACAGTTCTCAAGATCACTGCCATCTGGATGAATAAACTTGAGTTTATTTTAGTCTTTGTTACTTGCTCAAGATTCAGGTTCCAAGAAGAGAGCTTCTGATTGGTCTAGCCCAGTGGTCGGCAAAATACGGCTCGCGAGCCACATGCAGCTTGCAAGCCACGGTTTGCTGCTCTGTTGACTAACGAGTTGCCGACCACTGACATAGACTCTTGATTCTAATAATTACAGGCTGTTGTTGTTCCTTGTGATTAAGCCCCTCTAGCCTGGACCACATACTCATTTCCTTAAGTCTTCTCAAGGGCATACCCAATGGGTGAGGCTTGGTCCCCCAAAGAACAGTTAGTGGATGCTGAGTGGGTAAAAACAACAGATATGTGCTTCTCAAAAGTATTTCCTCTTGCAAAAATATAAAGTGCCACAACATAAGTTGCATTTCTGTTGTATTGTGCACAGTGATTCTTGAGCTTAAAATTTTAATTAAGATTTATGAATCTGAAACTATGGTCTTCATGGCTTTTTCATTCATCAGAACATAGTTTTAGATTCTAATGAAAATGGTCCAGGATGTGGACACTCAAACACAGATACACTTTGTATCAAACAATAGCCTTATATAAATGCAAGTCACAGTCTTACCTTGAAGACCAGAAAAAAACATAGCAATCAGTGTTCCAGAGTCATAAGAAAGGAGGCAGAGATAGAAGATGGGTGAGTGCTGAAGCAGGCTTGATATGAGATCATGTCATTTTCGATTAGGGTAATGGTAACAGAAATAAAGACAAATATGTAGATTCAAGAGATTTTACAGAAGTGGGATGTATATGATTCTATATTGTAAATAATTTAGAAGTGAGAATCTGAAATGACAGTAAATATTTGCTTTTAAAATCCTCTTTCCCAATAACTATAAAATGTCCCTCTGAATCTGAATAGCTTATTAGTATTCTAACTCTACAAATACAAAAAGACTACCTGTACATATTTAGTGATGTGTCCAAGATGAAAAGCAAATCCTGTCACCTTGTTGATTTTCAACTTGTTTTATATTGTATTATAGCACAGGTGGCATCTCATTTTTCTGCATTTTTCTTAACTATAGGCTTTCAAAGCAATTCCAGGTACCCTGCTATCGTCAAAATCACGAGACATGTGTTCAGCCATCTGTCTAAAAGCCTTCCCCCCTCATTTTTTACGTTGTTCATGTTGGAATAGGTTTTAAATGAGGAAACGGACAACATATCACAGAAATCAGGACCTTTTCAGAAACCTACTTGGAAATTCCACTCCTTTTTATCTACTTTGTTCATTCTGACAGTCTTTAAAATGATGACAATTTTCACGAAAAATGTTTGTTAGGGAAGAAAACAATCATGATTCCTTTTTACCACATCTACTATGGGGCGGCTGCAATTGCAAAAAGACAGATGGCAAAAACCACGTCTGCTCCACTGAAAACATGAGGTTTCTTAGCATTTGTTTAATTAAATACGGCTGCTTCCACAGCTTCTGAACCGATGTTTTGGAGAAATAAACTCTCTTAAAAGAAAAACTTATTCATTTCATTTTATTTGCACAGTTGCTGCCAAGTTTTCCAACCAACTCTCTTTCCAGAGCTATAATAATATCCAGGAGAACTCAGGCAAATATGTGAGAAATGGATTGACTACAGTGTTCAGAGTGAGCATTTGGGTTCAGCTCTGGGTGCGCACTAGTTCACACTGAGCGCTTGCTGGTGGCATGCACAGTTTGCCTGATTTCTGGCCATTGGGATGCACACCCAGAAAATCCAATTGCTGAGAGTTATGATGCTTCTTGGAGGGATTTAGTGGATTAGGCCAGAGGAAACAGGATTTGGGTTTCTGGCTCTGTTAGTAATTGTCTGTGTGACTTCAGCCAACTTAGTTTCTTTGTGCATTCCCTGGCCCCCAATCCCTCTCCACCCCTCAACCCCCCACCCCTCCCTGCCCCCAGCAATGAAAGGGAGCAGTGAAAAATATAATAGTAGCATACATTTCAGGGCTGACATAAGTAAATGTGGGATTGATGTTTTATGACATGTAGTCTCTTTATGATCAAAATGTAAGTGGATAAGAGTGTGATTAGGAAGACCAAATAGCTAAGAAGGAATCTTATGTCATGTGGTCCTTTTGTTTATACCTCCAGAGAAGTCTCTTATTGTATACTTCACTGCATTGCTGAACTTTAAGATTTCAAAATTCATTTCAATTAGCGTCTCATGGTTTATATCCACCTGAACCCTCTAAGGTGAAAGTGTACCTCTTAAAAAAGATACTTTTCCATCATTATTTTTTACAAACGTTTTTATTGTTCTATTTCACTCCAGACAAATTCCACTCAGGGGAAAAGATCATAATGACCAATATGTCAAGAGAAGGTTTGTTTGGACGCATTAAGGATACAGCTTGATGTTTTCATAAAATACTGTGTACAATAGATCTAGTCCAATACTTGCTTTTAGCAGATGCTTCGTTCTAAAAGGGAGCATTCGTGTTTGTGGAAAGTTAAACACTTGATCATTGATCACTTGCAAGTACACTCTGCTTTTCACTTGTGATTATCTGTTCCTCAGTTCCCTTTAGTCCAGAAGCATTTACACTGAATTGAAGGTGTGGGAATACACGTATGCCATATGCCATAATGTCTAACGTCAGGGACTGTGTAGTTTTCCTGGGTCCAGCTCAGAGACTCGTACTGAACAGTGATGCTTGTTGCTCCGCGTTCAACTGAGCTGACTCCATGCCCTGGTGTCATGGTTGGTACATGACCCAGGTCTCACAGATGAAGGTACTGCTTTGTCCTTCACCTGCGGTGACCGGTTCAGGAATGTGTGTGTTATCCTCCCCAGGCCAGTTACAGTTAGTTTGGGAAAGAGAATTTCTTTTTGCTGGCACGGCCATGCTGGTAGGCTGTAAGCCCAGAGCTAATGTTGCCCATCGTTGTCATCGTAGCCTTTTCATTCTTGTAGAAGGACATAAGAACAGTCTGTTAAAGAGGTATTAAAAATGACTAATAAATATTCAGTCTTATTAGTAATCAAAGCAATGCAAATTAAAGCAACAATGAGGTGTGATTTACTTTTAAATTGGAAAATGGCTAATTCATTAATGAATTAGATGATAAATCTCAGTGTTGGAAAGAATGCTATAAAATGTTCAAGTTTGTAAGGGGTAGGAATTTTTATAAAGTTTTTTGAAAGCAATTTGAAAATATTTACCAATATTACATTTTTTTATCCCAACAAATGGATATCTATTTAAAGAAATTACCCTAAATCCAGAAGAGTTTTGGGCACAAAACCCAAACAACTCATATCCAAAGAGAAGAAAATATCAAGTAAATTAGAGCAGATACGGTTGACATTTTAGGTCAAGTGAAGAAAGCAGAACACAACATTGTCAGCTCATCGTCCCTTAACACTGTCTCCATATAATTATAATTGATTTATTTAATATGATTTGTCTCTGCATATTTTCCTTTATAATACATATATTAAACAGTGACTATTGTGCACTTTTAGTGTCTTTTCCCTGCATGTCAAGTGCTATTGTACTGTCTCAGCCAGTGATTTCTAGTAGAGGGGACAGGGCTCAGCTCTCCCACACTGAATATATCGGCTCTCTCCCTGCCATTTAGTTTGTACTTAGTGAACAGTTTTGCCTCAAAATGACTGACAAATGTGTGCAAGTGGTAGTGGACCAACTGTTTTAATCGGACATTAAAACTCAAGTTTTCGGGGAGTTTGATGAGTCTCCAAGGAAATGGCAGAGACAATAATAAATAAAAATAAAATAAATAAAAGAGGACCGGGAGATTAGGGATTGAGGGGAATCCTTTAACCTTCTGAAAGTATATAAACATGACTGCAACTCAGTAAACTTTTTAAGGCTGGAATTCCTCTTTCTGTTTGTGGGAAAACAACTCTGTGACTACACAATTTGTAATACATAATAAAAACAATAAAAAACTCCAGATAATACATTCATCATATATAATGCTCCACATAACGAAAACCCAGTGCTAAACAAAATGTGGAGCCCTTGTTTAAAAAGCAGGGGAACGTGCCCGGGAGCCTTTCCTCTTGGCCATGGTCTTTCTCTCCACCTTGTCATAGTGTTGATGTTTATTTTATTTGCTCCTTAATGTCATTTGAAGTAAAGTAAAATTGAGATATTAAATGTTTACCATGAATTTTCCCATTTATTTTTATATTGTGCTATGCCAATTTTAAATGTAAATATGAGAGCACCTTTAAAAATAAAGGGCTGCCTCCAGGGGACCAGAAGGGGCAAACAGAAGCCTACCCAGGCAGGGTGGAAGGAGGAAGAGAGGACATCCCCTAACCCCTTACCCTCCCCCAACTACCCATGCTCCCCACCCCTGCCCACAGGGTCATGGCAGACCCGCCCAGCTGCCCAAAGGCCTGCATGCTGGTGGCCAGACAGGTACTGTTTCTGCTCCTGACAGCCACTGAGCCCAGGAAAGGCACCTCAGCAGGTCGGGGGCGGGGGGTGCCCCAATCCACAGCAGATGGGTGACCCCCAAGGATTTTTAAACCTCAGGGTCAACATGTGCTCAGGATTTGGATGGGGGTGGAGGAAAAGCTCACCCACAACCAGATGAATGCAACACAGTGCTGTCAGCCCAGGGTAGGATGGTGGCCACGGCTCATCCCTCCTCCCAGACCCAGTGCTATGCCCAGGGCTCAGGCCAACAGCAGAGGGCAGTAGCCATTGTTGTGCTGGGGAGGGGGAGACTGCTGGTGTGTGGGGTGCCTAAGAGTGGGTAGCAGGCCACTGAGAACCCAAGCTGGGGAGATGGAGGGAGATGGAGGAAGGCAGCGACACCTGGGAACTGAAGGCCAAGATCTTGGCACATGTTCTACTACCCCATTACACTTCACTCACAGCATTTAAACCCAAAGGTAATATTATTAAGAACATTATGACAGCACTCACAAGCATGCATCCCCAATTGTGGGGCCCTTCTGAACACCTGGCCCTGTGGCCACACTGGTTTCCCTGGTCTTGGCTGTCGGAGGAGGCACTTGGGCTGGTTAAGTTGTAGCAGTCTTCCAGTTTCAGGATATGTGGTTCTAGTCTAGGTCACATTTTTCTCTTTCTGTGTGCATATGGAGTTGGAGATTATATAACCCAGTTTAGAGCTTTTTTTAAAAAAAATCGCCCAGCCCTAGCTGGTTTGGCTCAGTGGATAGAGTGTCAGCCTGTGGACTGAAGGGTTCCAGGGTCAGTTCCAGTTAAGGGCACATGCCTGGGTTATGGGCTTGATCCCCAGTAGGGGGTGTGCAGGAGGCAGCCGATCAATGATTCTCTGTCATCATTGAAGTTCCTATCTCTCTTTCCCTCCTTTCCTCACTGAAATCAATAAAAATATATTTTTAAAAATCAGCCAAATAAAACCAACTGGACATCAATTAGACCCTTAGAATGGACAAGATCCATGTGAGCATATCTTATGAGGGTGCTGTCTCCCCACCTGTTTTGTTAAAGCCTTTCCAGGTGGGGAGACAGAACCCTTTTTTATATTCTTTAACCCCACTGTCCCCCCATCATCACCTTTTCATTGCCCAGCATGTGACCTGACTCTCCTATTTGTGACGGTGATAACATGGCATGTTAAGTCTGCTCTCTCCAAATGAGATAGTCACCTTCTTTAGAACAACAAACATGGTACTGATCAATAAGTATTTGTGAATTCATTAAGAAAGGAACTGAGTCATAGGATTTTTAAATCTGGAATGAAGATGGGAGTCACCAGAGGGGTTGCAGTACTGGTCTAAAGTCACACAGCTTATTACTGGCAGGCCCAGGACTGCACCACGCCTCCAAATTCTCAGTTCCAATGCTCTTTCTAATGCTCACTACTACTACTGCTAAACTTTTAATTCGCACCAATTTTGAATTCTCCTAAGCTCAGAGCTAGTTGTACTCCACACCATGGGGAGATGACATAAGTGATAACTGAGAAATAAGGACATTGTGAGAGAGTTATACATGTTAGAATACCATTCATTAGCAAGCTGAGGATAATGAGAAAAAGAAATGACTAATTCACATAATATAAATAATACTGCTATTTGTAATTCCCTGTTAAGTTTGTACTGCCTCCATGTAGTCTACTCTTTGTGGCATAGACTTGGAAAAGGTAAATTCCAGACCAGTTTCCCCCATCCTTCTCCCCTGGCTGGTCCTCTTTCATAGTCCAGATGCTAACATGGACATTAATCTGCTGCTTCTCAAAAGATAGACCAGTTGATTTCCCCCATTTATTTGGTGTATTTAACTCAACACCTTTTTGCTGAAAATCTACACTGTATGAAATACTGCAGGGGATATAAAGATAATAAAACAAACAACAAAACAAAACAACCTCATTTTCGAGGAGCCCAGGAACAAGGAAAGGGACACCAGGTTTATTTGCTGTTTTGTTTAATCCAGGTCACCACTGCCTCTGATTATGACTAATCAAAAGTTGAGGTGTAATAGAAAAAACAAACACCAGATGGGGAAGCTGGAGACAGGGGATCTAGTTCTTACTTAGCTTTTAATTAGCTGTATGACCTTGGGCAGGTCACTTAATCACCCTGGATCTTCATTTTTTTTTTTTTCATCTCTAAAATGAGAGGTTTACATGGGAAATAATTTCAAAGCTCCCTTCAAAGTCTAAAATCCCAATTTATGATTATAATATATTTATGTGAACTACGCAATCATCTAATTTATTCCAGATTATGCCAAAATTAACTTATAATTAACTGATGTTACCCTCACTTTAATTCAGAGCACTGAATGAAGTTGAAATTGCAAATTGAAATAAAAATGAAACAAAGCTTTTAGTGTTGGCGATGTTGGCAAGAAAGTCAGTAGTTAAGGTTCAAATGACTACTACATATTCTTTCTGTTCAGCCCTTGCCTAATCCATCGTTGCTGAGTGGGAAAGCCGGACTGTTTCATGTTCTTTTATTCTGATTTAAGATACAAAGCGCGAGGCCATTCAGGCACATACATGCACACACACAAATTCTATTTAAGGATGGAGGAAGGTAAAAGAAGGTATTTTGACCCAGGGCTCACAATTCACCTATTCTTTGCACCAAACGAGGGTTTCCTCTTTCAGCTGCGGTTAGTCTTGATTTCTGTGTGGAGCATTGGGCAGGCGGGTCCATATGTATATACAACTGTGCCACAAATCATGCCCAGAAGCCCTAACGGCTCAGACCTGTGCATTGGTGGTCCTAACCCTTAGAACCGGATTGGACAGGGCGCAGTCTTAGGAGAACTCACATTCTTGTAAGTGTCCTCAAGTTTGGTTTTTTTTTTTTTCCTTTTTCCTTTTTAACATTTCAGCATATCTTTGCTTTCCTTTGATTCTTCTGAGGTTTAAGGGTGGTCACTGGCAGAATTATACAAATAGAGTGTTCACAGCTCAGCAGTCCTTGGATCCACATTTGGAGTTCTACGTGGGTGGCACAGGAATAAATGCCAATAAGGAGCCAGGACAGATCTGTTAACAGGAATTAAATGACTTAGGATGCAGCTCTGAAAGCTTCCATTAAAAGGCCTGAAAAACTTAAAAGTTAAAATAGTAAAAAATATAAAAATCTATTTCAAAATTGCTAGTAGTTCGACCCTATTAATCTTTTCAAAAAATATTTCTTTTTATATGTCCAACAATTGGTGTGTTTGATACTTCTAAAATTAGAGGCAAGGTAGCCTTTAGAATCAAGTTTTGTTTCACAGTAGATTTTTAAAAATTGAAGCCAGAAACAAAATTTCTTTGTGTTCCAACTCTGGCTTGGGGTTGTGGAAACAGATTTGAAGATGAGGAAAATATCACCCAACACATAGCCTATAAAATATAACCTATTCTTCTAAATGTATATCTTTCTATGGGATGTTATCTTGGTGCAATTAAAATAAGTTTTACTGAATTCAACATAAATTTCCAGAATTCTAATTAGTGCAATATCAATGATTTGTGCCTGTCTTACTTTTTCCCCAAAAAACATTGAGGTTGGCTGGCCTTACTGTTAACGAATAGCTTGCTCTAGATGTTCACTCAAAACTTACAATGATTGAACAATTCGTATCCCATATATGTAAAGGTACAGACATATTTTTTTCAGATAATAGTCTCAATTTTAGCTTTTAGGGCAGTAGCTATTTCAAGTTCTGCTTTTATCTGGTTAGAGGTCAGATAAATACCTGAATATACAGTAAAATAATTAATTTTCAACACTTTCCTTTAACCATTGAACATTAGAAGTAACCTAGGTTAAGAACTGTTCCACCTGGTTGTCATGCCACCCATGCTGAGCAGCCACACACCTGATTTCTATATCAAAGCAATATTTCTCTCCATACTCTGCGAGGACTTGTGTTCAAAGATGGCCTCAGACAAGACTTTCCTGGGACACAGTTCTGTGTTCTTCCCTGCCTCGTTGCTAGGGCGATTATTCTCAGGGAAAGCTATTTCCAGAGGGATTGTGAGAGACTTGCTGGCTGCCAAAGGAGGAGTTTTGAAAAGAGGTGTGGTGCTGGAAGAAATGATCCTGACCACATATGTTCCCTGAGATCTCACAGAGAGCAAAGCTCATAAAAGAGGCCCTTTGGAGAGAAGACGCTTTCTCCAGTTGAAGAGCAATGGGGCCTGTCCCTGTGGAGTCCAGACGAGATTTAGGATGGGAAGCAGTAGTCCCCTCTGACAAATCATAGAAAGGGTAGGGCCTTTCATCTGTTATTAAACAAGTCAGAAGGTAACTGACATTTAATTGGAGTTCATTTAAAAAAAAATTCTTTATTGTTGAAAGTTTTACATATGTCTCCTCCCCCCGCCCTGCACCCCCATTGACCTCTCCCACCTGCTTCTGCCCCTCAGCACATGCCCTCAGCTCCCTATAGTCTGTGTCCATTGGTCATGCTCCTATGCATGGATACAAGTCCTTTGGTTGATCTCTTTCACCCCCCTTCCCCTCTCCTACCTTCCCTCTGAGGTTTAACGGTCTGATCGATGCTTCTCTGTCTCTGGATCTATTTTTGTTCAGCAGTTTATGTTGTTCATTATATTCCACAAATGAGTGAGATCATGTGATATTTATCTTTCTCCAACTGGATTATTTCACTTAGCATAATGCAATCCAGGTCCATCCATGCTGTTGCAAATGGTAAGAGTTCTTTCTTTTTTACGGCAGCGGAGTATTCCATTGTGTAGATGTATCAGAGTTTTTTTATTTATTTTTATTTTTTTATTATTATTTTTAAAAAATACATTTTATTGATTTTTTACAGAGAGGAAGGGAGATGGATAGAGAGTTAGAAACATCGATGAGAGAGAAACATTGATCAGCTGCCTCCTGCACACTCCCTACTGAGTATGTGCCCGCAACCAAGGTACATGCCCTTGACCGGAATTGAACCTGGGACCCTTGAGTCTGCAGGCCGACGCTCTATCCACTGAGCCAAACCGGTTAGGGCTGTATCAGAGTTTTTTAATCCACTCATCTGCTGATGGGCACTTAGGCTGTTTCCAAATCTTAGCTATTGTAAATTGTGCTGCTATGAACATAGGGGTACATATATTTTTTCTATCTGGTGTTTCTGATTTCTTGGCATATATTCCTAGAAGGGGGATTACTGGGTCAAATGGGAGTTCCATTTTTAATTTGGAGTCCATTGACTTTATTGAGTCTGTTGGAGTTTAATAATGAGGCAAGTCTACTCTTAGAATTATTTTCCCTTTTAAGCAGCTTGGACTTTTTAAAAGACCTTTGTGCAGATGAGCAGGCATGAGGAAATCAAGCCACAGGTGACACTGACTGAACACTTTCCCTGGAGAATTGTTTGTACTATGTCCTGTTGACCCTCACAGCCTTCCTAAGACCACATAGGCTCTTTGTAGATGTGGAATCTGAACAACTCTAGTGAATTGCTTAAAGTCATCCCTTATAAGCAAGTTGGAGCAAGGGGTAAAGTCTAAGACCCTTGACTCCAAATCCTGTGCTCTGTAAACTAAAATTCTCTGGCAGCAAGGTTACTGGTCAGAAATACCTCTTTTTCCTGAGGGCCCTGGCAAAACTGGGTAGTGGGCTCTGTACTTTTGGTGATTGTTCTAGGTATCTTTTCTGTGTAATAAACTACCCCAAGCCTAGCAGCTAAAAATGACAACATACTGTACATTTCATGGTTTCTATGGGACAACAATTCAAGAAGGGCTCAGCTGGGTAGTTTTGGCTCAGAATTTCTCATCTGATTGTAGTCAGACAGTGAGTGGAGCTGGAACAGTAGGAGCAAGAACATCTGGAAGGGGACAAGTCACCTCTCTCTTTATATAGTCTCGGAGGCCTCTCCCTGTGGCCTTTGTGTGTGGGATTAGTCTGGGCTTCTTCACAGCACAGCAGGCCTCAGGGAGCGACTTCCTAACATGGCATCTCAGGGCTCCAGAATAAATGTTTCAGCAAACTGGATGGAAGCCGTGTCTGAGATCGAGAGGTAAGAGACATGCAGCTTCTGGCTTCTCTGATTGGAATGATCTTTTCTGGACCCCGGTTTTTAGACCTTATGTGTTCCTAGAGAACATGTCATGTGGTAGCCCTCTCACACAGAATCGGTGCCTTGGACTACTGGGGCATTGGTTTAAAAACATCAAATGTAGGCATTCAAGGGGTAAAAAGTGACACTTAAGTCTTTGATAGCAAAAGAAAAACAAAATGAAAAAATTCTCCAAATTTGGTGGTACTTATCCTAGAGATACCATACTCTTGTAGCTCAAATAAGGCTCCAGTGGGTGAAAGTGATGTACCAGGTCTATACTGTTATTATATCTATAAGCAGCATCGTATATGGAAATAAATCTAGACAGAAGGCAGATCCTGCACAAAAGCTTCTGAAAAGTAAAGTATGTGGTATAATCAAGGGAGAGAGGTTGCTCTTAGTAGGGCCTATTTACCTGAAAAATATCCATATTAATTAGGGTGCAGGCTAAGTTACTCTCAGAAAGAGATTTGAAAGCACAGTGGGTCCAATGAGGTTTAATTTTGTATTTCCATTATATATCAGTCCAGAATTAATTGGCAATTTAGGGTGTGTAGGTTGTTCATCTTCATGAAGTAATTCAAGGGCTCAGTGTTCCTTCTATCTTGTTGTTAGGCCATTCTTTGGGGTGTTGTCATCTTCCAAATAGGCTCAACAGCTTTTGAGCCTGGACAAGGAAAGGATGATAGACTAGATAGAAAGGAATTCAAGTGAGTTTCTTCTTTAAAGGATTTGACTCAGAACTTGCACACATCACTTTTGTTCACATCCCACTGGCTGGAACTTAGTCATATGCCTCTGCCTAGATATGAGACAGGCTAGACAATATGATGTCAGCCTGATGGCCACATGTTCAGTTAAAACATGAGACTTCTACTTCTAAAAGGGCAAGTGAGGATAGGATCAGGGGACAATAAACAGTCTGTCACAAAATTATCATGGACTTACAGAATCTACATTATCATGGGAGAGATAATTATGCCAGACATTGTGCTCTCTTCACTCATTTTCTATCTGAGCCACTGCAACCTATCTAGCTTGTGTATAATTGGAGAATACCCAGACTGTACTGGTAAAAGGGGTCCAGCTGAGGGTCCAGAAGGAATGGAACCAGACAGCTGATCAGTTCCAGATTCACAAGGCAAATTTTTTACTCCGTGGAATTCCTTTGGGACAACTTTGTCATTGATAGTGCTGAATAAGAAATCAAGAAACACATGTCTATTGATCACTTAACATATGCAAAGCATTGCCTCGGGATCTCTAAGAGATGAAGGGAATATTGAGATGATCCTTGCTTCCTCAGAGCACGAAGTTTACTTGGGGGGACTCAATCTTGAAAAGTTAAAGAGCAATGAGACCATAAAATAACAATTTAACATTTCTTGGATTACCCGTTGTGTGCTCTATAACACAAGAGAACCTTATGACCCATTAAGGTTCACCTAAGCCCTCTATTAAGTGGGCTGCCTTATGCAGGCAAAAGACAAGGAAAGCCAAAATAGTACTGAATGGTGAAAAGCTGGAGAGAGAAGATGCTCTAAGAGTGTGTGGACAGGGATGGACAGCCCCACCCAATCCAAACCATCTTCCCCCTACACCCAATCATGGCCTAATGAGGTCTTTAGAGAGAAGCATATGGAGTCCAATGCAAGGCACTCAAGGGGGGGAGGCTTGAAGTCCTCTTAGGATATGTCACCTATCATTGGAAGATGGATAAAATGGAGAAAAGAAAAAAGGGCTTTGGGATAAAGATACAAAAATGTGAAAGTGAGAGGTATATTCTAGGACTAGCTAGTAAGGACAATTGACTGGACTGAAAGGTTGTGCACAAACAAGAGTGGGAGGAACAAGGGCTGGGTCCCTGTTGGAAGGACCTTGAAAGCACAGTCAAGAAATCTTTTTAATGTGCTGTCTACTGTGGGAAGCAACAGGGTGGGCTTGGCAGCAGATGTTTTTAAATGACATGCTACACCTAGACAGTGCAGGAGCACCACTTAGCTGCATTAGAATTTAAATGATAGCTGGAAGTTGATAATCACAGTGGTTTCTTCTGGAACCTGGGCCATACACAAAAGTTCCATTTTGAAGATCTATATTTAACTGGCTAAGCATCTTTTACAGACTTTGGTCTTTGACTGTTTGATCAGCCTTTGTTTATTCCGTTTGATGAGCCTGGTCTCACACAGCCTTCTTTGGGGCTTCCTACATATGAGTGTCTTCAAAAGGGAGAGGAGCAGGGGTTCACTGCCGCCTCTCCAGGCCTGCCCCTACCATTACTGGGTTTTGACACAAAACCACAAAAAGATGGACATGAGACCTGTACCTTTGTGTTTTCATGGCTAAAAGCAGTTATGCCATAACATCAGGTGACATGACTTTTACCAAAAATCAAAACAAAATGATAAAAACTTGCTTAGAATAATTCTACTCCCAGTGACATTGGGGTGGAGAATAAGGAAAAGTGTAGTAAAGGAGCAAGGGGAGCAAGGAACCTGCATTTCTAGAACCTTCCATAGGTCAGTGAAGAGCATTTGGCCAGATATTTGTTTGATGAAAACATGTATGTTTATTACTACATTCCCAAGCACAGGGCCTGGCACATGGGAGATTCTTAATAAAGTGTGCTGAATGATTGAATTAAATAATTTATGTAAAATAGGTGTAGAACAAATATGAACAAGAAAAATAATTAATTATGCTTCTGGTTGTAGGATAATCTTTTTCATTTTAAAAGGCTAAGAAATTCTGAGATGAGGGGAAAAGAAAAAATAAAAGTCACCTCCAATTTCACTCTTCAGAGATAACCACTTCTAACATTTTGGTGTATTTCTCACAGTCGTTTTTCTATGTATATCTTTGTTCATATGTAAATTTTAATTTATTTAAACCAAGTACATAATATGGAGAACAGAAGCATAAATTAAGTAATAATATATGGATTTATGGACATATGAGCTTTTATTTTTTGGAATAGTCTTAAGACATAAAAAAGGTATGCAAATACAGGTGTCCCCCCAAAAAGAGGTATACACACTGTAACAGCTGAAAGCTCAATTTTGAAAATGAAATATATTTTAATAAACACTGCCTTTATAATTATTCCAAATGTGTGTATACATTTTGGGGGACACTTTATATGTGCCTGCATCTTATGTGAATCACCATTAGCTTAATCATACATATTTGGAGCCTGCTGTATCATCAACACACACACACTTCCTATTATGCTTGTGCTCCTTTTTGCGCTTGAGTTTTAGCTCCATTCAACTTAAGTCTAATTAATATTAAACTAAAACAAGACAAAAACTCGCGAGGTTTTGAGGCCGTTCAGCTTTCTCATTGACACAGCCATTCCACAGCAGGCGCCCACCAGTCAGACCTCCCCTTCTTTGCTGAGGCTTTAGCAAGAAAGAGAGAAGTCAGCGGCCTGGGTACTGATGGCCCCATGTTGGTTATTTTGCTAAGACATGGTTGCTGGCAGCCTCCGAAATGGGCTTGCAGAGGAGCCTCCAGTCCAGAGATCTATGGAGAAGATAGCGCTCAGGCCAGCAAAATAGTTTACTTTATTGGCATCATATAATTGGACACTATCCTTGTTTTCCATGGGCCCCGGAAGGCTGTCCACATACTTCAAGAGTCTTGAGTATCCCCCAGTCTGTCAATATGCTAGGAAAATAACGGGCTTTTCTCAAGCCTGCTGTAAGGGGTGGGGTTCTATGAAGGACACGTATTGTGCATTTGGGATGTTTCCTCCTCCTGTTTCTTTTGCTTTCCTATCTCCCGCACAGGAGGTACGATTCGGCCCCCTGGGAGGGGTAAGGGTGGCTGGTATGTGCTCTCCCAAACCTTCACCACAAGCCCTCCTGCCTAAGCTGAAGCAGCCACACAGAGAGCTAAGGAAACTTTAAAAACTTAATTAAGGGAAAAAAAAGCAAACAAAATAATATTATAGTGGATTTACTGAGTAATGCAGCCTTGCCAGGGAAACCGCAAAGTCTGCATTTATATGTTTCTTATAGAAGACATATCTAATTAAAACAGGAGACGGGACAACAAGCTTTCTTCTAAGTTCGTTTAAATACATGTTTATGTTGTGTTTAAATTCCCTGTGGGGTAATGTAACGCTGATCCAAAAGCATAGGAGCAATTTGATTAGGCAACTGTAGGCCTTAGTGAATACTTTTAGCCTTAAGTACTTAAGACTTAATCTCCGCTGCGCACCCCCCCGCCCCCAACCCCACACAACAGCTATCTACTGAGGCCAGGCAAGCCCTAGACCCGAAGCAATACTTCCCCTGCTGGACTGACTCGCCTTCACCTGGCCTCTTGAACTCAAAGATTATTATATTTTTGCACTTCTCTGCTCTTGATAATTTATGTTATCTTTTCAGGTGGTACTTTTATTTAGAGAACAGTAATTCTTTTTTTACTTCTCATTACATTTCTTTTTGACAGTAATGAAAATATTTTAAATTGGACTTGAATTTGGAGAAATTTAAAATGTTTACAACTCACCCAAAATACCCACATTATACGTATCTGGATATGAAGAAGTTCGGGGAAGGAACTGCCATTTCTCTGTTAGCTTATGATATGGATTATGTTTTAGGACCGTGCCTCTTAAAGTGTGCTGTGTGGTCCAGCAGCTTCGGCATCTCCTGGGAGCTTGTTGGAGATGCAGAAGCTCAGGGCCCTCCCCAGACCACGGAATCAGAACCTGCATCTTAACAAGGTACCCAGACGGTCAGTGAGCACATGACAGTGTGAGAAGCACCCATTTAGGATAAATTTGCCTCTGGACAGATCGTTCTTGAATTTGAGGCCCATCTTCTTGAAGCATCATATAGGTTCTCAATAGGAAGAACCCTTCCCTCCTTAGGCATCTTCGCAGCCTTTTATGGATTCATTAGGAGCCTGCTAAGTAGAATACAAATGAAGAATCACTGTGTAAATTTTTAAGCCTCTCCTTTAATTTAGTCTAAATTTAATTTAGAATGATTTTGGACTATAACTAGATATCTTAAAATGGATTTATGTTACATTTATGAACATATTTCAATTGTGTACTTGTGAACAAAAATTTTTCTTTAATATCATATACCTATGTATGGCAAAGTAGATTCTCTATAGAATATTTAAGTGTTTATATCCTTAAAGGAAGACTAGACTTATATTCTTTATAAACATTTTACTAATATAGATCCTATTTGACCTAACTTTGAAATTCATATTTTGTTACTGGCTGCATATGTTGTGACATTCTTGAGAAAGGCTGTAATTCCATCATATGTCCATTTTTAAAATAATCTCATCTGCTTAAGAACGTTACTGGACTATCTAAAAGGCCATTTGGGGTTCAACTAAATAAAGTAATTAAAATAAATTTATAATTTGTTTTAAAACTTGAGCCTATTTCTAAAACAGCTGTGATAGTTGCTGTTATATTTTTAAAGAAATACTGTAACCATTCATTGCCAAAGTCTTATTTTATGAAGGAAGAACAAATGCTTCTTTGTTTAAACACTCTTAAGGCAACCTTGAAAATAATTTTTAAGAAGTTACTGGTTCAGAATAATGTACTTCCCAGAATTATCCAGGCCCCACTCTTCATTCCGCAGATAAATGACCCTCCTTCCTCATCATCGTAGCTATAGAATGGTAGACAGAGACTAAACACAAATTTTCACTTAATTTGTCAAAGTCATTCTCAGCCAGCATGAGGAATAGCAATTCAAGTGATTTCACAACACAAGTCCAAGACTAAAAGTTCTGTTTCTGTCATCCATGCTGAGAGGCTAACAGATGCTGTAGGATTTATCTTGAATCAGTAAACTCAGTCCAGATTTACAAGAGATTATCACTTCAAGAACGTCTGTTCTGGTTGCTCAAAGGAAAGCCATCCTGCTTGTGTAAGGAAAGAGGCTCAGGTATAAAATCTGGTTAAATTTAGGCAGTCACAGTGTAATTGCATTTCATCATTTCAGTTAATTTAAGTTTCATGCACCTAAGATTAATGGTGTATTCTGAAGTGGGAAAAAGTTTTAAAAAACTTACTTCTTAAAATAAGAAATGTGGTTTCTATCGGCTATCAATTTACATCATTACATCATTGCTAACATTAATCAACACTTTCTATGTGCTATAGACTAACTAGTCTGAATCCTTTTTTACATATTATATCATTAAAATGAACAAGAAGCTTTTGAGGTATGTAATATTATTCTCATTTTTAAGAGGAATAAACTTAAACCAGAAGCGTAAACAACTCTAGGCCAAGATCACATAGTTGAAAAATGGCAGAGCTGGAATCTAGCTGAATATTAATATGATTTGGTCATCTTAGATTTGTGAACATAAAACACATTCTAATTTGGAGGGGGAGGGAAGAATGGCTTCCCTTATCAATTATTTTTTGCATTTGTTTACATATTTACTTCTTTTGCTTTATGTGGGTTAAAAGTACAATGGCATTATGAAGTTAATATCATTGTCTGAATTCATCATTTACATTTCCCCCTTTAATTAAAAAAGTGTATAATATACTTATAGTGAAAATAGATTCCCATACTTATAATGTAGTAAAAAAGTAAGTTAATTCTAGCTGCAAGTCTTGCCTTTAGTTGTAATATAATTTTTCATCCAATTTTATAGACTGGGGAAACAGACTATGCCCAGGAGACAATGGACAAGCTTTGGAAGGTTTTGAAGAAAGGGATTCCAATGAGAAGGCTGTTATAATCATTTAAACAAGGGATACGAGTCTCGGCAGGTGGGTTAATGACATGGGGAAAAGTGACTAATTTACAAAGGAAGTATCAACAAGGATTCCTCAATAACAAGATATATGAAGAGAATGGAAGATTCTATAAATGCCTCCTGAATCCTGAGTCCAGGTAAATTGAAGAATGGTGGAGAGATAAAGGTCTTGAGAGAAAAATGAGGAGTTTAAGGTGGAACATAGACTCTAAAGGGATTCAGGACATCCACTCTGAACATATCCAGTGCTTAGATAGAGAGGAAGGCTGAAACTTTAGAGAGGTCAGGAGTGTGTGTGTGAGATTTGGTAAGATGTCTTGGCACTTTTCCAGGGAAGGGCCTCTGAGGTGATTAGAATGGGCTTGGCCAGGTGGGGGCAGCAGAGCATCACCAATGGCTGGGGACAGCAAGTTAGGACAGGGACACTGACAGAGAGCTACTGTTTGGACTGAGCCTTTGGATATGTTCACATTTGGGGGCGGGAGGAATTAAAGCCAGCTAAGGACACAGAGGTCAGGGGACCCTAGAGGTGGGGCCACCTGGTCGGCAATGTATGGAAGTGAAAACACGGGAAGATTTCTAGTAGATCTGGAGAAAGTAGGTGTGTGAACAGAAGCAAGTGACTAGTGACTTTGAAGACAGTGATTTTAGAGGAGTACTGAGGACAATGATAGATTAAAAGAGATCAAGTGGGGGAATGAGAATGGAGATGGAGAAATGCATTTTTTTTTTTTTAAAGTCTGTCAATGAGGGAAGCATAGTGAAAGGAAGGTAGTTTGAGGGGAGGGAGAATAGATGGAGGGATTTTTTTCCCCCATTGTGAATTATTCTTGTAAATGTTTATGAACTGAATGGAATAATCTCCTGAAGAGAATAATTGGAGGTGCCAATGAGAGAAAAAAGTGAGGGGATCATTATGAAGGCACCTCTCAGAAGAGTTGGGATATAATCAAGAGTTCTAGGGGAAGGCTTGGGTTGCAGGAGGTTAGGAAGGAAGAAGATAAAGATAAAGATAGAGTGTTTATGGATCTTTATTAAGAATGCCCACTTCATATAAGTAAGCTGTGTTCTGAATGTTTGTTATTTGGAAAGTTTAAACCATTTCCTCAGAGAAACACTGTGCTGTAGTGGATGTGATGCAGGAAGTGGGATGATTCTGGAGAGAGCCCTTCAAGACAGCCCCCCAGTTACGAATCATAAATGTGAATATAAATGTGAATATAACCCAGAGTTACGTCATTCCTCTTTTCACTTTTACATTCTCTTCCTCAGAGAACATTTTTACTTTTATGGTTTAAAATAGTGTTAGCTATAGAAAAATCTTTATCTCATCGTTACAGGAACTCTTTAGTGCTGAAGTACTGGCTGTTTAGCAGCCCGTTTTTAACATAGTGCCTTAATATCTTGGGTACTTTTCCCAGAATCCAAGTGTCTTTTTAAAAAAGTATATATTTTTATTGATTTCAGAGAGGAAGGAAGAGGGAGAGATAGAAGCATAAGTGATGAGAGAGAATCATTGATCGACTGCCTCCTGCACGCCCCACTGGGGATCAAGTCCACAACCCAGGCATGTGCCCTGACCGGAAATCGAACTAGCGACCTCTCGGTTCCTGGGTTGATGCTCCACTGCTGAGCTTTTCCAGTCGGGCCGTTTGTGTTTTTTGGTTTTTTTTTTATTCACTGATTTCTATCTCTTTTGACCTCAAAGTTCTCTCTCTGGTTGTTAAAAACACTTCTCTAGCGGTCTCTTCTGCCTTATTTGTGCAGTGGCTGTGCTGCTCTTCCCTCTGGGTACGGGTACATTGTGGCCGTTATATTTTGTGTGCCCTGACAGGCTTAGGTGATGTGCTCCATATCAAGTTGTGAAAGGTTTCCCCTTCTTAAATAAAATCTTTTCAAAGCACTCATTTCAAAGTGGTTACCTATCCGTTTCTACTTTTACAGGACATTTTGAAGGGAATCTGGGAGAAATCACGATTAGACTAGTAAAATGGGAAGGCAGTGAGAATTACCTAATCCAGCTCTCTGACATGTGAGAAAACCCAGGCACAGAGTGGCTGAGTGACTTGTTGAATAACAACAAAGGGAAAGGAGACATGTGGAGGAAGGATACAGGAAAGGCCTGCACGGAGTGTACTGATCTGGATGAGTGGCAAGGAATTTATTTTCAGTTCACGGCTATTTTGGCCACAAGAGAAAAAGTGGTCAGCCTAACCTGGAAGGTCAATGGGAAGTTTTAACAAAGAGAAAGTTTTGTCCACAAGACATATTCACTGTCCAGCCCGTTGGAAAAAAAAAATCATCACCTACAATTATTATCGCCCTTATTGCTTGATTTCTCACCTCAAGGCATAACCACACCACTATGTCTTGGCTTCTCTCTCACCCATCATTTGCCATTTCTGAGCATCGACTGCCCAATGCTCTGTGGACCTTTTCTCCTTTTAGGCTGAATTACTTCTTTTATTGTTACTTTTTTACTAATTCATTGGCAGAATGTTTTTTCCACATTTTTATAAGAACCTTAGCTCTAAAAGAAGTATTTATTATACATGTACTTTAACCCCAAAGGAAACCAGAAAAAAGTAAACTGGAACAAGAAATTAATTTTTAATTTACAGGGATATTAAGAGATGAAGTATGGTTAGAAAAAAATTTCCTGAAGTAAATAACCACACTGCTGGTCAATCCTTGCCCTTCATGTGGTTTGTCATAATACCAATTTAAATTCATTTTTTTGAAAATGGTCTGTGTTCTTTTAAATAAATATTTTTCCTAAATTTAAGCAAAATGAAAAAGTCCATTCAAGGTAATAAATATTAAGAGTGCTTACTATTTGTAAGGCACTGTGGTAGGCCCTGAATAGGATAATATAAAATGAGTAAGTCGCTGCCTTTGGTAGAGGGATACATATCTTTGTCTTTCAAAAAGTTTGCACAGGCAAGAGTCTGGGGTCTGGGAGGGAATCTCGATGATTACTACACTCGTGCATAAGTCACCTGACCCTCTTAAAAGTCACAAAATCCCTGCCCTCATGGAATTTTTCTTCTAGGGTCATGCTGGGGGAAAGGATAATAAACAATAAAATATGTAAGTGTTATGGAGTAAAATAAAGCAGAGAAGGGGGCTAGGGAGTTCTTGGCATGTGGCAATTTCAAATGCACTTGCCAGGGAGGATGTCATCAGAAGGGGCCTGAAGTAATGAGCTGAGAGGGAACAGCAAGTACCAAGGCCCTCAGCTGGGAGTGTGCCTGGGCTGTTCAAAGATGAACTAGGAACTAGAAGGCTAGTGTGGCTATAACTGGCCAACTAGGGACAACTCAGCAGGAGAAACTTTAGAGAGCTAAGAAGTGGAGAGACTTTGGGTTTTACTTTGATGAGAAACCACTGGAGGATTTTGTTGAGCAGAGGAGTGACATCTGATTTACAGTTTAGGTGGAAAATGACCGAAGTTAGTCATGGCCAGAAGCAGGAATCCAAGGAGCCACCGCATTATCCAGTTAGAGAGACAATTGTGGAGCAGGAATTGGTGGGAATGGTCGAAATCTGCCTATTTTGTTGGTGGAACCATCAGGATTTGCTGAAGGACCAAAGGTGTGACCGGACAGAACTAGGCCGGGTTGCTGTCAGCTTTGGAAACCGGCCACACGCTCAGCATCACCTTTGCACAAGGTGGGAATTTGTAAATGTCCTGATTCGACTTTTGCATCTCAGACTAATCAGCATCTCCAGCATCCTGGCCCTGGAAACAATACTTTTAAAATACCTCCCAATGATTTTTGTGCAGCCAATTTGACTTGAGGTAATGAAACTGGCTCCGGGTCACTTGAATTACATGAAAGAGGTCACACCTTCAGGAGACAAATTAGGAGCCCAGCACTGTGCAAAGTGCGAGCGTTGGTAGGCTCCTGGATGGAAAGCTCAATCTCACTCGAATCCCTCTGGCATCGAGGTAAGCATGGCAGGCTTCCTGGAGGAGGCTGATTTCGATGAAGGATTTCTCAGGCCTTTATCAGGAGGGCAGAGAGGAAGATGAATGTAAAAGTGATGGGGTGTGGCTGTGGGGTGACAACTGGCTCAGGCCGATTGTGTAGTTGGCGTCCTCTCTGATCCGGACGTTGCCCTTCAGCGGCTCCGACCCGACTCCACGCCTCGCCCAGACAGCAACCGGCCGGTGCCCCGCCCGCCGCCGTGGCTCCGTTTCCGGAAGGTCCTGATTTTAGGGCGGACCAAACCGGTTAGAGGTCGCACGCCCTCTTCCGCCCGGCTCCGGGCTCCCGGATCCCCGGCGCGGAGCCGCCGCGCGCCGCCCTGTGCGCAGGCGCGGTCTGCGGCCCAAGGCCCACGCGCGGCGCTATGCCTGCTGCGCACGTCGCGCGGGTGCGGGCCTTGTATCGGCGCATCTTGCTGCTGCACCGCGCGCTGCCCCCCGACCTCAAAGCCCTGGGCGACCAGTACGTGAAGGACGAGTTTAGGCGACATAAGGCGGTTGGTGCTGACGAGGCCCGGCGGTTCTTGCAGGAATGGGAGGCAAGTGCTGCCCCCTTTTCTCCGCCCTCCACCCTTGGGCGCCCCCCCCCCCCCCCGCCCCAGGTGTCCCGGTTTGTTCCCGTGGAAGACCGCCTGTCCCACCTGATTTTCCCGGGTCCCACGCAGCGGCAGCCTGTTCCGTTTGAGTTAAACGGCGCAAAGCTGTTCCAAAGTTATTCCCCAAGTTGCATCCCCAGCCCGTCCGTTTCTCGCACGGTTCCTCGCTGGACCAGGTGCCGGGACATCGGCGTCTGCAGTTCATTTCGGCTGTGCGAGCTCCTTGCTGTGCAGGCGCCGCTGGAGAGAGAAGGGAGGTTACAAAAGTGAATCAATCACCGTCAGGTGCTCGAGGAGCTTCAGTCCCCTCCAGTCCCCGCACCGAGCAAGCGCCTGTTAATAAACTAATGGTTTTGTCAGTACCTCTAAGTTTTCAAACTGAGAGGCTTGTTTCCATAATGACTATCTTTTAAACCTCAGTGCACCTTGGTGGGCCTTAATAATGTTCTCAGTTGACACAGAAATCAGGTAAGCCTGGGGGACGACACGCGTTGAAGGGGAAAAAAGGCTGGTCAATTAAGTCAGGTGAAAGTTGGTTTCTCCTGAGTCTCAGGTCACGTTGCCCGGCAACATTGCACAAAATTTAAAGCAGACACATGCATTAGGAATTAACCTGTTGACTCCCCCCACTTCTTTTTTTTAATGAAGGAAAAGGATATTCAGAATTTGGTGGGGTTCAGGACCCTCTAGGATTGCCCCTAGTTCTGATTTGTAAATATCAATAAATGAATGGAATTGGAGATTAGAGTGACATCTCAGTTATCTGAAAGCATGAAGCAATGTTTGTAGAACAGGTGAGCGATTCTTCAGCCTAAAATATTGATGGTTGAAGAGATGACTGAAGTCTGTTTTAAAAAAATCATAAAGGTGGGATGAACACACAACCTTGTCACTGAATCCCAGAATTCGTAATTGTAGAATCTTAGAGGCTTGCAAGACGGACATTTAGGACAAAGGTGAAATTTAGAACTTTCCTAAATATCATGGGTATTAGATGTCAGTAGCCTGCCTGGAGCCAAGGAAGTTGAATGTACTTATATGCAGACTGGTATCTTTTAATATGGTAACTTGGTCTTGGAGTCAGAACTGGATTCAGATTCAGGTTCTGGCATTTATTAAATATGTCAGATCACTTCATTTTTCTTATCTTATTTCCTTGTCTGTGAAATAACAGTAGTTGCAACATACACCTCTAAATTTTTGCATGTAAATGTTTTTAAAAAGCACTTTGTAAATTGTTAATGGCAATATAAGATATTAAGGTTTTTAAGTCACATCTTTCAATCCAGGCCAGTTTGTGGCAGGACAGGAGGAGAGTCTAGCTCTGTGTTGGGAAGAAGTAAAGACACTTGGAGAAGTCCTAAAGTATTAGAACTTGGAAGCTCTTTGGGAAGGAATAGGGACTCAGTATAAATTGGTAGTAGGCTGGAGGAGAGACTGAGGCATTAAAGAAACCTGGGTAAGTAAAACATGTGCTGCTCAACCTAGGTGGCTTGATATCAGGAATTCAGCTTTTTGGGTGGGTTACCCCCCCCCCCCCCCACACACACCTCTCTTGAAATTACTTTAGACTTACAGAAGTTATAAAGACAGTGCAGAGTTCCCACAGTCTTACACTCAGCTTCCTCTTGAGTTGACATTTTATACAGCCAATAATCAAAACTAAGAAATTAACATTGCTACAGTACTGTTAACTACAGCCTTTATTCACATTTTGCCCATCCTAATATATAAAAACCCTGGGTCATATTGACCAGTAACTACCGGACACTGACCAACCGGAAGTCAGTGCTGGCCCCGCCCCCAAGCAAGCGGTAAGGGGCAATCAGGCAGGCAGGCAGAGGGGTTAGGGGTGATCAGGTAGGCAGACCAGCAGTTAGGGGTGATCAGGTAGGCAGACCAGCAGTTAGGGGTGATCAGCTAGGCAGACGGCCCCTTGCAGGGCTGGCACCGCCCCCCAGCAAAGAAAGAGAAAGGCCCAGGCTAGCCAAGCTATTGCTCCCCAGCTTGTCGTCTGCAGAGGGAGCCACCGGTGGCAGGGGAGGGGGACAGTGCTGCACAGATGGCAAGCAGTGGCAGCGGCGGGGGTGGGGCCAGCTGCCTGCAGCTCGGGGAAGGAAAGCCCTGATAGGCCCTGATCTCAGGCCAGGCCCTAGGGACCCTACCCGAGGGGTCGCGGATTGTGAGAGGGTGCAGGCCGGGCTGAGGGGACCCCCCCCCCCCCGAGTGCACGAATTTTCGTGCACTGGGCCTCTAGTATTTCCACTAATGTTCTTAATGTGTTCCAGCATCCAATCCAGGATCCTACGTTGTATTTAGTTATCCTGTCTCCTTAATTTCTTCTAGTCTATGACAGTTCCTCAATCTCTTCTTACCTTTCATAACTTTTTTGAAAAGTTTGGTCAGTTATTTTGTAGAATGTATTTTGTAGAATGTCTTTCAATTTGGGTTTGTCTGATGTGTTCTCTTGGTTAGATTGGTTATATGCATCATTGGGAAGGGTCCCACTAGGGCGACCTGCCCTTCTGAATACATCATGTAAGGGCACATTATATCATTTACTTATTACTGGTGATGTTAACCATGATCACTTGGTTAAGGTGATATATGCAAGTTTCTCCACTATAAAGTTACTGTTTTCCTTTTTGAAATTAATACATATTTTGGGGGAGATACTCTGAGGCTATACAGATATCCTGTTTCTTCTCCTTAAACGTGGCCAACTAATTTTAGCATTCACTGATGGATCTTGTCATTGTGTTCCAATGTGACTTTGTTTCTCTCATTTATTCTGAATTTATTAATTGGAAATGTTTCTGTAGGGAAGCATTGTCCCTTCTTCCCTGTTATTGATCTAGCATTTTTACTTTTTTCTTTTTTAAATGAACAAAAGTGTGTTCCATGGGGCTAGAATCCTATTGTTAGCAATTGGGTAAAGGTAAGTTAAATCTAATTATCTATTTGGATAAAATAATAATTCTCACAATTACAAGGCACCTCAGTCTAAGTGTGGGAGTTAGAATAAGTAGGGTGGATTCTACCAAGAGAGCCAGTTTCTGTTTTCCAAAGATGAAGCTAGAGAAGATTGTAATGACTTGGAGGGGAGAAAAACCTGGCTAGGGCAGCAGTACGGGAGTGATATTCCTCGTTTGGCCTTCTAAGTCGTTTTCCCCTTGTGTTTTTTAGAACATCTAATTTATGATTATTATACTTGGTGATACTAGTTATGGAATGGACTTCTGTTGTTTTTGGTAAATGATGATTACAAACTTGGTACGTTATCTGAGTGTTATTACAAGCTTGATGCTTACATTTATATCAAGCTAATTGAGAGTGACATAATTAATTATGATTATAAACTTGGTACACATTATCTGAATATTACAAGCTTGATGCCTATGTTTATGTCATGCTAGTTGAGAGTAGCACAGTTGTGGATGTACTGTGCTACATGGAGTTGGTCTCTGGGATTCTCTCACACACTTCTGAAACTGCTTATGAATTTAATGGATTCTGAATGTGTTTTACTTAACAGGCAGTTGGGTACCACTGGAAAAAAGAAAGGGGAAGGTTTGGGAATATTAGAGGCCACAGTATTAGGAGGAGAGTTTTTTATTCCGTTGATTTGTCATCACGGACAACTGTGGCCAATATTAGAGGGAATTCAGCTGGGAAGTTTTTGTTCAAGAACCAGTTGGGGTAGGTAGGAGAAAGCTATTTCCTTTTATCTTTAGGATAAAACTGTAAATGCATATTTACAGAGTAAATAGTGATTTTATAGAATTCCTTACCATAAGAGAAAGATGTAAATTCAGGATGAGATGTTGAGAATCTGTTAGGGAGAACGTTTGATAACTGGTTGGTAAAATATCTATTGTAATCTTACTCTCAAGTCTTGTAGGAGGCAACTATTGGAAGTGGAGTTGGGGCTGGGTAGCTCAGGGGTCTTATTTATTATGGCATTTTAAAGTGTTAACTAGCTCAGTTTTGAAGTATAGCTGATTTAGACAGTGCATTCCTTTTTTCTTCTCTCTGTGCTTACCCAGTTGTGGAGAGAAGAACTTACTTTCTGGGAAATCATAATAGGCATTGAAAATTAAATAGCAAGTAAAACATTTGTGATAGGATGAGACAGAGTAGAAAACAGTGAGCTTCCAGGAGCTGCTCTGAAGAGACTCCATGTGTTTTAATTTTCTCTTTTTGTCCCATTTGTTTGTGTCTCTTGCTTTCTTAACTGGCTACTGTGCTTTTTCTTAAATGGCTGCTTTGCTCTATGTCTATTGGGGGATGTTTATAGTGGAAGTTCTGTTTCTGGGAAAATCTAAAAAGGCTTAAACATTCTATAAATAGTTATTGGTCACTTATTATTGCCAGGTGAAGTGCTAGTCATGTGGGACACAAAAATGAATAATAACTATTTTATTTTCATGGTGTCCAAAGTTTAGTAGAATATAATCTACAATCCTATATAATAAAAGGGTAACATGCAAATTGACCCTAATGGTGGAACGACCAGAACAACCACTCAACCAGTCACTATGAGGCGCACTGACCACCTCTTGGTCCCTTTCCCCGGCCGGCAGGCTCCGATCGTTTGATGTTGAATGGGGAACTGGGGGTGGGTTGTGGGGGATGTGGGTGGTGCCAGGCCAAGGCCTCCGCCCCACCAGTTGCCCCACACACAGAGGGCAACCTGTGGCAGGGCCAGGGCCGGCGAGCAGGCGGGAACAGCCGACCTCTTGGTCCCTTCCCCCGGTGGTCAGGTTCCAATCACCCAATGGCAAATGGGGAACCGGGAGTGGGTGGTGGCGGGGGGCAGGGCCAGTTGTGGGCAGCTGGGGAAGATGGCCCTGATCGCAGGCCAGGCCCCACACACGAATTGTGTGCGCCGGACCTCTAATTATAATCCTATATAATAAAAGGCTAATAGGCAAATCGACCAAACGGTGGAACGACCAGTCACTATGATGCACACTGACCACCAGGGGGCAGACGCTCAACGCAGAAGCTGCCCCCTGGTGGTCAGTGCACTCCCACAGGGAGAGCGCCGCTCAGCCAGAAGCTGGGCTCACGGCTGGCGAGTGCAGCACTAAGGATGTCCGACTGACAGCTTAGGCCTCCTCCTCAAGGGCTGCGAGAGGGCACAGGCTGGGCTGAGGGACACCCCCACCAAGTGCACCGGGCCTCTAGTCCTATCTAATAAAAGAGTAATATGCAAATTAACCACCACTCTGCTACACTAACAAGCCACGCCCACCAGCCAATCAGGAATGAGTATGCAAATTAATCCAACCAAGATGGCTGCAGCCATGGAGCGAGCAGGAGGCTTGGGTTTCTCTGGCAACGGAGGAAGCCAAGCTTTCCGCACACCCAGGCAGGCCCAGGTCTCCACTCAAGGCTACAAAGTTTCAATTATAGAAGATAAATAAATCCCAACAAAAATGGTGGCAGCCACAGAACTGGAGAGAGCAGGAGGCTTGAGTTGCCCCTGGCGATGGAGGAAGCCAAGCTTCTGCAGCCCTGGCCTGCCTTGGCCTGCGCTTAAGGCTACAAAGTTTCAATTATAGAAGATAAATAAATCCCAACAAAAATGGCTGTGGCCACGGAGCAAGCAGGAGGCTTAGCTCTGCTCAAGGCTACAAAGTTTCAATCATAGAAGATAAATAAATTCCAGATACCAGGGCCTCCACTTGGGTCGCTGGGGGGTGTGGCCAGCCTGCAAACCACCACAGGCCCCTTGCCCAGTCTGCCTCACGCCCCAAGGAAGCCCCCACCCTGATTCAGGACACCCTTCAGGGCAAACCAGCCGGCCTCCACCCATGCACCAGGCCTCTATCCTATCTAATAAAAGAGTAATATGCAGATTGACCATCACTCCAACACACAAGATGGCTGCCCCCATGTGTTCAAAGATCCAGCCCCCATGTGGACACAAGGTGGCCACCACAAGATGGCCAGCAGGGGAGGGCAGTTGGGAAGGACCAGGCCTGCAAGGGAGGGCAGTTGGGGGCGATCAAGCCTGCAAGGGAGGGCAGTTAAGGGTGACCAGGCTGGCAGAGGAGCGAAGTTGGGGGCGACTGGGCCTGCAGGGAAGGGCAGTTGGGGGGGACCCAGGCCTGCAGGGGAGAGTAGTTGGGGGTGACCAGGCCTGCAGGGGAGGGCAGTTAGGGGCTATCAGGCTGGCAGGGGAGCAGTTAGGCATCAATCAGGCTGGCAGGGGAGTGGTTAGGGGGTGATCAGGTGGCAGGCAGAAGTGGTTAGGGGCAAGCAGGAAGGCAGGCAGGTGAGCAGTTGGGAGCCAGCAGTCCTGGATGTGAGAGGGATGTCCGACTGCCTGTTTAGGCCCGATCCTGGTAGGGGTCCCATATTGGAGAGGGTGCAGGCTGGGCTGAGGGACACCCCCCCCCCCCATGCATGAAATTCCGTGCACAGGGCCTCTAGTATAGTATAAAAGGCTGTCTGTTAGCTGTTATGGGAGCAAGAGGGAATGGGAGAAGTTGAAGGCCACATGTGATGTCAAAGCTGAGTCTTGAGCAAGTCAAAGTTACTTGACTATGTCAAGAAAAAGACTTTCTAGAAAGAGGGAATAACATATGCAGAGGTAAGTAGTAGTATGATTCCCCCAGATCTGTGGTGATGTGTTTGGAACTTAGTGTGTTATATGGGAGACTAAGAGATAAAGCTAAAGAGCTAGCAAGAGACAGGATATTCTGCTAAGGACTAAGTTTTTATTTTGGATTGTTGAAAGAGTTTAAGCAGTGGTGGAAATGATTCAGATTATATTCTAGAAATATTACTTTAGCAGCAATATAAAGGAACTAGGGGCCTGGTGCACAAAATTCGTGCACTGGGGAGGGGTCCTTCTGCCCAGCCTGCCCCCTCTCACATACTGGGAGCCCTCAGGGGATGTTCTACTGATGGCTTAGGCCCGCTCCCTGTTGGGAGCAGACCTAAGCCGCAGTCTGGCCTCCCTTCACAGGAGGCGACCAGGCTGATCAGGGGAAGGTGCCAGCCCCATCACCCCGCTGCTGCAGCCACTGCCAGTCACCGCAGCCGCCAAGGTATTTTCATCAACACGGACTCTAGTCCCTTCACCATGAAAAAATGACAACTTTCTTTAAGCATTTTCAAGATGTGTCTTTCATAGGATATGACATTTCTTTCTTTATTTTTCTTTTTATCCTCACCTGAGGATATGTTTCCATTGATTTTTTCCCCTTCCCTCTGATCCCAGGCTCGGCCCCTTCCCAAACCTAAAGCCTCCGCCCCAGGCTTTAGGCTTGGGAAGGGAGACCCCCCCCGCCCCTCTGATCACAGGCTTGGCCCCTTCCCAAGCCTAAAGCCTCCACCTGATGGCCAGCTGGGAGTGACCTGGGTGCTGAGGAGGTTCCCGTTCCTAGGTATGTATGCAAATAATCGCCATCTTTGTTGGGTTAATTTGCATACTCACTCTGATTGGCTGTGGGTGTAGCAGAGGTATGGTCAATTTACATGTTTCTCTATTATTAGGTAAGATGATTGAAGAATGAGCCAGACTGAAGATAGGGAGAACTGTTAGGAGAGAGGTAATAATCCTAAATATATTTGTGCCTGCACCATACAGAGGTGAGGATGGAAAGTATGGATTAGGTGTTAGCCTTTTTAAGGTAGAATAGGACTTGATTTGGGGATTGATGAAGGATTAGTGAAGGGGAGGAATTAGAATGAATAACTCTCAGGCTTTAGACCATGATACCAAAAACCAGAATAGTACATTTTATGTTAACAATTCTGGTGGGACAGTCAAGTGGAGATGTTCTGAGATGTATATTGGTCTGACACTCGGGAGATATTATCTGTAGTTGGTGGTCCAGAGGAGTGGTGAAAGTGCCCAGATTGGGTATAACATAGGGAAAGGTGGTCAGATAGACCACTAACATTTAGGAGTTAAGAGAATGAAGGTAGTAGCATAATGCGGGAACTGTTCTGTTTTCTTCTTCTGTATTTGTTTGTCCTAACTACTTCTGCAAAGGAGCATACTTTTTTCCTTCTTGATTATGTTTAATTGTTTAGATTTGTGTGATAGTTTAGATCTCATAACAGTTGCTTTTTTTTTTTTTTTTTTTTTTTGGTATTTGTTTTAGAGAGGAGGAAGTACTTCAAATTTAATGTAACCATCCATTTGAAGCTCACATGGGACATCTTTTTCTTATTATGACTTTGAAGTGGATCATCAGATAAAAGTATGATTAAGTTGCATGTCACCTATATTTAGAGTTTTTTAAATTTAGTGTAATTAGGGTTGAGTGGGTATTTTGCAGTTTTTATAATTGTACGCCTCTCTTAACTAATTTGGGGACCTCATTATGTTGCTTTTGAACATCCTGATTTGTAGTTTGTGTTTTAGCTTTGGGGAGAAAAGGAATGAATTACCTCTCTATTCAGTAGATGGATCATGTGTGTGTGGGATATATCTACCAAGTATGAGCCAGTCATTTGGGGATTCTCAATTATACTGTTTATTCTGCGTGTTATTCATTGTAGTGTTTTTGTGATGGTTTATTGAATGGTGATGTCACACATGTATGTTTTCTACATTAAGTTTTACCTTTTAAAAAATTTTGGCCATATTGTGGTCCATAACCAATGATTAGAAAGGGATAATGAAGAGGAAGGATATGAAACAGTGTATCCTTGGAACATAAAATTTTTCTTTTTTTCCACTTCTGAAGTATTTGGATTTTTAGTGAAGCTTTTAAGATGTTTTTATTTAGGAACATTTAACTTTTATTGGTGTCATGAGATGTCATAACAATGCTTACATATAAACTAACTAAAGGTGTTTTCTTTAAAAAATCAATATTTGATCAATTTTGCATATATTATTGGCTTTATTCTATGTTATTGGAACATAGAGGTATATGTTCCTTTTATTTAGATGACTTAAAATGTATTTGAATTTACAGATTTAAAATAATGGTAATAGCATGACAGTATCAATATGCTAGATCTGTATGTGTATGTAGGGGTGTCTGTATTGTGTATGTATGTATACATGTAGTCTTAAAAATTTGAAGTGAATTTTTGCACAGAATTAAACATAAAGGATTACATATGCATAATGTTAATTTTACTGGTTTTACTTACTATCTTATGAAATAAATATATTTTATGGTTGTATAAGAATAAATGTATGAAATTTTACGTAGGGAGTATTAGAATTGAATGAAAGGGAGCTTCTGCCCTAGCCAGTTTTTCCCAGTGGTTAGAGCAGTGGTTCCTAACCTTTCTAATGCCGCGACACTTTAATACAGTTCCTCATGTTGCGGTGACCCCCAACCATAAAATTATTTTCGTTGCTACTTCATAACTAATTTTGCTACTGTTAATGAATCGTAATGTAAATATCTGTGTTTTCCGATGGTCTTAGGCTCTACAGCAGCGGTTCTCAACCGCAACCCACAGGTTGAGAACCGCTAGCAGGGTCGCCTAAGACCATCGGAAAACACAGATATTTACATTACGATTCATAACAGTAGCAAAATTACAGTTATGAAGTAGCAACGAAAATAATTTTATGGTTGGGGGTCACCGCAACATGAGGAACTGTATTAAAGGGTTGCAGCATTAGAAAGGTTGAGAACCACTGGGTTAGAGCGTTGTCATGCAAGAGTGATGGGTTGCAGGTTCGATTCTGGTGAAGGGTACATACCTCACTACAGGGCTCGATCTCTGGTTGGCGCATGTGTGGGAGGCAACCAATCGATGTGTCTCTCTCACATCAGTATTTCTGTCTATCTCCCTCCCTTCCATTCTCTCTAAAAATCAATGGCAAAGAAAATATCCTTGGGTGAGGATTAACAAAAAAATAAAATAAATAAAAAACAAAGGGAGCTTCACATTGCTTTAGTAAACTCTTACTTGTTTTCAGTTAATTCACTTAAACTTTTTTAAAAAAGTCAAAATAATGTATACATGTAGTTTAAAAAATAATTAGTATAGGAGAGCTTATAATAAAGAGCAACATTCTTTTTTTTAAATTTCTTTATTGATTAAGGTATTACATATGTGTCCTTATTCCCCCATTACCCCCCACCTCCCATTCATGACCCCACCCCCCTGTTGTCTGTGTCCATTGATTAGGCTTACATGCAGTCCTTTGGTTGATCTCTTCCCCTTACCCCCACCCTCCCCAACCTTCCCTGAGGTTTCACGTTCTGATTGATGTTTCTCTGTCTCTGGATCTATTTTTGTTCATCAGTTTATGTTGTTCATTATATTCCACAAATGAGTGAGATCATGTGATATTTATCTTTCTCTGCCTGGCTTATTTCACTTAGCATAATGCTCTCCAACTCCATCCATATTGTTGCAAATGGTAAGAACTCCTTCTTTTTACCACAGCGTAGTATTCCATTGTGTAGATGTACCACAGTTTTGTAATCCACGCATCTGCTGATGGGCACTTAGGCTGTTTTTAAATCTTAGCTATGGTGAATTGTGCTGCTATGAACATAGGGGTGCATATATCCTTTCTGATTCGTGTTTCTAGTTTCTTGGGATATGTTCCTAGAAGTGGGATCACTGGGTCAAATGGGAATTCCATTTTTAGTTTTTTGAGGAAACTCCATACTGTTCTCCACAGTGGCTGCACCAGTCTGCATTCCCACCAGCAGTGCACGAGGGTTCCTTTTTCTCCGCATCCTCGCCAGCACTTGTCATTTGTTGATTTGTTGATAATAGCCATTCTGACAGGTGTGAGATGGTACTGCATTGTTGTTTTGATTTGTATCTCTCTGATGATTAGTGACTTTGAACAGGTTTTCATATGTCTCTTGGCCTTCCTTCTGTCTTCTTTCAAAAAGTGTCTATTTAGATCAGTTGCCCATTTTTTGATTGGGTTGTTTATCTTCTTTTTGTTAAGCTGCATGAGTTCCCTGTAAATGTCGGAGATTAAACCCTTATCGTTGATATCATTGGCAAATATGTTCTCCCATGCAGTGGGCTTTCTTGTTTTATTGATGGTCTCCTTTGCTGTGCAAAAGCTTTTTATTTTGATGTAGTCCCGTTTGTTTATTTTCTCTTTAGTTTCCATTGACCTAGGAGCAGTATCAGTGAAGAAATTGCTTCGGCATATGTCTGAGATTTTTCTGCCTGTGGATTCCTCTAGTATTTTTATGGTTTCTTGTCATATGTTTAAGTCCTTGATCCATTTTGAGTTTATTTTTGTGTATGGTGTAAGTTGGTGGTCTAGTTTCATTTTTTTGCATGTATCTGTCCAATTTTCCCAGCGCCATTTATTGAAGAGACTGTCTTGACTCCATTGTATGTTCATGCCTCCTTTGTCAAATAATAATTGAGCGTAGTGATTTGGGTCGATTTCTGGGTTCTCTATTCTATTCCATTGATCCATATGTCTGTTCTTCTGCCAGTACCAGGCAGTTTTGAGAACAGTGGCTTTGTAATACAGCTTGAAATCTGGTATTGAGATCCCACCTACTTTGTTCTTCTTTCTCAGGATTGCTGTGGCTATTCAGGGTCTTTTTTTATTCCAGATGAATTTTTGGAGAGTTCTTTCTAGGTCTGTGAAATATGCCGTTGGTATTTTAATGGGAAGTGCATTAAATCTACAAATTGCTTTGGGTAGTATGGACATTTTAATGACGTTGATGCTACCAGTCCATGAACATGGTATGTTCTTCCATCTGTTTACGTCTTCCTCTATCTCTTTTTTCAGTGTCCTGTAGTTTTCCGTGAGTAGGTCTTTTACCTCCTAGTTAAGTTTATTCCTAGGTATCTTAATTTTTTTGGTGCAATGGCAAATGGGATTGCTTTTTTAGTCTCTCTTTCTCTAAGTTCACTATTGGTGTATAGAAATGCCATGCCATAGATTTCTTGGCGTTAATTTTGTATCCTGCTACATTGCCTAATTCATTTATTAAGTCTATTAGTTTTTTGATGGAGTCTTTCAGGTTTTTTATGTACAATATCATGTCATCTGCAAATAAGGACAGCTTTACTTCTTCTTTTCCAATTTGGATGCCTTTTATTTCTTCTTCTTGTCTAATTGCAATGGCTAATACTTCCAGTACTATGTCGAACAGGAGTGGTGAGAATGGGCATCCCTGTCTTGTTCCTGTTCTTAGGGGAAATGGTTTTAGTTTTTGCCCATTGAGTATGATGTTAGCTGTGGGTTTATCATATATAGCTTTTATTATGTTGAGGTATGATCCTTCTATTCCCACCTTGTTGAGAGTTTTTATCAAGAAAGGGTGTTGGATTTTGTCAAGTGCTTTTTCTGCATCAATTGATATGACTATGTGATTTTTATCTCTCAATTTGTTTATGTGATGTATCACGTTTATTGATTTGCGGATATTGTACCATCCTTGCATCCCTGGGATAAATCCTGCTTGGTCATGGTGTATGATCTTTCTGATGTAGTGCTGGATCCGATTTGCTAGAATTTTGTTGAGGATTTTGGCATCTACATTCATGAGGGATATTGGCCTGTAATTCTCTTTCATTGTGTTGTCTTTATCTGGTTTTGGTATTAGGGTGATGCTGGCTTCATAGAATGAGCTTGGAAGTGTTCCTTCCTCTTGAATTTTTTGGAATAGTCTGAGGAGGATAGGTTTTAGTTCTTCCTTGAATGTTTGGTAAAACTCCCCTGTGAAGCCGTCTGGTCCCGGGCTTTTGTTTGCTGGAAGCTTTTTGATGACTGCTTCAATTTCTTGTATAGTTATTGGCCTATTGAGATATTTAGATTCTTCCCGATTGAGTTTTGGAAGGTTATATTTTTCTAGGAATATGTCCATTTCCTCCAGGTTGTCCAGTTTGTTGGAATAGAGTTGTTTATAGTACTTTTTAACAATCCTTTGTATTTCGGTAGGGTCTGTTGTTATTTCACCTCTTTCATTTCTGATTTTGTTTATTTGGGTCCTCTCTCTTTGCTTCTTGGTGAGCCTGGCTAGAGGTTCATCAATCTTGTTTATCCTTTCAAAGAACCAGCTCTTGGTTTTGTTGATCTTTTGTATTGTTTTTTTTGGTCTCAATGCCAGTTATCTCCGCTCTGATCTTTATTATTTCCTTCCTTCTGCTTACACTGGGCTTTTCTTGTTGCTCTCTATCTAACTCTTTGAGTTGTAGGGTTAGGTAATTTATTACCATTGTTGCTTGTTTTTTGCAGTAGGCTTGTAGAGCTATGAACTTCCTCTCAAGACTGCTTTCGCTGTGTCCCATAGATTTTGGATTGTTGTGTTTTCATTGTCATTTGTTGCCATGATGTTTTTTATTTCTTGCTTGATCTCTCTGGTAACCCAGTCATTGTTTAATAGCATGCTGTTTAGTCTCCATGTGTTTGATTTTTTTGGATTGTTTTTATTGTAGTTGATTTCCAATTTTATGCCACTGTGATCTGAGAAGATGCTTGATATGATTTCTGTCTTCTTGAATTTGAAGAGACTTTGCCTATGTCCCAGTATATGGTCTGTCTTTGAGAATGACCCATGTGCACTTGAGAAGAATGTATATTCTTTATTTTTTAAAAAAAATTTTTTTTAATATATTTTATTGATATTTCACAGAGAGGAAAGGAAAGGGATAGAGAGTTAGAAACATCGATGAGAGAGAAACATCGATCAGCTGCCTCCTGCACACCCCCCACTGGGGATGTGCCCGCAACCAAGGTACATGCCCTTGACCGGAATCAAACCCGGGACCCCTCAGTCCGCAGGCCGACGCTCTATCCACTGAGCCAAACCGGTTTCGGCGAGAAGAATGTATATTCTGTGGCTTTGGGATGAAATGTTCTGAATATGTCAATTAATTCCATCTGGTCTAGTGAGTCATTTAGGATTGATGTTTCTTTGCTGATATTTTGTTTAGAGGATTTGTCCATTGGTGATAGTGGGGTATTAAAGTCTCCTACTATGATTGTATTGCTGTCAATCTCTCCCTTGATACCCTCCAGGAGTTTTTTTTATGTATTTGGGTGCTCCTGTATTGGGTGTGTATATGTTTACCAGAGTTATTTCTTCTTGTTGGATTGCTCCCTTTAGTATTATGAAGTAGCCTTCCTTATCTCTTGTTATGTCCTTCACTTTGAGATCTAATTTGTTAGATATAAGTATTGCTACCCTAGCTTTTTTTTTCATTTCCATTCGCCTGAAAAACCTTTTTCCATCCCTTCACCCTCAGTCTGTGTGCGTCTTTTTTTCTGAGGTGGGTTTCTTGTAGACAGCAGATATATGGGCCGTGTTTTCTTATCCACTCCATTACCCTATGTCTTTTGATTGGGACATTTAATCCATTTACATTAAAGTTATTATTGATAGGTACTTATTTGTCACCATTTTTATTCTTCACCCCTGTGTTCCTTCTTCGCTTCCTATTTCTTTTTTTTTACAGCAGATCCTTTAGCATTTCTTGCATTGCTAGTTTGGTGGTAATAAATTCCCTTAGTCCTTTTTTGTCTGTGAAGCTCCTGATTTCACCTTCAGTTTTGATTGATAGCCTTGCTGGGTACAGTATTCTTGGATTCAGACCCTTCCTTTGCATGACTTTGTATATTTCATTCCATTCCCTTCTGGCCTCATGAGTTTCTGTTGAGAAATCAGTTGCTAGTCTGATTGGAGTTCCTTTGTAGGTAACTTTCTGGCTCTCTCTGGCTGCTTTTAAGATTCTTACTTTGTCGTTGGTGTTTGCCAATTTAATTATAATGTGTTTTGTCGTTGGTCTTTTGGGGTTCATTTTGCTTGGGACTCTGTGAGCTTCTTGGATTTGTGTGGGTTTTTCCTTCCCTATATCAGGGAAGTTTTTTGTCATTATTTCTTCAAACAGGTTTTCTATTCCTTGCTCAGTTTCCTCTCCTTCTGGAACCCCTATTATGCAGATGTTGTTTTGTTTCGTGTTGTCCCAAAGTTCCCTTAGGCTCTCCTCCTGTTTTTTAATTTTTTTTTTCTAGAAGCTGCTCTACTTGGGTATTTTTTCCTACCTTGTCTTCTAGCTCACTGATGCGGTCCTCTGCTTCTTCTAGTCTACTCTTGATGCTTTCTATTGAGTTCTTTATAGCAGCAATGTCATTTTTCATTTCTTCTTGGTTCCTACCATGTTGTCAAATTTGTCTTCCATTCTTTAAGAGCAACGTTCTTTATTTCTTAATTTTTCTCTTTTCCTGGGTACATTTAAAATTTTATTTTGTCTCTTTCATGTTTCACATATCTTGTGAATTTTGTTAACTGTCCATATTTGCAAGTTAAGCAATAAGAACTGACTGAGAACTCTACATATAGGTAGGCTTGTTGATTGGAAAATTACTTTCAGAGTTACAGAGTTTCAATTAATCTCCCGTGGATTTGCTTTTCACTTCTGACTTCCTTACCTAGCTGGAGTTTGTGTTCATTTGGTTATGGCAGTTTGGCTTTATCTTCAGCTGTATTTTCTGTTTTGTGTTCTAAACTGTGGTTTCCTCTATCTGAGCTGTTTTGTTACATTCCTCTTCCTATCTTGAAAAATTAGTTGCAGTCTCTTGGCTGCTGATGGCTCCATTTTGTTCTCTTAGTCATAATGGATTACTCCTTTAACAAATTTCTCTAGTATCAATTCAGTGAAGTTGTGGAAGGGAGGAGAAATAAGAAGACCCTGTGATTTCTCTAGTCTGCCATCTTGGGCTAGAAATTTGCAGTTCTTTCATTTTAAAAATGAAGAAACTAAGGCCTATAAAAATAAAATGATTTGTATCCCACAGCTAGATAGACAAAAATCTTGTGTTCTTACCTCATGAAAGTCTAGTTAAGGTTTTGGAAATGAAGTTCCAAAAGCTATTAAATGTTTGCAGTGTAAAATGATTATAGGTTTTTTTCTTTGAATTATGTTTGCTACAGTTTATTTGTATATCTGAGCTATTGATTTTTTCTTCACTTTTTGTACTTTTCCTAAGAGAAAGGAAAACTTGTTAAACAAGTTTTTATCTTTTACACCTCTAGCATGATAAATGTTTAAGTCATGATTTATTTTTGCTTATTAGCCCAAGATGCTAATTGACACACCTTTCTCAATACACACACACACACACACACACAATAATGAAATAAGAATGGAAGTTGCTGCGATATAGCTGTTAAACTCTTGTACTAGTCAGGCACATATGTTTTCTGTGTCATTTTTGGAAAGTTTCTTTGGACTTCAGTTGTCTCAGTAAGAAAAATAGTGTTTTACCCTTGAAATTAGGGATAGACCAAAAGGTTCTCTTTTACCTCCAAGATATAATTTTATTAGGAGCTGGATTAAAAATACTGTATCACCCATACCTTACTGGACCTGCATCTGTTGTCCAGTCCCTTTCCCGAGTGATTAGTTGGGGAACAGACTTGGAGAGTATTAAATTACAGCTTTCTAGCAAAGCTGTATAAATGGCACCCCTATACTATCTAGTCTTCCCTTTACTCCTTTCCTGTTAAATAATAACCAGATTTATTACAACAGAATCAATACCACTTACGATAAAAATATGAAGAACTTATAAGCATATATGCATAACCTATGGACACAGACAATAGATAGGTGAAGGCCTGGTGAGGGGGATGAGGGGGAGGTAGGTCGGGGGGGCCAAAGGGAAGAAAATGGGGGACATCTGTAATACTCTCAGCAATAAAATATAACTTTTAAAAAATGAAAAACTTAGGGATAATTCAGACAAAGGATGTACAAAACTACATTAAAAACTATAAAGTCTTGCTGAAAAAAAATGTGTAGACTCAAAATTAAACTTTAGTTTCTTTTTTTTACATAACCACTAGAAGACATATTTAGAATCGTTAGGGCTCAAAACTGAGATCAGAAAAGAATCATTTGGGCCATCTGATATAGTATTAAGTCTTTGTAAGTAACATGAAGGATCTTCTCATGTTTAATTTCTTAGAGGTTATACTTAAAAACTATTCATTGATTCTCCAATAATTTATTTTGATCAAAATTAAGTTGCTACTTAATAACTTAAAATCTATTGTATTTTAATTTTTCATCTTTTTCTAAGTATTGTAGAAGGTTGCATGAAGGCTGACAGGGAGGTAGGATTGGGAGGGCAGATTAGTTAACTGCTAGTTTGTCTTTTGGCAGGTCAATCAAAGAGGATGCAAGACTGGTAAACAGACTCACTTGGTGGCATGGAAACCAGTGGGCTTAGGAAAGAAATTCTAGGTGGGTATGTGCCACTCAGGGCAGTGATTATGAGTCCTGGTCATTGATCTTGTAGGTCTGGAATTAGACTTTACCTATACTCTGAGACAATCAGATACTGGCATCAGATTCACACTACGGAATCTGATGGAATCTTACCTAACAATAGACAAACATGTAAATTGACCGTACCTCCGTTACGCCCACAGCCAATCAGAGTGAGTATGCAAATTAGAAGGCCAAAGATGGCGGCCGCCCAGCTGCTTCAGGCGTGGAGTGGCCAGGCGGGGCAAGACGCCTGCTATGAGAGGGAGGGCGGGGGGTGAAGGGATCTACAGGAGCAGAGTGCCGCAGTGAAGACAAGACTGCAGACTCTGGAGTCTGCAGCGAAGACGAAGATGGCAGAGTCTGCAGCGAAGACGAAGATGGCAGACTCTGGCCAGAGCGAAGGCCTGGGTCCCAGGTGCCGGAGGAAAACCAGTGCTGGAAGACAAGGGAAGGAAGGCCTATTGCATGAATCTCTTCGTGCAATGGGCCTCTAGTCCTGTATAATAAAAGCCCAGTGACCGAATGGCAGAACGACCAGAACGACTGGTTGACCAGTTGCTATGACATGCACTGACCACCAGGGAGTAGACACTCAATGCAGGAGCTGCTCCCTGGTGATCAGTGTGCTCCCACAGTGGGAGCACCCCTCAGCTGACCCAGATGAGCAGCTGCTCCTGGCAGCAGGCCAATCCCTGCAGGCCACGTCCCCCACCAGTGCACGAATCCTGTGCATCAGACCTCTAGTCTATGTATATGGTGTTAAAGTATAAATTGGAATGCTGATTTACTCATTTCTGTGGGTAGAGGACAGGAGGCTGAGAAGAGGGCTCTCCTTTTTCAGGAGTTAGAATATTTACCTGTAGATCCAGGGAACTCACTTTTCATATGTCTCAAAATTCAGAATTTTCTAGATTTTAGAAAGGCAATAAGGCATATTACTGCATTTTAATAAACACCCAGTGGAATCTGGGGTGGTATACCCTGTAATAAAATACATTAATATTTCTGCAGTAAAGCATGTTACTCTTCATATTAAGTACAGTAAATAAAGGCTTCATGTCTATTTTAGGTCAGGATTTGCTGCCAGATATGTTTTGAAAGAGCTTTTGTTTTTTTAAACTTCTTTGACTTCAGAATTGCAAGTAAGGCATGGTGGACTATGAAGCTTTCTGGGAAACTGAATTAGTGTTTAGAAGGTTGCCTGGTAAACATGAATTAAAATAACAGGAAATGGGTAGGCATGAGAGATTTTCATCAGGCCTCACTGTGTCTGCAGTGGAAGCGTCACTCCTGCCTCCCTGCTCTTTTCCTGGGCAGTGCTGAACACATATTAGCAAGTTTGCCTGCTCGTACTAGTTTATTTTTATTTTAAGCACCTTTTTTCTGTCAAAGTATTATTATTGTGTTAATTGATTAAACTACCTAATTTGTCTTCTGGGCCTGAAGGAACTCAGATACTATTTCCCAATGTGTGTTGATTTAACTAGCTTAATACCCATGGGAGGATTATATTTGTCTTCATGTTTTTGCTCTTTACTCCTAAATCATTAGAACTTCAAGTAGTTCTAAAACTTGCATTTTGTCTTCTAAGTTCTCAAACAGTAAAATATTTATGCTTTATTTGAATATATTTTAAATATATATGAATGAAAGGTATTTCTTTCAAAAAGCATTTAATCATTAGAAACATACAATGTGCAGTATACATTCTGCTATTTTTTTGTATGTTTAAGCAGCAGAGGTTTCTGGACTTCGATGTGGTGGCTCTACTTTTCTGAAGATAAAGAGGTCTATAGTTAGTTTTAAAATGATCCTTTTGAATAAAAAAATCTATACACATCTCAGAGGAACTTCTCCCCTTGGAAACTAAGAATGGCAGTAAATGGAGTGGCAAATACATATATGCATATATACACAGCCACTGCCACAACAGCTGCAGCAGCGGGTCTGGCGTCATAGCACTTAAACTACAGCCCTTCCACAGTCACCTTGCTCATTGCCTCACACTTCCCAGGTTGGGCCTTGGCAGTTTATCTGTTATTTATCCACTTTATAAGTTGTAGATATATGCAATTGATAATTCAGGATTTCTAACTGATAATCATACTTAACACCACTTTTAAAAAATGCCATGAACATCTTTGCCTTTATAAGGCTAAGAGCAAGATGCACAAAGTGAGAAATTTATTTTAAATGTTCGGAAATATGTACAAGTTTGATATACTGGTAGTTTCAGATTGCTTATAACACCTTGGCTAATTCATGTAAGTCACTTCAAATTTCTCAAGAGACTTTGGAAACTGCAATGTGACTATATTCTAATTTTATAATTAAATCTAATGAAGTCAGAGACACCTCAAAGAGGTATATTATGGTACTTCCCCTTCTCTGGAATGCATGCTGAGATACATATTTTGTTTTATTTCTCTATCCTCGTCTCTTCCTTAAATGGCTCCCTCTCCTCTTCCTCCTGTGATCCTCTTCTCCTTCTTCCTGTTCCTTTTTTTCGGACAACAGACTGTCTCTTTTGCACCATCAGATTTTCCCGAGTCAGCTAAATCCTTTTCATATGTCTTCTTTGGCCTCACTATCCTACGTGGTAAGGCTGCATGTTTGCTCTCAGATGACCCCACATCTATTCGGTCTTCAGTGGAGACTCCAGGGATTGTGAATTTGATCTTAGGTGGAACTCTAAACAGAACAGGAAGGTATCTGCAGGTAATGGCCAACTGGGGCCATTCGATCCTTCCTGCTTCCCTTAGTCCAAAATGCTCCAGTTCTGGATCATCAACTTTGGATTTCCTCTTCCCAGACATTGTGTTCTACATCTCAGAGCACTTCTTAGAAAGCTGCAAAACAAAAAACAAAACAAAACAAAACTGCAGCACTGATGAGAATCTGGATTTTTCTTTTTTGTACTGCTTGTCTCCACAAAGGAGGCAAAGCAGAGTCTTTGGTTCTTGGTCTCATGATTATTATTAGGACAGTTATAACAGTATATAGATATATGCCCTGACTGGGAATTGAACCCGCCACTTTTTGGTGTACAGCAGCACACTCCAGCCAACTGAGCCACATTGGCCAGGGTAATAATATACATTTCTATGCCATTTTCAACTATTGTATTTAATCTATTAATTTCACCTGTTCAATTTATGAAGCTGTTGGGACAAAGATTTTAATAGTAGAAGCTTTTGAAGCTTGGTAGTTTTGTAACTACTTTTATATTGAGTATATTTCTGAAAGGTTGTTTATAAATTAGTTTTTTTAATGGAACAGTATTTTATGTATATTAGCAAGCTTACTATTTAAATACAGTCTTTAGTGAATCCTTTTGTAAAGGGAATATTCAGCCCATAATTTGTTTCTTTGTGTAAACCTGCATTTGCATACATCAAAATTGTTTTAAATGGGATTTATCTACAAATGTTGATCCATGTGTCTGAAAAGAAGAAAATTTAATTTCTGTTTGATGTGAAGAACAAATTCAGATTTGGCACTTTTGATAGATGAGACAAGCCAAATTATTTTAGTTCTATTCTTTTCAACTAAATGCTATCAAAATATGCTCTACACCCTAAATTAAAGGGTGGCAAGAGTTCATATGTTAAGGTTGAACTAAAGTATATTTTTAAACTATATTTTCTTAAATAGTAACAGGGCTAGTGTGAAGTTACACAAAGTTTAAATCATTATTTAGTAGTTTTATCTTTACTCTCCTGAAAGCATAACTGGAATCCCAAATTTTGATGGTTTTTTTTTGTTTTAAAAACTTTTACTTTGTCTTAGTCTATGCAGGGGTCCTCAAACTTTTTAAACGGGGGGCCAGTTCACTGTCCCTTACACCATTGGAGGGCTGGACTATAGTTTAAAAAAAAAACTATGAACAAATTCCTGCGGGCCCGGGACGAGTCGGCTGCTAAGCAGGACAGGCAGTGGCACCCGGCGGGCCGGATAAATGTCCTCGGTGGGCCGCCTGTTTCCCGCGGGCCGTAGTTTGAGGACGCCTGGATAGTCATAGAAGTAGATGCATATATTGCTTTTAATTATGTGTTTGTTAGCTTTTTACTTACTGTACTTTGATGATACCCACCAGTTTATTAAGCTCTGTTTAATACTGGGAAGATATTAATGAAAATTCACCCTCCTTTTAGTTTGGATACTGAAACATTGTTAACTAGAATTAACCATAAACAGATATTTAGTTCATAATATAGCATAAATATAGTAAATTTATAATGCAAAAATAAGATGTAATTGTTGTTATATACTATTTAACTGCACTGTAGTTAAATAGACTTTTTCCTGCAGGGCTGTCTGGGAGCTAATTACTATTTGTTACACTGGTTCTCTGGGAAAGTATATACAAATTTAAGCTGACAGCAGTAGGAACTTGACCCCATCTCTCAGACCCTCTGCACAGCCTACTGGATAGTCAGTCAGTCAAAGGAGAGCCCTCTCATGATTTAGCATGCGTACTGCACAGAAACTAAAGCCCTTCCTACATAACTGAGGAAGAAGTCAGTGGGAATGTCATAGGATCCAGCCATTTGTCCACGGACTTAACAAGTTGGGTGTCGGGAATAATCCAGAGGACATTATTAACGTCAAAAATTGGAAAGGAAGCAAAGAATCAGGAGCATAGGTTTGAGTGACAAGTTCAAGGTGTGGCCTAGAGATATTTTTCCAAATGGAGGCCTTGACCTGTGTGAGGATTTGGGGCACACTGTGCCAGAGAGGACTAGACAGAGGGGCCCGGCTGAGTCTATTTGCTCACTCATTCACTGTCCGCTGTTTTTCAGGGGATGCAGAGATTAATACATGGTCAGTGTCAAGGAGTTTATAAGTGGGCTACAAGTCTGTACAAGATAGAATGAGACTCGTACCCCAAAGAGTTGTAGTTGAGAATGCTGATCTTTTCGTAGTGGCGCAAATGATGAGTCGTATGAGTATCGAGGAATACTTCTTTTTCCCTTAACCATTGAACTTATGATTAGACAGTTCTCTAACTAATAAATCCACCCTGTAACTTGCCATTCTTTTTGAGTTTCCTTTAAAAATATAGCTATTCCTATGAGAGATTCCATTTTAAACTATTATCAGTTAACACTTCAATAATTATCTGACATTGGTTAATATTCAGCCACTTACTATGTGACCTTGAGTAATTTGATTAACCACTCCAAGCCTCATTTTCCTCATCAGTAAAATGGGAATGAATACCGACGACAGCACTTAACTCTAAGCTCTAGTGTGGGAGAGGAAGGAGATTGATAGGAAGAAGGCAAGATTTCTAGGAAAGAGCTTTGAGGGTACTGTATCAAATTTTGTAATTTCATTATTTTAATTCTTCCTTCACTTATCTTCCATAACCAAATAGTTGCTAAATCCTGTTGATTATTTCCTTTTACAGTGTCAGAGTTGTGACCTATTATCTCCATTTTCATTACCTTTGGATGTTTGTAATAATTTCATAAATAACCTTGCCTTTAGTCTTTTAACTATCAGCTTATAAAACACAACTTTGATCATATTATTGATCTGTCAAAAGCCATCATTGTTGCCCTCGCCGGTTTGGCTCAGTGGATAGAGCGTCAGTCTGTGACTGAAGGGTCCTGGGTTCGATTCCAGTCAAGGGCACATGCCTGGGTTGTAGGCTCAATCCCCAGTGGGGGGCATGCAGGAGGTAGCTGATCAATGATTCTCTACATTGATGTTTCTATTTCTCTCCCTTCCTCTCTGAAATCAATAAAAATATATTTTTTAAAAAAAACCCACCGTTGTTCTCTCATTAACTTTTCTTTACCCTGGAATTCAAAATTGTGCAAAATATGATTTGAATATATTTTTCCTACCCTACATCTGAACATTCTCTGTCATGTATTCTGTGTCCCAATCATATTCCACTGAGCATTATTCTCTGAATGTGGCCTTAAATTGTTTTGACTCTCACTGTCTATTTGGCCTAAATGTTTTCCTGTCTTTTTCTGGTCAAATCCTAAAATGTCTTTCAAAACGGCTCTAATCCTTTACTATCAACTCTATTCTTGATTAATTCTTTTAAAAAATATATTTATATTGACTCAGAGAGGAAGGAAGAGAGAGATAGAAACATCAATGATGAGAATCATTGATTGGCTGCCTCCTGCGCGCCCCCTACTGGGGATCAAGCCCCACAACCAGGCATATGCCCTTGACCAGAATCAAACCCGGGATCCTTCAGTCTGCAGGCTGATGCTTTATCCACTGAGCCAAACCAGCTAGCGCTTTTTGATTAATTCTTATAGTAAAAAGCAAAACTCCATGTTTTCTAATTTCCTAAAACATTACTTTTTGTGTTTTTGTACTCAATGCTTTCTACATTATCTTACGGTTATTTGTTGACATTTTTGACACTAGTAGATGGTAAGTTCTTTGAGAACAAAAACTATGTTTTACCTATTTTTATGTACTTTGAAGCTCCTAGAACAGTATTTTGCTTATAATGGATGCTCAGTAAATCTTGCTTTATGTTTTTTTTTTCTTAAAAGAAAAATGTGTGATTATTTTTCGGATGAAGACCAAACATGCTGATGTCCACAGTTAGATAAAAAAAAGTTAACCAATCAAATGTGTGAACTATAATCTTTATAAAGATTAATAGTTTAAGCAAAAGCATTTACCCTGATTATGGGAATTCTTAAATTGTATTTCATAGATATTTGAGAATTCATTGTATTTCATAGGGTACTAGGCTTATTCCAAGCACTTTAATTCATGTTTTTATCTAAATAGACTGTCAAATAACTAGGCATATGAATGTATGAATGAATAGCTGTTTCATTTTATGATTGTTGTTATGATTATTGTGCTATATAGCTATTAATAAGCTTTTGATCTTTATAAAACTTATATTGGGCATCTGTGGTTCCTGATTATTCAGGACAAGTTAAAGTAGCTTAATATCATTGCTTCTTTTTCCATTTAATAAAGTTATGCCTAAGATGGGGGAGAGATAAGGAAAGATTATTTATGGAACTTAAGACCATGAACTGGTAGAGACCCAGAATAGTCATAACTGCTAAGAGTCTTGAAAACAAAAAAGTAAATGAGTGTCGTGTGGTTCCTTGAGCTATAATGAACACCATTTTTCTCTTAAGAAGAAGAGAGAAGCTAGGAGCAACTATGCATGACCATTTTCACTAAATTCTCCTAAGAATGTTTACCTGTTAACAACTGGATTCATCCTTTCTAATATTGGGAAATAAACACTAGTCAGATACAGGAATTTATTGTGTAAGTGTAATTTCAAAAGTTGCCACACGATGGCAGAAGATCCTTGTATCTGGAAAGATGAAAAAACTGTCTTTTCATATTTCAACTAGTAATCTTCATGTTTGTGTTATCTGATATAGATTTATTGTTACCATTTTAAATGTTTTCACTAATTTTAAAATGGAATACGTGTTTTGTTTGTTTGTTTTTTCCGTTTCTCGTATACAAATTTAACCCATTTTTAAGGGTTTATGTATTTCCCCTGAATAGTGTTTTAAATAATTGTTTTGGTAAATGTTATTTTTTCTTAAATAAGTCAATTTAGGGGAAATTGAGTGCAGTTATTTATTATTTATAGGTAAATGTATGAAACCCAAAATGTGGAATTTTTACTTTATTTTAGAAATGAAGGAATTGATTCATTCTTTGTATTAATTTGCCTAGAGTTTGGAATGGCCGTCTCATGTTCTCTTGACTGTTTTGTTAGTTGCCTGCTTTATCACTGTCAGGTCTTCTCTGAAATTTTCTGTCTTAATTTAAGAAATTGTTCATTCTGTAAATATTTATTAAATGCGTACCATGTTTCATATACTAACCTAGACACTGAAATTTAGAGTGATTAAAAAATCCATAAGATATAATCAGATATAACTTCTTCAGAGTTCATAATCTTGCAAGGCAGATAGCTACCAAATACATTGTGTTTGACTTCATGTTTGTGGTTCTTCTTAACACAAATATACTTTTCATACAAATTTAAAGAATATACAACTTTTACATGTTAGAGTAGATTAATTGTAAAAATATTGAATTATATGGGTGATGACCTGGAAAAGATCAAAATAAAGATTTGGAAATTTTGGGAAAACTTAAATAGTCCAAGGTTTTGTTTTGTGTTTTGAAGGATGTTAGATTCGCTAGTTAAAAAGAGAGGGGGGCCCTAACCGGTTTGGCTCAGTGGATAGAGCGTCGGCCTGTGAACTGAAAGGTCCCAGGTTCGATTCTGGTCAAGGGCATGTACCTTGGTTGCAGGCACATCCCCAGTAGGAGGTGAGGTGTGCAGGAGGCAGCTGATCGATGTTTCTAACTCTCTATCCTTCTCCCTTCCTCTCTGTAAAAAATCAATTTTATATATATATATATATATATATATATATATATATAGGAGTGGGGGAATAACATGACATTTTTAAAGTTTTAACTAGTGACATTTTGGCCTTTTTCAGTGTCCACATGATTTTTCTTATATATTGTTAGTTTGTATAATTTGTAGTCAAAACTGGGACATGATTGTAAAGAAGCACTAAAATAAAATCATATAACACATGTACAGATATGTACTTGAAATGTATATTTATTGACTGTTAAATTTGGTTTATTGCTAGAACTATAAAATAGTTCTTTATGAAAACAGCCTTCAAAAATAAGACTAAAAAATAAAAATTACATATATCTGTTACTTTAAGACAAAGAAAACTCCCCTACCTTTATAGTAATTATATGAACATTGCAAAAAAAAAATAAATAAACAGAATAATTGCTCTTGGGATATATTAATGTGTGCCTTCTTTTTAGCTGTTCTACCTGTAATACTCTGTTAATTTTTTCTGAAAAAATGTAGTTTTTACAGTATGGTATTTAATTTTTTTCTTAAAATTGCATGTAAGATTTTGCATGTATATTTTACAGTTAATAGGTTTGAATTGCTGACTTCTTTAACTAAGAAAAACCTTCTTTCGAGTTAGTGTTTTTGATGTCTCTGGATAAATACCCAGATGTGGAATTGCTGGGTCATAAGGTAGTTGTACATTTAAGTTTTTGAGGATCCTCCATACTGTTTTCCATAGTGGCTGTACCAGTTTACAATCCCACCAAGAATACATGAGGGTTCCTTATTTTTCATATCTTTAGCAACACTTATGATTGTTGATTTATTGATGGTAGCCATTCTGAGATATGTGAGGTGATATGTCATTGTGTGTGTGTTTTTAAATATGTTTTTATTGGTTTTAGAGAGAGGGAAAGAGTGATAAAAACATCAGTGAGAGAGAAACATCAATCTGCTGCCTCCTGCACACCCCCTACTGTGGATGGAGCCTGCAACCTGGGCTTGTACCCTGACCAGGAATCAAACCAGTGACCGCTTGGTTCATGGGTTGACCACTGATCAACCTGGCGTCATTGTGGTTTTAATTTGCATTTCCCTGATGAGTAGTGATGTTGAGCATCTTTTCATGTTATTGGCTATTTGTATGTCCTCTTTGGAGAAGTGTCTATTCCAGCTGTGGGCAAACTACGGCCCACGGGCCGGATCTGGCTGTTCTATCCGGTTCTCTTGCTCTCCCCTCTGCTCCTTTACTTTGAATTTATATTAGTTCACACAAACACTCCATCCATGCTTTTGTTCCGGCCCTCTGGTCCAGTTTAAGTGTGGCCCTCGAGTCAAAAAGTTTGCCCACCCCTGGATCCTCTGCCCATATTTTAATTGTATTGTTTGTTTTTTTTGGTGTTAAGTTGTATGAGTTCCTTATATATTTTAGATATTAATCCTTTATCAGATGTATTATTGGCAAATATTTTCTACCATGCAGTGGATTGTCTTTTCTTTCAAGATGCAAAAACTTTTTAGTTTGACATAGTCTCTCATTTGTTTATTTTTCTTTTGTTTCCCTTAACTGAGATGTGGCTTTTTTTTTTTTTAACACATTATTTGGGGCCTCAAGAAACTTTAAGATGCAGAAGCAGAGTAAGAAAACTGCAGATATGACATAAGGCACTTGTATTTGTCAAGTATTACGAGTATAACTACTGCGGACCAGTAGTGTTATTGCTAGCTTTACCCAGTGGCCAAGTAAGTTTCTATTGAACGAGTACAAAAAACGTTTTATATAAACGTTAAAGGCATGCTTTAAAATTAAATACCCATTGCATTTTGAAGTTATTTATTACATGTTCTTACAAGCTATTATCTTTTTAAAGTATGATACTTTGTAAAACACTGTGTAATATGAAGTGAGAATTCTCATGATCCGTCCGCAACGTGTTAAGGAAAAATAAGTTATGAAAATGGAAGTTCAGAGTGATATCTTGAAAAAGAAGTTATTATTAGAAAGGGATTGTATTTTATTGGCAGTTGTTAGGTGACTTAATTAAAGATATTTCACTTTTTGTAAAAAATATCTTATTTTTTCCTCATAGTTTTTAAAAAGTTTCCAAAATTGAAATAAATATTTTGTAACATCTCTCCATCTGAAAATGTGTTTTTGGATTTTTGTGTACAAGAATCCAAGCTATTTTATTTATTTACTTATTTAAGTATATTTTTATTGATTTCAGAGAAGATGGGAAAGGGAGAGAGAGATAAAAACATCAATGATGAGAGAGAGTCATTGATTGGCTGCCTCTTGCACACCCCACATTGGGGACTGAGCCCACAACCCGGACATGTGTCCTGACCAGGAATCGAACAGATATCTTTAGGTTGATAGGTCCACGCTCAACCAGTGAGCTACCCTGGCCGGGCTGGTAAACATCTTTTCATGTGCTTACTTGCCATCTCTACACGTGTTTGGTGAAATGTCTGTTCGTGCCTTTGGCATATTTTCTAATTAGATTATTTTTTTTCTGTTGAGTTTTGAGAATTCTTTATATATTCTAGATACTAGTTTGTTTTTTTGTAAGATGTGGTTTGCATATATTTCTCCTAGTCTGTACTTTGTTTTTCATTCCTTTAACAAGATCTTTTTCAGAGTAAAAGTTTTAATGAGTTCCACTTTATTACTTTTTCTTTTTATGACCATGCTGTTGGTGTCAAGTATGAATTCTTTACTCTTCCTAGGTCCTGAAGATTTTCTCTTTTTTTTTCTTTCTTTTACACTTTACATTTAAGCCCATATCTATTTTTGATTAACTTTTGCATATGATGTAGGTTTAGCTTGTTTCTTTTTCTTCTTCCTTTTTTGGTATATAGTCCACTTGCTTCAGCACCGTTTGTTGAAAAGGCTGTTTCTCTTCCATTTTATTGCTCTTGCACCTTCCTAAAAAATCAGTTAGGCATGTTTGTGTGACTCTGTTTCTGGGTTCTCTATTTTGTCGTAGTGGTCTATGTGTCTGTCACTCCACCACACTGTTTCGTTTGCTGTAACTATAAAAGTCCTAACATCAGGAAGAATGATTTTTCTGAAACTTGGGGAGATCAGCTTTGGGAGAAATGACATCTTAACTATGCTGAACTACTTCAGTTTTTACATTTAAATTTAAATAAAAGAAAATTAAGAACTCAGGTTCTACAGTATTATATTTCAAGTATTCAAGTCACATTGGCTTGTGACTACTCTGTCGGATAATGTAGCTCTCTAGACTACCGTACATACTAGTTCCTGTGTCTGGAACACCCCCTCCTATTTAGCTTGACCAACTTATCCTTTAGATGGCACCTTGTTCTAGATACCCTCTCTGTCCCATCTCTCATTTCTCAGCCCAAATGCTGCCATGGAATTCTGTGTTCACTTCTAATTATGGCAATTATTATGCACTCCCTCCTCTTCATTATTACTCTTTTACTTGTCTGCTTCACTAAATTCTAAGCGTCTTTGAATCAGAAATTATGTGATTATGCTTATATCTCTAGCACCTGACATTTAGTGTGTGCTTAATAAGTAGCTGGTGATGTATGAACAGTATATCACATCTAGTTAATTTACTTATTTTTTGTAGACTGTCTTCCAGTTGGGATTTATCTGGTGTTTTCCTCATGAATAAACTGGGGTTATTCTTTGGGGAAGAATGTCCACAGAAGTAAATACCATTGTCATCACATCATATTAAGGGTACATTATTGCCATTGTTTTGATCTCATTAATGTGTCTGATGATGATGAGCTTGTGCCTTTCTATGTTACCTTTACTTATTTCAGCATTTATGGACTATACATTAATTAGAAAATTGGATTTTATTAAGTAATGGTAAATGCTAAATCTTTAAATAAGAGTTATCTATTAAATAGTTGGAAAGTTATCTGTTCACTAGTATCTTTTTTGCTTGTGCTTGCATTATTAATATTGTTTTCAACCACAGGATTCTTTATAATCATCTCCTGTCCATTAGAACAGATAACATAAATTGTAAATCCATTTAACTGGCCTATCCAACTATAGCATGTCCCAATACCGGGCTCTGGGGGCAGATTGTGGTTGTAGAGAGAGGTTTCTCGGAACTAACCTTATATTACTTATTGCCTGAATCCTACATGACTTTCACAATGTTAGACAGGTATGTGACACCCTGCAATTTAAATACCAGTAAAACAAAATTTTCCTTATGTTTAAATAAAAATCCTAAATAGAAATTCTGATGTTTTCTTCCCTTGCTCTAGTGGATTGCCTTGCTGTAATTTGTATATCCCCAAGGTACTCACATCTGACACTGGAGAGTAAGTCTAGAAAACTAAAAGAATTTCAAAGATTTTTTTCCTGCCTCCCTAAATTGATTCTTTTCTATAGTCTCCAGATTTCTTCAAGTGATTATTCCTTTGTGCACAGTATCCTTGTTATGACAATTCCCTTTTATTTCCTGACTAGAGGCCTGGTGCATGAAATTAGTGCATGGGCGGGGGGGTGCGTCCCTCAGCCCAGCCTGCACCCTCTCCAATCTGGGACCCCCCTACCGGTAGGATCGGGCCTAAACGAGCAGTCGGACATCCCTCTCACAATCCAGGACTGCTGGCTCCCAACTGCTCACCTGCCTGCCTTCCTGATTGCCCCTAATCACTTCTGCCTGCCAGCCTGATCACCCTCTAACCACTCCCCTGCCAGCCTGATTGATGCCTAACTGCCCTCCCCTGCAGGCCTGGTCACCCCTAACTGCCCTCCCCTGTAGGACTGGTCACCCCTAACTGCCCTCCCCTGCAGGCCTGGTCACCCCTAACTGCCCTCCCCTGCAGGCCTGAGTCCCCCCCAACTGCCCTTCCCTGCAGGCCCGGTCGCCCTCAACTTCCCTCCTCTGCCAGCCTGGTCACCCCTAACTGCCCTCCCCTGCAGGCTTGATCGCCCCCAACTAACCTCCCTTGCAGGCCTGGTCCCTCCCAATTGCCCTCCCCTGCTGGCCACCTTGTGTCCACATGGGGGCAGGATCTTTGACCACATGGAGGCAGCCATCTTGTGTGTTGGAGTGATGGTCAATCTGCATATTACTCTTTTATTAGATAGGATAGAGGCCTGGTGTACAGGTGGGGGCCAGCTGGTTTGCCCTGAAGGGTGTCCCAGATCAGGGTGGGGGTTCCCTTGGGGTGTGGGGCGGCCTGGGTGAGGGGCCTGTGGTGGTTTGCAGGCCGGCCACGACCCCCAGTGACCCAAGTGGAGGCCCTGGTATCTGGGATTTATTTATCTTCTACAATTGAAACTTTGTAGCCTTGAGCAGAGCTAAGCCTCCTGCTTGCTCCGTGGCCATAGCCATTTTTGTTGGGATTTATTTATCTTCTATAATTGAAACTTCGTAGCCTTGAGGGGAGGCCAAGGCAGGCCAGGGCTGTAGAAGCTTGGCTTCCTCCATCGCCAGGGGCAACTCAAGCCTCCTGCTCTCTCCAGTTCTGTGGCTGCCACCATTTTTGTTGGGATTTATTTATCTTCTATAATTGAAACTTTGTAGCCTTAAGCGGAGGCCAAGGCTGGCCAGGGTGTGCGGAAAGCTTGGCTTCCTCCGTTGCCGGAGAAACCCAAGCCTCCTGCTCGCTCCATGGCCACAGCCATCTTGGTTGGGTTAATTTGCATACTTGCTCCTGATTGGCTGGTGGGCCTGGCTTGTGGGTGTAGCAGAGTGATGGTTAATTTGCACATTACTCTTTTATTAGATGGGATAACAAGACTGGATGTATACTGGTTCCTACGTCCATATAGAAATCCAAGCCATTGCTAGACTACTTGTTTTAAAACTTTTCTTTTGGGGGCTGGTTAATTAGGAGAGTACTTCTAGGAGGCTAACATTTATATTCTTTTGGAATATAGAATTTGAATGCTTTCTCTGTTTCATCTTTTAAAAAAATCTGTTCTTTTCGTCTTATAAACACCTTTCTAGTTTCCCTATATTTATGAGTAATTCTTTGAAATGGGAAGATACATGTGCTGTAATGCTAGAAAGAAATAATTAAAAAATAATATAGACCAGGAGTATTTAAGGAAACCCAGTGTATAGATTATATGAACCTAGATTGAGATTAATTTAACTGATTATTTTATTTCCAAAGGGAATTTTAAACATTAACAATGTTTTTAGCATTAAAGCCTTTTATTCTGTTTATTTACTATAACTCAGTGTATAAAAATTTGATTCATGCAGCTTTTTAAATACTGTTCTTTATAAAGTGAGGTATATATACGTCTTTGGACATTTTTGATAGGTTCTTATTGTTAAGAGATTCTAGTTAATAGATTCTGTATAAAGCAATACTTGGACAATCAATGCTACCGTATATTATTCCCATGTAATAGAAAATTATGCATTTTTTGTTGGAGTTTAGGTGGGTAGCTATAATCCTTTTAAAGAAAACATGTACCTTATGCATTTAGGCTATAATATATTCTATTTTGCTTTCTACATTAATATATATTATATAAGTATATGTTACATATCTATAGTAATAAAAGCATAATATGCAAATTGACCTAACAGCCAAACAGCCGAACGACTGTCTGGATGGCCTTCCGGATGAAGCCAGGGCTGTGGGGGCTGCGAAGGCCTACACTTGCATGAATTTTGTGCATTGGGCCTCTAGTATACATATTATATAATACACTAGAGGCCTGATGCACGAAGATTTGTGCAAGAATGGGTCTTCCTACCCTGGCTGCTGGCACCGCCTTGGAGCCGCCTTTCCGCCTTCCCACACTACCCAGAGGCCCGGAGCAGCTGGGGTGGTAGGGAATGCCTGCATCGTCACCATGGCGATGACATAAGCATCCCGCCCCCGGCCACTTGGCGCCTGTGTGTGCAAATTAACCTGCCATCTTTGTTGGGTTAATTTGCATACTCCTGATTGGCTGGTGGGCGTCGCGAAGGTACGGTCACTTTGCATCTTTCTCTTTTATTAGTGTAGATAATATTTCTATGTTACCTTATTTCAGCATTTATGGACTATACATTAATCAGAAAATTGGATTTTATTAAATATTGGTAAATGCTAAATCTTTAAGAGTGATAAATAGCAAATCTAGTTACAGGCATTTTGATGCTACTTTGAGGAGAAGAAATTCATAATACGTTTAAGTATGGCATATGGCAACATGCTTGAGGAAGTTAATATTTTCTGTGTATTTGACTTTTTTTGACATGCTGTCTTATGAATCCTTTTTTGATTATATATGATTTAGCTCATTTTATGAAAATATTGTTAATTTTTTTTTTTGGTCTAAAAATATGTATCCAAGATGAATTCAGGTTTAGGGCTTTGGTTATTCCAGGTAAACTTAACAATTGCATGTTTTTCCATTTGTTACTTTGCCTTCCCATTGTTTCAAAGGATTCTCCTTTTATTATTCAGATTTATTCTCTTGTCACAGATTCCTCATCTACAGCATTATAATTGAGGAGAATAATTGCATGGTATTGAATACAATTTGAATAGCTTTCCTGTGTTACTCTTCATTTTTAACTTAAAAGTAATCTATAGTTATTTACACAGTTACTATTCCCAGATGTTAATGCTAAAACTCTCAGATGAAATTCTCCTTATAAGATAGATGTATTCTATAGAAATCCAAGCCATTGCTTGATTACTTATCTTAAAACTTAGACAAGTTAAATTTGAGTATATGTGATTTCACTTACCTAATGATTTGTATTATGAAATGTAACATTCAGTTAAATTTGTTTTTGGAATTTGGTGTTAAGTAACACACATACTGGTGCCAATTTCTTTGCAGCTCTTAAAAAATACTGTATAGTCTGTGGGACTCTACTTCACAATTAGCTGCTATTGGTTGGAACTGGAAGAAGGAATGATTACAATAGCAGTGTTTCTTCTCTAAATAACTTATTGAAATATCCTATCTAATAAAAGAGTAATATGCAAATTGACCATCACTCCAAGACACAAGATGGCCACCCCCATGTGGACACAAGATGGCTGCCACAAGATGGCCAGCAGGGGAGGGCAGTTGTGGGTGACCAGGCCAGCAAGGGAGGGCAGTTGGGGGGGGGGGACCCAGGCCTGCAGGGGAGGGCAGTTAGGGGCAAGCAGGCCGGCCGGGGAGCTGTTAGGCGTTGATCAGGCTGGCAGGGGAGTGGTTAGGGGGTGATCAGGCTGGTAGGCAGAAGCGGTTAGGGGCAATCAGGCAGTTGGGGGGGGGCAGGCCAGCAGGGGAGGGCAGTTGGGGGGGACCCAGGCCTGCAGGGGAGGGCAGTTAGGGGCGATCAGGCCAGCAGGGGAGAGCAGTTGGGGGGGACCAGGCCTGCAGGGGAGAGCAGTTGGGGGGGACCAGGCCTGCAGGGGAGGGCAGCTGTGGGTGATCAGGCCAGCAGGGAGGGCAGTTAGGGGTGACTGGGCCGGCAGAGAGGGCAGTTGGGGGAAATCAGGTCTACAAGGGAGGGCAGTTAGGGATGACTGGGCTAGCAGGGAGGGCAGTTGGGGGGGGCCAGGCCTGCAGGGAGGGCAGTTAGGGGCAAGCAGGCCGGCCGGGGAGCTGTTAGGCGTTGATCAGGCTGGCAGGGGAGTGGTTAGGGGGTGATCAGGCTGGTAGGCAGAAGCGGTTAGGGGCAATCAGGCAGAGGCAGGCGAGCGGTTGGGAGCCAGCAGTCCTGGATTGTGAGAGGGATGTCCAACTGCCCGTTTAGGCCTGATCCCACTGGGCCTAAACGGGCGGTTGGACATCCCTCAAGGGGTCCCAGATTGGAGAGGGTGCAGGCTGGGCTGAGGGACACCCCCCCCCATATACGAATTTCATGCACCAGGCCTCTAGTATTTATATATTTACATACACATGGAACAGGCTATACTTGTGTTTTTATTTTTAATGTTTTTAGTGACAATATAAAGAAAATATATTTACTGAGAGTCTAATTGAACAGAACATAGTAAAAAGAAGTCATTTTTCTTTATTTTATAGCAAAATAGCATGCCTGTCTTCCAGGTTCCTTCAATTCTAGGTCTATATTATTTATATAATTAATGCCAACTTCCATAACAGATAGTCCCAAAGTGTCAGTGGCTTAATATATAAATTTATGTCTTGCTCTTGAAACGTGTGTAGATGTCCTGTTCAGGCAGCAATACTGGAATCTAAACTCTTTCAGTATTGTAGCTATGTCCCATGTGTGTGATATTCTAAATACCCAGAAATATGTAGGTGCTTTTCAAAACTCTTAACTCCCCAAAGCATCTCATTTACCAGTCTTTCCTTCCAAGTGTATTGGTTAGCCTGTTGTTTGCCTCAACTGTTACCCTTGTCCTAGGCATCAGTGACTTGTACATTTGCCTTACATGCCTTTGAAAAATGACTACAGGTGCCCCCCAGCCCCCAGCACTGGAGAGTTCATAGTCGATGAGATAAAGGCAAGCCCTTTGAGCTACTACCTCAGGAAGTCACCAAACAGGTCACTAAAAACAATCTTAATTCTTTGAGAGTAAGATCTGTTATATTCCCTCTGATACTGGGTACCTGTACTGGGAACGTGAGCTGCTGTCTTTAAAACCACTGCCCATCTGGAGGGCTTGGGACAGGACCAGAGAGTTAAAATACCACAGAGCTCTTTGACTGAGACTCGGCTCTTTTTTCTTGACTAGATGTTTCCCTGGTTGCTGCCAGCTTCCTGCTGGTGTCCAGAGTTGTGAAAAAGTTGGTTTTGACAGTGTTTGCCAGTGCATTTGTTGCTTTTGTGGAGAGTTGAACCATTGGAGTTCCCTATTTCACTGTTTTTGCTAACATCTGGTTCTAAGATTTTTAATGTTCGAGAATTATTTTATCCTGAGGACTCGAAAAGGAGAGATGATAACGACAAGGATATGTTACCCATTGGATACTAATGGAAGAGTATCCAAATAGGGCTGCACTGTAGGCAGTTGAAAATATGGGACTGTAATGAAAGGCAGAGGTGTCAGGAGTTGAGGTCAGGTTTAAGATTTGGTAATGTTGAATCTCTGGAATTTAGAAGTAAATTTATAGAAAGAATAGCAAAGGGCTGCTGAGGCTTAGGTTTGAAGAATAGTCTACAGTCATTGTGTAAAAAGAAACCGAACTGTGAAGTTAGGGCAATATAACATTTTTTTTTTCTTTTTCTAATGGAATTATTTTTGGAATTTGGTGTTATGGAACATATTCTGGTGCCAACTTCTTTGTCAGCTCTTAAAAAATACTGTGTAGCCTGTGGGACTCACACTTCACAATTAGCTGCTATTGGTCGGAATTGGAAGAAGGAATGATTACAATAACTGTTTCTCTGCTTAGTTTTTATCAGAAAATCACTAATTTGTACTGAAAGAAATAAAGACCTGGATACTTAGTGTCTTCTTTATTTTCTGTTACCTTTTTTTTTTCACTTTGCCAATTCTCTCCCCTCCCCAAACTCATGTAGCTTATTTCTAGTTTCCATTAAACTAGAGCCAGTGATTTTCAATCTTTTTCATCTTATGGCACATAAACTAATTACTAAATTCTGCAGCACACCAGAAATTATATTTTTTGCCAATCAGACAAAAAAAAAAGTGTATAATTTTGACTCATTCACCCTGAATGGCTATTGTGTTGGCCACTGTAATTTTTTTTTGACCATCCAAGGGAAAAGAGGTCAGTGCCCCTGACTAAATAGTGATGCATGTTATTTAAAAAATATATATATTATTAATTTTTTACAGAGAGGAAGGGAGAGGGAGAGAGTTAGAAACATCGATGAGAGAGAAACATCCGTCAGCTGCCTCCTGCACACCCCCTACTGGGGATGTGCCCGCAACCAAGGTACATGCCCTTGACCGGAATCGAACCTGGGACCCTTCAGTCCGCAGGCCGACGCTCTATCCACTGAGCCAAACCGGTTAGGGCAGTGATGCATGTTTTAAAAATTCTTGGAGCACACCAGTGTGGCATACCAGTTGAAAATCGCTGAACTAGAGTTTTAATCTCTGCTGAATCAACTGGAACAATAATTTCTTATTCTTTTTTCCCTTCCAGTCTTTACTTCTCTCTTATTTACCACTGTTTATTACAGGCCTGCAGGCATTTGTGAAAAGTCAATGAAATGAAATTTATAAAAAATTCTAATGTACCTTGCCAGTTTCCAGGATGGAATACCAGAGGCTTTAATTATTGGGAACTGCCAAAAAAATCCCATTAAGTTAAAAAATATATAGTTTATAAATATAATATAGACTGAATCATAACCTCTTGGGAATTTCAAAATAATTTCTCTCTGGTGACTTACAACTTACTTGTCTTTTAAAAATCAATTGATAATTAGACTGGAAAAGAAAGGATATGATCATGAAAGTTTTAATTGCTCCCTAAGTGTATTTTACCAAAGTTTTAACATTTTTAAAAATTTTTTAAAAATCTTTATTGTTCAGATTATTTCAGGTGTTCCTCTTTTTTTCCCCCCATAGCTCCCCTCCACCTGATTCCCCACCCCACCCCATGCCCTTACCCCCCCGCCACTGTCTTCATCCATAGGTGTAAGATTTTTGTCCAATCTCTTCCCGCACCCCTCACACCCCCTCCCCCCTGAGAATTATCAGTCCACTCCCTGTCTGTGTCCCTGATTCTATTATATTCATCAGTCCATTCTGTTCATCAGATTTTCCATTCACTTGATTTTTAGATTCACTTGTTGGTAGGTATGTATTTGTTGCCATTTTGTTGTTCATAATTTTTATCTTTACCTTTTTCTTCTTCTTCCTCTTCTTCTTAAAGAATACCCTTCAGGATTTCATAAAACCCTGGTTTGGTGGTGATGAACTCCTTTAGCTTTTTCTTGTCTGTAAAGCTCTTTATCTGACCTTCAATTCTGAATGGTAGTTTTGCTGGGTAGAGTAATCTTGGTTGTAGGTTCTTGCTGTTCATTACTTTGAATATTTCTTGGCACTCCCTTCTGGCCTGCATAGTTTCTGTTGGGAAATCAGCTGACAGTCCTATGGGTACTCCCTTGTAGGTAACTAACCGTTTTTTCTCTTGCTGCTTTCAAGATTCTCTCTTTGTCTTTTGCCCTTGGCATTTTAATTATGATGTGTCTTGGTGTGGTCCTCTTTGGATTCCTCTTGTTTGGGATTCTCTGCGCTTCTTGGACTTGTAAGTCTATTTCTTTGACCAGATAGGGAAAGTTTTCTGTCATTATTTCTTCTAATAGGTTTTCAATATTTTGCTCTCTCTCTTCTTCTGGCACCCCAATAATTCAGATGTTAGTACACTTAAAGTTGTCCCAGAGGCTCCTTACACTATCTTCATATTTTTGGATTCTTTTTTCTTTTTGTTTTTCTGGTTGGGTGTTTTTTGTTTCCTCATATTTCAGATCTTTGGTTTGATTCTTGGGGTCCTTTGATCTACAGTTGAATTTCTGTATATTCTTTATTTCAGACAGTGTATGCTTAATTTCTGACTGGTCCTTTTTTTTTTTTTTTTTTTTTTGGCATTCTCATTAAGGTCCTTGAAGGTCTCACTAAGCTCCTCAGAGGTCTTATCAAGTTATTCAGCGGTTTTTAGAAGATTCTTGAGTAACCTTATAAATGTGGTTTTGAACTCTATGTCCAGTAGTTTGCTTTCCTCCATTTCTTTCATTTGTGACATGTTTCTTTGTCTCCGCATTTTGTTGCTTCCCTGTGTTGATGGAGCGGTTTTCTGTGGTAGGTGACCTATAGGGCCCAGTCGTTCAGCCTCCCCTATCACCTGAGGTGGATGCTCTTGGTGCACCCCTTTGTGGGCTGAGTGCAAAGTTTGGTGTAGTTAAGCCTTGATTGCTGTTGGTACACTGGGAGGAATTGACCTCCAGGCCAATTGGCTGTGAGGACCCGCTGTGTCTATAATGGAAGAACTGCTGTGCTGGAGACATGCTTATGGGGCAGGACTTGCTTCAGTGGGGCTTTGGTGCTCACCAAGTCTGCCTCTTGAATGTGTCACTTATGGATGTGAGTAGTTGAAATCTGGTGTCGTCTCACACTGACCACTAGATACACTGGCTTCTGGATCTCCAATGGCGTGCAGGTCAGCTACTGTCTGAGGCCACCCAGCAGGAGCTACAGTGAGAACTACAGTTTTCTCCTCTTTGCTTGGGGTTTTGAGGTTTTGGAGCTGTCTGACCAGAGCTGCAGTTTGTTAGGTTAAGATGCGATCGGGCAGGCCTTGTAGATTGTGCGGGGCGGGGTCTCAGGGAGTCACTAGGCTAGGGCGTGGCAAACAGCGATGGCTGCCAGTCAGCCGTCTCTGCGACTCCGCGTTTCCAAGTCCCCGCGCCTCACGCCCCAGCGCAGTAACCAATGATTGCTGCGCGCACCTCTGCAAGAAAGCCACCCTCACTTTCCAACCCGATGGCAGACAGTCCAGCTTCTCCTCGTAGAAGTTTGGGTCCCCATCGTCTCCCCAGAAACTGGAGTTCAGAGTAATCCGGAGCTTGTCTCCCTTTGGGTTGAAAAAAGCAACACACCCAGTCGCCCGCCACCAGACCCATTCGCACGCCTCCATACCTCAGCTTTTCAGCGCTTGTGCACCTCTCAATGCTGTTTGCTCTTTCCTTCTAGTTGTGGAACTTCGACTCAGCCAGCTTTCCCGTGGTTCTGGGTGATAGACGTTTTGTCTTTTAGTTGTAGTTTTGAAATTGTTGTGCGAGGCAGCAGTTTAGGTGTTTACCTATGCTGCCATCTTGTTGTTGTTTTTTTTTAACTTTTTTTTTTAATTGGAAAAGGAAGGCACTGTACTACTATAGGCTGTGTTATTGAAGGTAGAAACACCAAAAGCATTTCCCCAGGAATATTGGTTTAGATCAGTGGTCAGCAAACTCATTAGTCAACAGAGTGGCAAACCGTGACTCGCGAGATCATGTTAACAATTTGTCTGTCTACTAATGAAGTATAGAGACTTAGAGGAAATTCTATTTAGAGTTGGATATTCAATTTTGTGAATATGTATTCTTTAAAACATTCCTGTTCTATTATTGTTTGAGGACATAGTATAAAACTTATCTATATGCACTGGAGCTTAGTATGTACATGCCTTGAAGATGGTCTCGTCATAAGGCTAGGACTAACCCAGTGAAATGGGGAAACCCATTAAGAGATATGGGTGCATGAACCCCGTGGAGTGTGGCATCCCCACTTCTCTGCATTTCCTTAATGTTTTAAGACAGTGGTCGCGAGCTGCGGTTTGCCACTCTGTTGACTAATGAGTTTGCTGACCACTGTTTTAAGATAACCTTACAAAACTGGGAAATGAGAAAGGTGAGAATGAAAGCATGCTGGTAGGGTTCCTCTTTACTCAGTCAGCATTAGATATAGGTCCAGCCTACGCAGTCACTGTCTCATTCTTCTTGGAACCTGTAGTGACTAAGATTTTTAGCTACCGTAGTTCTGATCTCAACTCACTTGAAACTGTAGTCTAGTCAGTCAGACTACTTGGGAAAAGGATCCTAATGTCTAGTTCAGCTGACTGGCCTGTATGTCTCTTCATTATTATGATAATTGAGAATTGTTTGTTATGGAAATCAATAATTTTTACATTTTATTGAGAATTTATAGTTAAATTATATTTATGACTCCTTTAAAGATAGGTTCCTAATTCTGTTTGAGAAGTTATTTTATTTAGAAAGAATAAATAAGACTGTATATGAAGTGGCAAATTTGTTTTGCAAAAGGGGATTATTTTTCTTAAGCTGATTTTACTATAGTATGGTATAATATTTATAAGAAATAAGCCAGAGCTTATAGTTTGGATTGAGATCTCCTATATAGGCAACTACATTATAAATGATCAGAAATTATATTTTCATAGTTTTCATTTTGAGTTGTTTTAGGGATTGGCCATCACAGATATGGGTCGAGTTTTTCTTTATTTTGATTAAAGTCTAGAATTTTTACTTATCCTTTTTGTTTCTAGTAAATATAGGCTCATATGTTTATGCCCATAATATTCCCAGAAACTTTACTGTGCTAAATATGATATTTATAAAATGATATATATAAAATGGTATGTACTATAGAATAATTTCCATAACAAGCAATTCTCAGTCACAATAATGAAGAGACATACAGGCCACACATGGTTAAATTTGGTGAATACTCCACTCAGCTGAACTGGACCTTAGGATCATTTTCCAAAGGTGGTCTGAGAATTGACCAGACTACAGTTTTAAGCAAGTTGAGATCAGAATCATTGTAGCAACTAAAAATCTTAGTTTTAATTCTCAGGTTAGTAATGAATTATAGGTCGATTATTTTCATCCTGAGGTCAGATTGAATACATTAAATTTCCATCCTCCCTTCTATATATATAAAAGCCTAAGTGACTGAATGACCGAACGACCGAACAACTAGTCAACCGGTTGCTATGACGAGCACTGACCACCAGGGGGCAGATGCCCAACACAGGAGCTGCCCCCTGGTGGTCAGTGTGCTCCCACAGTGGGAGTGCTGCTCAGCTGACCAACGGGCGCCAGATGCCCGGCTGATGGCTGGCGAGCGCAGCTGCGGTGATGCAAGCCTCTCCTGCCTCTGCAGCAGTGCTGACGGCAGCAGGCGCAGCAGGGCTGGGACGAGCAGGAGTGGTGCAGAGCGTGGCCCAGGCTCCTTCCCGGCCATTTCACACACTACTACATCCCTCGGGGGATGTCGGACTGCTGCAGGGATCAGGCCAAAACCAGCAGTCCGACATCTCCTGAGGGGTCCTGGATTGTGAGAGGGTGCAGGCCAGGTTGAGGGACCCCACTGGTGCATGAATCCGTGCACCGGGCCTCTAGTCTATATATATAAAGAGGTAATATGCTAATTGGTCCTCTAACGGTGTCCCAGTCATGAGCGGTCAACAGGCTGCGCACGCACAAGAGCTGGTGGGTGGGGACACAGGGGCCTGGCCTAGCCACCGCGGCATGGCTTGAGCAGGCCCGGAGTGGACACAGACAGGGGGGCATGCCCGAGCTGCCATGGCGCGGCTTGAGCAAGCCCGGAGCAGACACAGACATTTTTTCATGGTGAAGGGACTGGAGTCCGTGTTGATGAAAACACCTTGGTGGCTGCGGCGGCCGGCAGTGGCAGCAGCAGCGGGGTGATGGGTGTGGCACCTTCTTCTGATCAGCCCGGTCGCCTCCTGCAGAGGGAGGCCAGACTGCGGCTTAGGCCCGCTCCCTCTGAACAGGCCTAAGCCATCAGTACGACATCCGCTGCGGGCTCCCGGACTGTGAGAGGGGGCAGGCTGGGCTGGGGGACCTCCCCTCCAGTGCACGAATTTTGTGCACCAGGCCCCTAATATATAATAAAAGCCTAATTGTCCCCTTGAGAGTTTGACCGGGAGTTTGACCGCTCGCTATGATGTGTGCTGACCACCAGGGGGTGGCGCTGGCAGCAGGCTATAGTGGAGGTGCTGCCGGCCCCGATGGCCCCCAACAAGAGTGGAACTGCGGTGGAATGGTGGAGCAGGTGAGCGGGCAGTGCCAGGCCATGGCGGGTGCGAGTGGGGGCCCCGGCCCCAACCTATTGCCCCGCAGACGGCGACCAGGAGCCGGGTGGGGGGCCTAGGCCCGATTGATCACCCTGCAGGCAGGATGGTGGAGCAGGTGGGGCGGCGCCAGGCCACAGCGGGGTGCCAGGGAGGGCTGTGGGGTGCGAGCTGGGGCCCGATCCCCACAGGCCACCCTGAGGGACCCCACCCGTGCACGAATTCATGCAGTGGGCCTCTAGTTTTAACATAATGAGTAAAGATTTTATTGAGGAAAGGAACCCTTCTCCAACCTTTTTACACCATCTGAACATGTTAATATTTTTGTTGTTTTAAAAGTTTTTGAAATGTAACATATAGCAAAATTACATAAAATCTTGCAAAGACATGAATCTTTGTAGTCACTTTAATTTTATATTGGTAATTTTTTAGAAACTGTAACTATAAATTATGATTACTACATTGAAGTAAAGCTCCATTTACCTATGTTGCTTTCTTCTCCAACACACATTCAGTTGATTTTAGTAATGTTCCAGGGTTCGTGTTAGCTTTTTATCTTTACAATGGGAATTAATTTTTTGCAAATATTTACTGATGTGAAGTATATAACACACATTATATGTGTCATTAAAATATTTGTGTTTTATTTGAATCCTTTATTCAATCTTAAGCTGTCTTCTGGGCTATTATAGAGTTATTTAATCTTAAAAATAATCATTAGAAGTTTTGTCTTATTGGCAATTATAGACCTGCTACAGAACACATTCTATGGCCTTTTATTTTTTTGGTTGTAAGAATTGAGATGAGACAAAGCAGTTAAAAGTATGTGATATTGTCAGTACACCCAGTTTTTTATGATATAGTAGTTGCTCCTATTTAACTAAGTTACAATTTTTATTTGGTGAAAAGGGCTCCAGGGCATCCTTTCCATATTATTTTTCATTAAATACTTAAAATATTTCAAATTTAGCCCTAGCTGGTTTGGCTCAGTGGATAGAGCGGCTGCCTGCGGACTGAAATCAAACCCGGGATCCTTCAATCAAGGGCACATGCCTGGGTTGCGGGCTCAATCCCCAGTGGAGGGCGTGCAGGAGGCAGCCTATCAATGATCTCTTTCATCATTTATGTTTCTATCTCTCCCTCTCTGAAATCAATAAAAATATATTTTAAAAATATATCAAATTTAATATTAAACACCTCTTAGTTCCTGGATATTAGAGGGCTGAATAGAGAGCAGTGTTTAGAATAATTGGCCCCTTCTCCCCAGGTAGTTATGTTAAGCAGAACTGATCTGCGTGGGCTTTAGCATTTACATATATGTTTTTCTGGAAATTGACAGGATGTACCCTTTGTGAAGGAAGGAGTCGGGGAAAGAGACTGTCGAACCATAATAATAGTGGTTCTCAAACTTCTGGGGATCTCAAGACACATCTGGAGGGCTTCTCAAAACACAGTAGTTTCTGATTCCGTAGATCTGGGATCAACCTGAGAATTTGCATATTTAACAAGTTCCCAGATGCTGCTGATGCTGGCTGTTTTCTGTTTTAGAGACTTAACACATTGCGGACAGATCACGAGAATTCGCTTCATATTACAGTGTTTTACAAAGTGTATCATACTTTAAAAAGACATTAGCTTGTAAGAACATGTAATTAATAACTTCAAAATGCAATGGTTATTTCACTTTAAAGCGTGCCTTTGAAATTTATATAAAACATTTTTTTTTGTACTCATTCGGTAGAAACTTATCTGGCCACTGGGTAAAGCTAGCAATAAAACTACTGGTCTGCCGAAACCGGTTTGGCTCAGTGGATAGAGTGTCGGCTTGCGGACTGAAGGGTCCCGGGTTCGATTCCGGTCAAGGGCATGTACCTTGGTTACGGGCACATCCCCAGTGGGAGGTGTGCAGGAGGCAGCTGATCGATGTTTCTAGCTCTCTATCCCTCTCCCTTCCTCTCTGTAAAATATCAATAATATATATATATATATATTAAAAAAACAAAAACAAAAACAAAAAAAAACTACTGGTCTGCAATGTGTTAACAGAGATAAGGCTGACAGGAAACTCAGAAGGAAGACTTCACTGTAGGAAATACAGGCAGATGAGAAATCTGAGAAGCAATTAGGGAATAAGGTCTAGTTCAGGAACACCTGCACTATCTGCCAGAAAGACAGTCATTAAACATCCTTTTTTATTTTTTCTAAGTTTTAAGTTTACATGGTTTCAAGAGTGAAGTAATAACAAACATTTACATTAAAAAGTCATCATTCTATCACATTCTTCCTCATTCCTGCATGCGTGTTTTCCAGAGACAGTCACTTTTAATTCTTCAGTCTTAAATCGCATGATCAGATGTTCAGCTGATAGATCTTTCTCACACACAAAATGCCTTTTTAATAGATGCATATTATCTATAAAGCAAAATAAACCTGTAAGCATCTGGTTAAAGTACAGAAAAGGGAAAGCATAATAATTTCTAATATGCAGATAAGAAGTGAATAAAACATTTTGATATAGTATTTATAAAATATTTATTTTGACCTTATCCAATTTTCTGTCTAGTCTTGTTTTTTTAAAAAATGTGAATCTCAAAATATAAAGGGTTTTTATAGCTGCAGTTTCAATCGTAGTCACCCCATCTTCCTTAAATAAACAAGGCATGCATCCCTTTACGGGTACTTTGTGTGTGTCTCATGTAGGCATTATAGGTAAGTATAGTTGACATACAATATTATTAGTTTCAGTTGTACAACATACTGATTAGATATTTATATACTATATGATGTGATCACATGGGAAGTCTAGTAAACATCTGTCACCATACAAAGTTATTGTGATATTGTGTTCCGTATGCTATACTTTACATCCCTGTGACTTATTTATGTTATAACTGTAAGTTTGTACTTCTTAATCCCCTTCATTTTTTTGCCTATTCTCCCACCACCCAGCCCTCTGGCAACTATCATTTTGTTCTCTGTATCTATGAGTCTGTTTAGTTTAGTTTTTTAGATCCACAGGTAAGTGGCATGATACAATATTTGCCCTTCTCTGAACTTATTTCACTAACACAATATCCTATAGGTCTATCCATGTTGTCCCAAATGGCAGGAGTTTATTCTTTTTCATGGCTGAGTGGTATTTTGTGTGTGTACACAGGGGTAGGCAAAAGTAGGTTTACAGTTGTTTGCATGGAAAATAATAATACAAGAATAAATTGTTTCATGTTCTCACAAGTGTAAAACTATTTTTGCCCAACACCTATATATATATATCTATAGATACACATACCACTTTTTCTTTAGACATTCATCTATCGGTGGACACCTAGGTTGTTTCTATATCATGGCTATTGTAAATAATACTGCAGTGAACATAGACATGAATACATCTTTTCGAATTAGTGTTTCGTTTTCTTTAAATTCCCAGAAGTCAAATTGTTGGGTCCTTCTTTGTCCCCTGTTATAGCCTTTGTTTTATTTTGTCTGGCATAAGTATTGCTATCCCAGCCTTTTATGTTTGTTTCCATTTTCATGAATTATCTCCTTCCATCCCTTTACCAGTACTTTGTGTGTGTCTCATGAGGCATTATAGGTGAGGGTCTTGTTTTTTAATCCATTCAGTCACCCTAGGTCTTTTAAATGGAACACTTATTCCAATAACATTTAAAGTAATTACTAATACATATGTACTTATTGCCATTTTAATTATTTTTATACTAGCTTTAAAAGTGGTTGGTCTACTACCTTTATTATATGTTTGCCTTTATTGGTGACATTTTTTTTCTTTCTCATATTTTCTTATTGCTAGTTTTGGCCTTTCCCTTTTAACATTTTTTGTATGCCAATGTAGTGGTGATGAACTCCTTTAGTTTTTGCTTGTCTGGGAAATTCTTGATTTCTCCTTCAATTCTGAATGATATCCTTGAGGGTAGAGTAGTTTGGTTGTAGTTTTTTTTTTCTTTTCATAGTGTTGAGTATATTGTGCCACTCCCTTCTGGCCTACAAAGTTCCTATTGAAAAATCAGCTGATAGACTTGTGGGCTTCTTCTTGTATGTAACTAATATTTTTTCTTTTGCTGCTTTTAAGATTCTCTTTTAACATTTTAATCCTATAATACATCATCTGTATTTTGCATTGTGTACTTATCACCCAAAGTCTAGTCACCTTCCCTCACCATATATTTGACCCCCTTAACCTTCTTCATCCTCCCTCCGTTTCCCTCCGATAACCACCATACTGTTGTCTGTGTCTGAGTTTTTGTTTGTTCATTTGTTGTTTTCTGTTTTATATCCCACATGAGTTGTATCATATGGTTCTTGTCCTTCTACTTAACATGACACTATTTTTTAAGCCTTTTCTGATATCCCAATTAAATGGGAAATCTCAGATATATTGTTGAAAGTATTACATATGTCCCCCCTCCCCCTCGCCTGGAGTCACAGGTGAGTCCTGTGTCTGGCTTACTGTATTGGGCAGAGGAACCTAGGGAACTTGATTCCAGAGGGGCCCAGCTTCATGGCCACCTGAGAAATACACTTATTGGTGACACTAGTGCTACTTTTATTGTTTGTTTTCTGTGAATCAGTGTGACGCATTGGGGCTAGCATAGGTTATTTTTAATATTTTTTGTATGCTATGAAAATGGAAAATCTATCATCAGTGACTTGAAAATCACAAAACTGGGTCAAAGAGAGCCAATGTAAGTCAAATTTATTGTCATTGCCAACATATATTCTTCTTTTCTGTAATATAAGGTATTTTGTATTAATGACTTGAGCAGCTGTACTTCAAATCCCTACAGTGTCTTTGAATTTAGTTTTTGTAATTCAGGTAACTTTCAGGTTTTTATGGGGAGGGGGGTTGAAATTCCTTGAGGAGGCATGGCATTTTTAATCAGTTCTCTAGGGAAAGCTTGATTAAATGCTCCAAACTTAAGTTTGTCAGTTCATTGTTGCCAATAAAATCTTATAATAATTGTAGAAGAAAGGTAACTTCCCTTCTAGATATAGTAGTTGTCCTTCTGTTTGGGAGTTTATATTGAAGGAGTGCAAATAATTTAATTTGCTGAAACTGAAGAATTACTGTCATTTTAGTTTTCCAGGAAATTATGTGCATAGCAGCACCCTATATGCCTATTTTGTAAGGGAATTTATAATTTTCACTTTTGCAGGAGCAGGTTTGGCTGACAACCTGGCCCCCATCTTCTTGGGCTCCTCCTCGGCCGCCCCTCTGCAGAGCTGACCTTGCTCTTGGGCATCGTGGCAGCGGGCTGGGTGCCTGAGGGCTGCAGCGCACCTAGCGGCTTGGCGAACCTGGGCTGCCTCTTAAGTTCATTTTTTTAAAAAATATATATATTTTATTGATTTTTTACAGAGAGGAAGGGAGAGGGATAGAGAGTTAGAAACATCGATGAGAGAGAAACATCGATCAGCTGCCTCCTGCACACCCCCTACTGGGGACGTGCCCGCAACCAAGGTACATGCCCTTGACTGGAATCGAACCTGGGACCTTTCAGTCTGCAGGCCGACGCTCTATCCACTGAGCCAAACCGGTTTCGGCAAGTTCATTTTTTTTTTTTTTTTAAATATATTTTATTGGTATTTCACAGAGAGGAAGGGAGAGGGATAGAGAGCCAGAAACATCGATGAGAGAGAAACATCGATCAGCTGCCTCCTGCACACCCCCTACTGGGGACGTGCCCGCAACCAAGGTACATGCCCTTGACCGGAATCGAACCTGGGACCTTTCAGTCCGCAGGCCGATGCTCTATCCACTGAGCCATACCGGTTTCGGCAAGTTCATTTTTAATAGATTTTCAGATTAGAGAATTCCTACTGATATAGTTCCAAGTTCCTGAGTCTTTCAACTCCAATATGCTGTTAAGTGCATTCAGTGAAGTTATTTTATATTTTTAAATTCCAGATACTGAATTTTAGAATTCTAGAACTTTCATTTGGTTCTCAGTTTCTTATTTTCTGGTGAACTTTCTCTATGCATTCATTATAACCATATTTTCTTTTACACATTAAACATATTTATAGTAGCTGCTTTAAAATCCCTGTTTTTGTTAATTTTAATGCATTGCCTTTTCTCTTTACTGTTTCTTCATGTTTATAGTAATTTTGGATCCCCCCCGGACACTGTGAATGATAGACATTATCATCACACTGTGGTTTTCCAAAGTGTATTGATTTTGTTTTTATCAAGGTGTTAGCTTAACAGAACTTAGATTCCAAATTCTGTATCCCCTTTGACATGAAGCAGCTGAAATACCTGTTATTTTTTACCTTCGCTGGGCTGTTCAAGTCTGTCCTGAGCCATGCCTTGTTCAGTGGTTAAACAGATTTTTGGGAGAGATTGCATAATCTGGGGTTCCCCTTCTGCAGCTCCTTTTCCCCCTTCTCACTTTCCAAGTGCTGTGGTTACCCACACTGTCCTCTGATTCATCGGTCACCACCAACTGAGAACCCCGCCCCCAGACAAAAAGCCATAAAATAGGAATCTAACCCAGTGTCTCTGCCATTCTCTGGAGTCAGCTCCTTTCTACTTTTTGTTTGACTTTGGTGGTTCTCCAGTGCCTTGGGGTTGATTATATTTTGTCCAGAATTTATACCCCAAACTCTTTCTTACCAAACAAACTCTGTGCTCATTAAGAAATAAATCCTCATTGTCCCTGGTAACCTCCATTTACTTCTGTCTCTCTAAATTTGCCCATTCTTCGTATTTCATATAAGTGGAATCCTATAATAATCTTTTGTGTCTGGTTTATGTCCCTTAGCATGATGTTTTCAAGGTTTATCCATGTTATAGAATGTATCAGAACTTCATTCCTTTTTAAGGGTGAATAATATTCCATTGTAATCTCTACCATATCTCGTATATCCATTCATTCATCTGTTGATGGACAATTGGGTTCCACATAATTGGCTATTGTGAATAATGCTGTTACGAACATGTGTGTACAACCATATGTTTGAGTTCCTGCTTTCATTTATTTTGGGTATATACCTGTAATGAAATTGCTGGATCAATCATATGTTAATTCTTTAACACGTTAAGTGCCAAGCCTGTTTTGTCTTCCTTTCCATTTAGCCCATGATATCTGATTTCACCGATATGCTGGCAGCTCCAGTGACTGACCGGTCCGGATGGAAAGTATAGTGTCAGTATAGTGACTGACATGGCGCTTAACGTGTTAACTTTGAGGAACTGTCAAACTTGTGCTGCAGAGTGTCTATATACTACACTTTATATTCTCACCAGCAGTGTATAATGGTTTCAATTCCTTCAAATTCTCCAACACTTACTATTATTATAGGCATCATAGTGGGTATGATATGGTATCTCATTGTGATTTTGATTTGCATTTCCCTAACAATGTTGAGTATCTTTTTACTTGCATATCTTCTTTGAAGAAATTTTTACTCAAGTCATTTGCCCATCTTAAAATTGGGTTATTTGTCTTTTTGTTGAGTTGTAGGAGTTCTTTATATATTGTCGGTATATATAAAGAACTTGTCAGATACATAGTTTGCAAATATTTTTTTCCCATTCTGTAGTTTGTCTTTTTACTTTCTTAACAAATAGTGTCCTCTCATACACAAAAGTTTTCAATTTTGAGAATTCCAGTTTATCATTTGTTGCTCATTCTTTGAGTATCATATCTAAGAATCTATTGCCTAACCCTGGGTGCTGAAGATTTACTGGTGTTTTATGGTTTTAGCTCTTATCATCCATTTTAGTGTTAATTTTGTTTGTGGTGGGAGTGGGGATCCAACTTCACTCTTTGCATGTGGAGATTCAGTTTTCCTAGCACTGACTTTTGGAGTCTGATTTTTACCTCATCAAGTTGAATTGATACCCTTGACGAAAATCTGTTAGTCTATATATGTCTCTCCTAAAGCCTGTACCACAGGCTTTGATTACTTATTGTAGCTTTGTGGTAAGTTTTGAAATTAGGAACTGTGCATGCTTGAACTTTGTTCTTTTTCAAAATTGTTTTGACTATTTAAAGCTTCTCACATTTCCATATGAATATGAATATTGGTTTTTCTATTTCTACAAATGATTAACTCTTTGTAAAACCTGTTTTTTGGATTCTGTTTGCTTTGGAGATTCAGCCATGTTCATACATAGACATTTAGTTCTTTACTATAATGGATTATAACGAAGTATCTGAGTAAACCTCAGTGTAATTGTCCTTTCTCCTATTGAAGTACAATTAGATAGTTTCCAATTTTTTACTTTAACAAGCAATGCCACAATAAATATTCTTGTGCTTGCTACTTGTTTACACCTTTGGAAGTTTCTTTAGGACAATAGTTTTCAGCCTGGGATCATTTGGCAATGTTTGGAGACATTTTTGATTATCAAAACAGGGGAAGGGTGCTACTGGCATCTAGTGGATAGAGACTAGAAATGCTGTTAAACATCCTATAATGCAAGAATTAACTTCCCTCCCTCCCCACTATAAAGTATTATCAAAATGGTCAGTAGTGCCAAAGTTGAAAAACACTGCTCTGGGACATATATTTACAAGTGGGATTCTTAAAGCTTAAGGTGTTTGCAGTTTTTTGTTATTATATGAAATGGATTTCTATAAAACATGAAGAAAATATTATTTCCAATACAAGTAAAGATTTAGAATATAGCCAAAGAAACCTAAGAATATATGCACCACTATGTTCATTGCAGCATTATTTATAATAGCCAAGATTTGGAAGCAGGCTGGTAACTGAGTGGACAAAAAAGCTGTGGTACAGTTACACAATGGAATACTATTCAGCCATAAAAAAAGAAAATCTTACCTTTTGTGAGAGCATGGATGGACCTGGAGAACATTATGTTAAGTGAAATAAGCCAATTAGAGAAATACAAGTGCCATATGATTTTACTTATTTGTGGAATCTAATGAACAAAATAAACTCACAAAGTGGAGACTAACTCATGGATACAGAGAACAGACTGACAGCTGTCAGAGAGGAGAGGTTGGGTGAAAAGAGGGAAGGGATTCAGAAAAAAAAACTCATGGACACAGACAACAGTATGGTGATCGCCGGAGGGAGGAGGTAGAATAAGGGCAAAGGGGGGATAAATGGTGATAGGAGACTTGACTTGGCATGGTGTGAAATCTATTAATATAAACAACAATTTCATAACTAGTGTGATTTCTCTTTTCCATGCTTGGATTTAGTATGCATTACTGAAAAGTGGGTATTTCCTTCCATGTTTAAAGCCACTTTCGTGTTGTGTTGATGAAATTAAAACTAATTACAACCCCCCTCTGCCCCCCCAAAAGGGAATATCTAGAATTAAAGTTTCTTTGGTGATACTGGCAGTTATAAGCAATTTAATTCTCTTAAACCACATAGAGTAGCAACAGTATCTAGAGTTAACAAATTAATTCACTTAACCACATCATCTTTAACTTCATGAACTGAAATTCAATAGTACTTCCAGCCTGATTGAAAGATTAATTGTAAAGTGAGAATCTGCTTCAAAGTGTCACTTGTGTATGACGATGGTAGTTGGAATATTAGGCTGAAGATGGTGATTGAATGAGAGAAAAATTATAGCATAAAAATAATATAGAATTTTTTCCTGACAAAATGGTTGTTAAATATTGAAGGCTTAAAGGTTTGCAAATATATATTTTTTAAATTTCTAGTGTGATTTAAATTAGTTTTTAAATTGAAGACGGGGATGAACTTAATAAATTTTGAGATCCACTTTTAGATATATTAAGACTAATGGCTACCCTTTGAAAATCTGATGAAAACTATGGCTTTAGGACAGTGCCATGCTTGTTTACATACAATTTTCCACATGATTTTTGGGTGGTTTATATTCATTTCTGAAGCCCATCCACAGACCATTCTCACCCACCCTCAATTGCCCCCTACCCTGCAGCTTTCCAGGTTAAGAACTTCGCTAAAAGCTTATTAAATCTCTTAAAATACTAAAAATAAAATACTTGAAATTATTACTGAATAGTAAAGACACAGCATTGTTTGTATGTTTTTCATCAAGGTCAAAAGAATCAGTGATGGAGAAAAACAGGTAGTTGGAATTAGAATTCTTTAAGTCCTCCAACGTTAAATGAATGAATACAGACCTTATTTTAATTTTATATCTATAACCTTCATTTTTCTCTCTTTTTACTAGGCATATGCAGCAGTGCTATGGCAACAAGCTAATGAAAACAGCCAAAATTCAACTGAAAAAGCATGTTTTGGAGCCATCCTACCAGAAGAGAAACTTAATGACTTTCGTGATGAACAAATAGGACAGTTGCAGGAGCTGATGCAAGAAGCCACTAAACCCAATAGGCAATTTAGTATTACTGAGTCAAGGAAACCAAAATGTTAGTCTGTACAATAAAGCTTAACAAAGTATTTCAAGTTCAGAACACCTTATTTTAACTGTCATTGGTTTTAAAAATTTATCAAGCTTTTAGGCTTTGAGAGTGCCTGGTGTTAATGAAATATGTATTTTTTATTTGGGAATGTTATGAATACTCTGCAACGTATAGATCAGGTCACCAGTGGGCAGAACTTTACATTACTGAGGTAAATAGCAGCACTTGCTGGATGGGATTTGATTTTTGGACTAAATAAGGAAGAACCTGTACAAAACTGGACAAACCTGTAGAATTGTCAAAATTTTTTGGATTTATAAATTTGTTTTTAATGCTGTTCTTGTTCAAGCATTAGCCTCATGGTTTTACAGTCAACAACACTGAGGGTTGTTTGCATTTTCTATTTGATCTCTAATTTATTCTCTTGGTAAGAGACCTGGTAGAAGAAATACTAGAGGACCTTTGTAATGTCAATTAGATTCCTACGAAAGTATCGAAATTGAAGTGGCTGCTAAGTTCATCTAGTCTAACCACATTTTTCAGCCTTGCAAGATTTATTTGATCAAGAGATGCATCTTGACTCTCAAGATTAGTGAATTTGAAACACAATGGATTATTCCAACTAATTTTGTGTTCTGCAAATCTCGCACAGAGACATACAGAAATGCTGGGCTCAATTGGCAATTATGGACTTAAATAAATGTATTGTTGTTATACAAATTTAAGATTAACTTGTGCTATTTTAGCAAAGAAATAGAGTTCAACGCTAGGTACCTGAAATAGTACACCCTTTCAAGGGTTTCAAATCATCTCAGTGCAAAAACTGATGAGAGCTAAATGTTGAATAATAGTTGCTAAGCAACTTTAAAAGAATAAACTATCTGCATAGTAATGACATATCTAGTGAATATTGTCACTCACATTAGATGACTGAAAGGAGAACCAAGCACCAGAGTTGAAGAATAGTAAAATTCTAAATTCAGAGCTCCCCGGGGAAGGTGTGGGTGCAGTCCACGGGCTAGCAGAGCTGTTTGCTGTGTTGCCCAGGCTGGAGCTGGTCTGTATTTGCTGGACCAGCAGAAACTGCCCTCAGGTGGTACACTGAGACTGGCAGGCAGGCTTGCAGAGGAAGTTGGGGTATTGGGGTTCCGCTCAGCAGTACGGCAGTTTGTAGCCTGGGAAAACAACTTGGGAAATGCAGGCAAGCTAGGGTCGATGGCAAGCACACACATTGAGTCAGGGCATCAGAAATGAAATTGTAGATGGTGAGACGGTGCCATGGGGTCTGGGATGCTCAGTGTCCATGTCAGGAGGGCCATGTTAAGTGATCACCAGTCTAGGCTACAAGCTAGACAAGAGACTCTACATCTTGGTGCTTCTGCTGGAGAGAGTCCCCCTGGATATCCTATCACACGTGCCACTGACAGCCAAGCAGCAGGAGCAAGAAACCAGCAAGAAATCCCCCTCCTGTAATAACCCGCAATAATACTTACCCTAAAGCTTAATACTGGTCTCACTGCAAAAGAGAAGTATTTAAATCTCCGTTATCATACAGCTGGTAATGTGGGTGACTTGGAGAGGAGAGGCAATAACTAGTATCCAGCACCTATAGCTAACATAGAAAGCTTACAATACGCCAGGCACTGGGATTTATATGGATTCTCATATAAACCTTAACTTCCCTTTGATTTGGGATGCTATTATTTTCTCTATGTTATAGATGAATTATCTGAATCTTAGAGAAGTTAAATAACTTCCTTGAGGTCAAGGAGCTGATGCAAGAGCTGGGATGAACCTTCTTAGTTTGCCTAGCACCTGTGCCTTAATCACTGCAGCACTGTACTTCCTTCCAAAGGAAAAGTAATTGAAATGGTGGAAGTGATAGATGGATGCCCTGTTGGGTCAGCACCTATTGGTTCTGTACTCCTCAAGTGGCCCTTCAGACACTTGCTTTCCAGTGGTCTTACCCTCTCAGAGGGTCTCACAGGGTCTCCGCATGTCTCTGAGTCAATTCCTCATGGATGAGTGCCACACACTGGTCACCTGGTAGTCATGCCAACAGATGGGGCCGACCCCACTCTAGTCCCCTCTGCAAGGAGACACGGAGGTGTGGCGGTGAACACTAGATGATAGCAACTCTCCCCAAAGGAGGAGACCAGCAAATTTCCTGAGGTTCTGAGGTCACACAAATGGCCTTCAAATCTGAAAACTGAGCGTATCTTTCAAATTCAGGACCCTGTTTACTCTAATAACCACACCAAACATCCTCATATTTTGTTCTTAGGATTTTGGTCTTAGACCTCTACTCACTCCCTTCTCTCCCTGCGTGTTCCATCACCTCCCTTGACTCTGTACCACGTATTTTGATGATTCCCAGATCTCTCTCCAGTGCAAATCTCTTCCTCTTGAGTTTCATATCTCTGATTCTCTCCACAGTTCAAAAGTGAATTCATTTGATTGCCCTAAATCTGAATACCCTTCAGTCTGGGCTTCTTTTAATGAATTCAGCCACCCAGCTGGCATTATCAAAGACTGAGTATTGTCCGCGATGGCTTCCTTTTTCTCACCTCCTAAATTGGGTTCTTGGATGCAATTCCAATGTACGTGGGTATGGGGTTCCCCGCAACACACAATTCTCAGATACCAGCAAAGTGTTCAAAAATTCAACTCAATTCTGACACTATTTACCTATAGATAATATTACACTTCACACGTTAAGGGTTCAGTCCTACAAGACTCCCCCACCACCACATACACTCCTCAGATGCCAGCCACAAGCCCAGGCTCTTACTCATGCTACTGACCAACCAGCTATAGGTGGGAGGTCCCAATGACATGTCCTCCCCTCTTGGGCTTCAATTAGTTTGCTAGAATGGCTCACAGAACTCAGAAAAACCCATGTATCACGAAATCGCTGACTTATTTCAATTATATAATCCAGGAACAGCCAGATGAGAGAGGCACAGGCAAGGTATGTGATGTGGGACGGGGTGTGGAGTTTCCATACCCTCCCTAGGCTCCCCACTCCCCCCACCTCTGTGTTCACCAACCTGAAGCTCTCTGAACCCCCATCCATAGGTGCTTCGGAAAGTCACCTCATTCACATGGCAAAAAGACACCTTTATCATTCTAAACCCTTAGGAAATTTAAGAGTTTTGGGAGCTGTGAGTCAGGAACTATGGATTAAACCAAATGACCAAATATCTAGTTCTTATAAAGCACAGTATTGCTCCTCCACGTGGGATAAATTCCTTTTCCTACTCCCTCAGCTTTATGTAATCCATCACCAAGTCCTGTTCATTCAAAGTATTTAATAGTTCTCAACATTCATTTCATTTTTTTCTACCAACACTTGCTTCTTCAGTTCAAGCCACCATCTCATCTGTGTTTCTGCATTTCCTTCCTAATGGCTTTCACATACAAGAAGCAACCAATGAATACATAAGTGGAACAGCAAATCAATGTGTCTCCCTCTATCTCTGAAAATTAATAGACTTTTAAAAAGTTCACGTTTCAAGCAGCAGAAAGGAGGAAGGGTCAAGGGCTGAGTCTATATTCCTTCTATGGGGCGCTCCCAGAAGTCCTGTATCCAACTACTCCCAGGTGTAATTGTCCACACCCACATTCGCAAAGGAGGCTGGAAAATATAGTCTCTCAACTGGACTCATTGCTACCCCCAGTACAAAAGGGGTTCTATTAGTGAGAAAAACGGGAGGCAATTATCTGAATCTGCCACAAATGTGGATGCACCCAGCGGGACACAAGGAAGTGTTCATTTGTATTGTCATTCAAATTTTCAAGGCACAATAGGCTTAGCCAGCACAGTGTTTACTTAGCCTTAGGGGATCCAGAAGAGAGAGCATCCAGGGCAAGAGCATCACAGAGGCCTTGCATTGCAGCTGCTCGCGTCCCAATCACATGCACTGGGTATGTGTTTGGTCACAAGAAACAAGAAGAAACTGAAGTGAAGGTGATCATGTACCAAAGTAGGGAGAGGGGTCAGCGTCTCGGAGCCTAAACACTTAGCTGATCACCCTGTACCCCACAGGTCATGTGCCGAGCTGCCACTCTTCACCGCAGCCACAGTCCATAAGTTACAGGTCATATGACAGTCTCAACAACCAGGCACAGAGTACTTAGGTACCTCATTTAAACACATGAATACTTCAAAAAATCGAAGATCAAACTCTGTCTGATTGATACCATGTTAAGACAGTGACCTGCAGAATTGAAGGTGGACATTCATTCTCTATCACCCTGTCCTCTCAGTTCACAGTGGACAGTTTTATCTTTAAAGACTCTGAGACTAGATCAGCTAAAGCTTTGGATGTAAAACACTGCTCAAATAAATTTAAACAAATGCTACTAAAATACTGTGATTGCAAGCAACCGTGTAACGTATGTGGGCTCAGAACTAGCTTTTAAGAATTTTGCCTGGGGACAAATTCTCTATGAAATGCTTCAACAAATTTAAATACAAAGTTAAAATTTGTTTGGAACAACGAAAGTTAAAATAAAGACCAAAATTTACTCAAGCATCCCTGAATCTGGAAGAAGATTCACAGTCCAACTGTTCATGACTTCCTTTCACCAGGACGTGTGGAATCCAGCTGACAGGGAGCCTGGAAATGCAGTGTTTAGGCGCTCCGGCATCTGTGGTCCAGGAAGCCAAACAAGAAGGCTGGAACAGATGCTGTATGGACCAGAACAGTATTACTCTACTGTCTCACTGGGCCAAGGGAGTCTGGCCATGGCACTCTAAGCATCACTGCTCTACACTGTGACTTCGATGAATCACACACTCACTCTGGTGCTCACCTCCTATCTCCCATAGGGGATATTTAGACTATTGCCTCAGCCACTAGTCTAGCTGTAACATTATATAATTCCATAATTTAGGGCAAATCTATTCCAAATTCACCAGAGCTTCAGGACCACGGAGGACGCATAAATAGGCTGTGTGTAATTGATGCCTTTAAATTAAAAATCCACCCCATGTCAGAACTTGTGCTCTTTTGCATCTTTGTACTATTTTCAGACTTGTGAAGTATTTTTCCTGCTCGCATGCTAATGGGGCCTGTATAAAAGTCAGTTGACTGTAATTCACATTCATAATATTCAATTTTGCAAGCTTAAAATCTCTAAGCACATTTTTAATTATCTGGGTACATTCAACTTCTGGAAAAATAATACCTTTGATAAAGAAAAGAATGCTGCATACAAAAAAAGATATTTCTTAGGTGGCATTCATCAACTTTTGAAGCAAAAGTGAAACTGGGACAACAATGGGATCCAAAGGCCTGGGAGAGAACTGTCACACCATCCCTTGCCTCAGGCACAGCCCCTAAAGGAACTTGGGTGCACAAACGAAAAGGAAACGGAAAAAACCAGTGGTTGAATATCAATGATGTCGACAGGTTACCATTTACTACCTTTGGACTCTATCTGGTTTAACTTTCCTCACAAATTTGTTTCTTGATGCTTTGATTAAATTGGAAGAAAAATCTCACTGACAGGTGATCTTCACCTCACTGCAGTGGTAACAACAACAACAACAATTAACAACACCCAAGTTGGTGATTTTTAACAACTTAATGGACTGAAACCCAACTGCATCAAGTCATTTGGTCCAGATTACAGGGATACCTAAGAAGAGAGAAAAAACACAAATGTATTTTGGCAAGTTCTTTTGGATACTTCTCAGGGGCAGTTTCCTTTCTGCCTTTGGGGTGAGACTGATTTTGGAGAACAGTCCAGTGTAGCCCATTGGGTGAGTGACAGGAGGGACAGTAGTGTGTGCGTCATTCAAAACGCTGGTGCTGCACAGACTGATTTCCTGTGTAGCTGGGACGGTTCTATTGAGGGGTGGGACCCTGACAGGTATGCTCATACACTGACATTTCTGTTCAGATTTTTGCTCTTCACAGTTCCCTATGTGCCACCTCTAATTCCCAGCCCTCTCAGCTTTGAAACTCATAAAGTATGTTATAAGTCTTGAATGATCTAGTTCTCAAAATCACTTCTCCTTCTTTTGTCTTTTCCTCTTAGTTTTATAGGAATGCAGTGACGGAAGAGACAAGCACATGCTTTTACCTGACAAGGTCTGAGAGCCTTTATGGGCTGGGTACTGGAGAGAGGGTTGGGAGGCTCAGAAGAGTCCTTTGAAACCTTCGCAACCTCTACTGACAAAACGAGTCCCTTCATTTGTTGGCCTCTGAGACTTACAGCAGCAAACCTTCCTCAGGTCCACCCAGAAAGTGCTCACGGGCCATGGTGATGGCTTCGTCAAGTCTGGGGCTGAGCAAATCATAATTTATAACTTTGGCTCTAAAACTGTTATAACAAAATGACCCTAATATGTAAAAGATGGCAACTTTATAACTGCAAAGTGCCTTGTGCCTAGTAAACTAGAGGAAGTACTGAAAGGGGGTAATTTCAAGATTTTGCATAACATAAAAAGTGTGGGGTGAGTAGCAGCAAACAAATGTGGCAAAATAAATGAAGGGTGGCCTACAAACAAGGTCGCGCCTAAAGAGAAGAGGGTGCCAAGGAAGGATTCTTAGGAAGAGCGTTCCTTTGCCAACCTGTTTCTGTTAAGGATTGTCCTGACATTGGCCCTGGTGACAGGGAAAGACAGGAAGGAGTGAAAACTAGCAGAGAGGTCTATCATTAGTATCATGCCAGAAAGAGGGTGACAGGACATTTTATATGTCAACACGGAGTTAGAGGGAAAATAGGGACACTCACTCAAGAAGTGGGTCCATGTGGGGAAGAGCACAGAGTAGGTCCCAGCAAAAGAAGGAACTCTTGCCTGGCCAGTGTGGCTCAGTGGTTGAGCATCGACCCATGAACCAGGAGGTCACAGTTTGATTCTGGGTCAGGGCACATGCCTGGGTTGTAGGCTCGATCCCCAGTGTGGGGTGTGCAGGAGGCAGCCGATCAGTGATTCTCATCACTGACGTTTCTATATCTCTCTCCCTCTCCCTTCCTCTCTGAAATCAATAATATATATATACACACACACACTTGATCTCAGGGGGTGATATTTGAGCAGCTGGGAGGTATCTTAGAAGTGGGCCTGCCAATCTAGTAAGAAAACAAGCATATAACAACAAACAAAAACAGTACACTAGGTTAAATTTGAATTGCAAATAAACTAAAAAGTGTGTGTAGTATTTTTTGTCAGTCTCAGTAGACATACTAAGTGAATGCAATGAACATACTCAATTCAGATTTAACTGGGTATCCTGTATTTTATACCAAAGAAACTCAAGACAGCCCCTGGGAGAGCGCTGGCCTGCGGGGGAGGAACCTAACACTATGGTATATTTTGGGCAGGGACAGGGTGGCAGCTGAAGGGGACGAGAAGAGGAGAACTGAGTGCCCTTGGGAAGTGCCAGGTGTCCTGCAGCGGCGGAGTGCCCGCGCTCCTATATGAATCAGCTGTCCTACCTGGCTGGGGGTGGAGAGGACAAACAAAGCTGCAGGAACAAGAAGTTCTGTAGCGAGTCTCAAACTCAGAAAATAATTGGACTGGGCAAAAACCAATGCAAGTAGAGTGACGGATTGCTCTCATCCATTTTTCTGGAAACATAAAGCTTTTTCTGGTCATTCATTTTCTCATTTTTGATAGAGACATGAGTACCAAAAAATGTTTTTTCTTTCATAAGAAAAACAAGAGCACACATGTGATGAATGGCAGGTCTTGGGGAGACAAGGATGTGGAGAGGACTATGGGGAGCTCCAGCATGTGGGTCCCATCAGGGCAGGATCAAAACCCACAGAATGTCCAAGATAAAGAGTGAACCCTAATGTAAAGAATGGGCTTCAGTTAATGTATCAGTCTTGGCCTATAAATTGTAACACATGCCCTATATTAATGCAATATATTAGTAGTAGGGACAACTATGTGTGTGGGGGAAGGGCATATATGGGCACTCTGTACTTTCTGCGAAAATTTTCTGTAAAATGGAAACTATTCTGAAATGTATAAATTTTTAAAACTGTTTTGCTCCTCTAAAAACTTTAAAATTCACTGTGTTGTTGTTTTTTTAATTTTGGTGAGACTAGAAACTATCTGAAGATTTTAAAGTGAACACGGAACTTTACCATTTATTTTAACTTTTCAAATTCAGAGGAATAGGATTCTCACTTTCCCTGAAAGAATCCTATATAATAAAAGGCTAATATGCAAATCGACCCAACAGTGGAACAACCGACCGGTCGCTATGATGCACACTGACCACCAGGGGCAGATGCTCAATGCAGGAGCTGCCCCCTGGTGGTCAGTGCGCTCCGATAGGGGGAGCGCTCCCACCTCTGCAGCAGCGCTAAGGATGTCCAACTGTCGACTTAAGCTGACATCTCCCGAGGGCTCTCAGACTGCGAGAGGGTGCAGGCTTGGCTGAGGGACCTCCCCGAGTGCATAATTTTCATGCACCGGGCCTCTAGTAGATCAGTAAGTGGCAAGCCCTGCTACTCAAATGTGGTCCGCTGACCAGCATGACCTGCAGCTCATTAGAAATGCAGAATCGCAGGCCCCTATTGCATTTTAACCAGCTTCTTCCACGCATGTTAAGTTTAAGAAGCACTAGTGCAGTGGTTAGAAATGCAGGGTATGACTTCAGAGGGACTTGGTTTTGAGTCCTATCTGCCACACTCTATTTCTCCTCACTGGGCTACCGTGGGCAAGTTACCTAACATCTTTAAACTTAAGTTCTCTTATTTTTAATACAACGGGAGTGATAATACCTATCTCAGAAGTATTAGGAGGATGAAGTGAGGTCATGATTCTAAAGCTCGTAGCATGGTGCTTGGCAAACAGAAAGTAGCAAATAAAGGTTAAGGATTGATATCCCCAACATCAACGCTAGCAAACACCTAGGAAGAATTTGAACTTCTTATGTTAGTTTTGCCTTTTGACTTCTAAGATCCTTTCTCCCCCCTAAGGAAGGAAAGAAAGAAGGAAGAAAGGAGGGAAATATAAGAAAAAAAGAAGAAAGTCTTATTCCTTGAATGAATAAGCATGCTAAAGTCACGCCTCAGAGAGCTGGACGATTCCTCTCTCTTGGTGGAAGTAACTGGCATTGTTTCCTTGCAGCTCTGCATAAAACCCTGATGGCTCAATCTGCCACGGATTGACACCACGTACATGGGCTCATGTAGCCCTCATTTAGTCCAAATGACCCTGTTAGCTACTCAATCTGACTTTCCTTTCACAGGAAAAAACACAAAAGTCTTCATTTAGTCCTATTAGTAGCAAAAGTCCCAGTGTGTCTGAGAATTGCCTCTCTGAGGGTTGAGGAAGTACCACCCTTCTTTTATTGTTTCACGGGCACCTCAGGGCCCATCTAGGCACATTTGCCCTGAAGAATATATTTTTGCCACCAGAAAAAGCCCTCAGACAAAAAGAAGACATTGGGGTGTGAGGGAACTGTCTGAAGGTGACTTCCCAAATGGCCTGGGTGGATGGGGCCAACTTGTCAGGGATAAAGATTCACATTTAAAACATAAATTAATGTACAATTAGTTTTGAATAATCGTGGTAATACATCTCTTTATTAGACTATACATATTCATCCTATATAATAAAGAGCTAATATGCTAATTAGACCAGACGGCAGAATGACCTTCCAGAACAACCTTCCAGAACAACCAGTGGGTGGGGCTGCGAGGGCCGAGCCCCTTGCATGAATTTTGTGCATCAGGCCTCTAGTTATATATATTTACACACATAACATTGCATAACTTCATATATTTTTTAAATCTGATGTGTTGCCATTCAGATCTCTAGACTCAAAACTTATTGAAAACCATTGATCTGAAGACTAGCAACCACACACTCAGCATGATATTCAAGTCCTTCACGGTCTGTCCCAGTTTTGCCTTCCCCCTCTATGCCCTGTCTCTCATGTGCGTTATGACCCAACATGACAAAATCCTGAGAGTTTGGCTTCATGGTCCTGGGCCTTGTAACACGCTGGCTGCTCTTCCAAACTGTCCTTTTCTGCTTTATAGTCTTCATCCTTCAAAGCCCAATTCAGGCACCTTATCTCTTGTGCAGTCTTCCTGGGTTATCTACCTCCCAACAGTTATCCCTACTTTGTTCCACCACTACATCTGGAACGTACATTTTAGGGAACATGTACCTCATTGTTCTATTTTTTAGGGTGCATATACCTATTGATGTATATATGCTTCCTCCATGAGACTGCATAATTGTCCATGTTTTATATAACTTGTATTTCCTTCATCTACCTTGAACTTGACACATGATAGATACTTACTGAATAGTATTTAATTAAATCGCACCTTATTTCCTGGATCGACATTGTCACAGGGTAGTAAATTCATCCAGGCTTATAAAGCCAAGGTCAAAAGAAATAAAGGCAAGCAGACCTTTCCCCTGCATTGTGGTAAAGAGTTTGGCTATTGTTCTAAAAGCAAATGAAAGCCATTGAAGGAATTTAAACAGAGGAGTCACATGATCCAATCTGCATGTTAAATATTTCGCTCTAGTATGCTTTCATTTAGATGTTAAAGAAAGCTTTGTTCATGGGTACTGAACCATTTATACCACGCGCATTATGGGAAAACAGGTCCACATAATTGACATCTTCAAGGAAGATTAGAAAGAGCAATTTATATGTGGCAAGTCAGACAAAGGGATGATCCTGCCACCTTCCTATTCTCCCACATGTGAATTTTCTATTGGGAATTCATGGACCCCCCCCCCCCCCCCCCCCCCGCCAAAAAAAAATATTTCAGCTACAACATAGAAGTATATTCTTTAAGTCTATGGCAGAAAACCTAATGGCAGTTAACAAGATAAAACATCTTCAATGTCCTAATGATAAACTGTTGAAAGTTCAAAAAATGGTTAGGGTTCTTTTTGTTTGTTTGTTTTTGTTAATCTTCACCCAAGGATACTTTTTCCATTGATTTTTAGAGAGTGAAAGGGAGGGAGGAGGAGAGACAGGGAGAGAAAGAGAGAGAGAAACATAAATGTGAGAGAGACAGGTTGATTGGTTGCCTCCTGCATGTACCCCAACTGGAGCTGGGGATTGAACCTGCAACCCAGGTACGTGCCCTTGACTGGGAATCGAACCTGTGACCCCTTTGGTGTGCAGGCTGATACTGTAACCACTGAGCACCACTGGCCATGGCAGTCAAGGTTCTTTTTATTGTGTGTTATTATCAGGGCCTCTGGCAGATTCTGCCAGGTGAGGAGCTAAACAGTGGGACGATGGCTGACCCAACCTTCCCATCCTCGGGATGGTGAACCTTCATGGTGTTCCTAAAGCCGGATAGAGCCTCTTGACCCTCCATGGCTAATGTCACATGTCGAGCATTCCCCACTCTGACCATCTCTGAGTGGACACCTCTCTTGCCCACTTGTCCCCTAGCAATTACCTGGGCTTGGACACTTCCACTACAACTATGCCTGAAACACATGGCATCGACTGGGATTTCAGAACAAAAATCATTCTTCAAGGAAAACTGAACATAAATGGTGAGACTTCAATACATTTTCCTGCACTATTCATGTGCCAATATTTCCCTCATTTCGGGTGTTTTGTTTGGAAGTAATCTGAAAGAAGACTTAGAGAGAGAGAGAGTCAGGAGTCAGTCAGATCTGCTGCTGTGTGATATTGGTCACATTTAACTTCTCTGACTCCAGTTTTGTCCTTTATAACACGATAGTCATAACACCTGCCATGCAGGGTTATTAGAAAGTCAGAGATGGTGTAAATACAGGGCTTGGCACATAATAGATGCTAAACTAATGACAGCTTTTATTGCTATTATATTTGCCAGCTGTGCCTCTCCATGGAGTTAATAATATCTTTTTAATTATGAATGGATAAGTTAGAGTTGCAGTCTCTTTTTGCTCTGTGGTTAATTCTATCATCTGCTTAGTTATACTACTTCTTTCATTTTCCCACGAATATAATTCTGATTTTTACAAATTGCTTTATCATGTCTTGCATGGATCACTCCATCCTTCAAGCCCAGGTCAAATGCTACCTGTTTATGTTTCAAGGAACACCTATGAAGTGCCAAGGTATCTATCTTCCTGGTGTAGAAGATTCAACAGAAAGTGGGATATAAGTGGTCTATATCCTCACATAACCTATCTTCTTTTATCTGTATTTTTGATGGCACTCGCTATGTTTTTGTCATTTGTGAACATTTCCTTCTCCTATTGGACAGTGAGTTGCTTGATACTGGCCTCATTTTACAAGTTTCAGTGTTTTCCTACGGCACTTACTTTGGTGCTTAACACTACAAACAGTCAAGTAACATGTGTTTGAATCAATGAATGACTTTTCCCAGCATGCTTTGGTGGAGTAATGCAACAAGCTTCTCTTCTACAAAATTGGTAGAAACAATCATAATTACTGTGTCTTGGAGTCATATTAAGAAGTTGGCACCTAAAAAAACCACTAAAATGGAATGACAACACAAAAATCAGCCTTAAAATATTTTCCTTAGAATTAGAAAACACATTTTATGGCTTAATATTAGTTAACTGTGTTAGTGAGAAAAAATTAAAATGCAAAATATTTATCCAGAAAGCTTAATATCTACTTAGAATACATTATAATATACTAAGAGAGAATCTAATTTTATAATATTAATGTAGAGAAAGTTTTGAAAATGCTCTAAATATATTTTTATGAGTGATATTGCCTAGATAAGGGAATGCTTTTAAATTATCTTTCTTTGATTTATTTTATAAAGGCTTTTTTTCATCTTTTGTGGGCACAAATTCCAAAGATAGGTATTTTGAAGAATTAAATTTATATCCCTCAAACTCAGAATTTGCTGATATTTCCCAGAGAGTTATTTAGAAAGCTTCATTGCTCTTTCTTTTTTCTCTATATAGCTTACCTAATATCTGCCTTTTCATTTTCTCTCTGATCCAAAGCTATATTAATTTTGCATAAGTTATTTTCATTAATAACTTATGCAAAATTAATCTTGAAAATAAACTCTAAGTTACTCAGCAGGTCTACTTAACTGGTTTCCCATAGGGGGTATTTCATTGAACTTTTAATTTTGTCAAACGTTATTTAGTGTCTAAGGGGTGGAGTCAAGAGAAGAGGCATTTTAACAGTTTTACGATTTTCTAGAACTTGAGGGTTGAATCAACCTGTTACCTGTAAAACAATACACATCTTCACATACTAAAGTACCCCATTCTTTCTATCTATTTATGTTAGAACAAGGCAATTAGCAGGCCACAGACACCACTTAGCTATCAGTTTGCCAGACCATTATCTGAAGAAAGCTGAGAATGATGAAATTACCCTAGGCTTTCTCTTGAACCCAATAACTCTAAAATGCTTTTTCTATCACAAAATATACCAAAAACAGAAACATATATAGAATTCCTCCACATTTCCTGAATTACTCTGCAGCCAGATACCTCAGTGATGGTGAGCCCTGTGAATGGCTCCTGCAAACTCCCAGGAAAGCTGAAGCTAGAGACCCTGGTAAACCATGGTTCTCTTTTCCTGAGAGCCTCCATTTAACAGAGTCAATAGCCCCCTTTCCTTTCCCAACGAGATTTGTAGAACACTCTGTTTTCTATTTCAGGCTGAGTTAAAGAATGTTAAGCTAATAATGGTCTATTACTGCAGGAGAAACAGGAGCATTACAAAATTGTTTAAAGAAATTCTTCCCTGAGGGAAAAAACCCACACACAGGTTAAGGAAGCTAGAGGTCAAAACACCAGGGTAGCAATACACCTGAATGATAAAAGCTCTGAGACATACTAAGATCAACATTCTTGTTTAAACAAATCTTGCCTTCATTTCTTTCTGAAATTCAACCCAGTGAGTTATTCAAAGCAAAAGATAATGCCACCATCATTCTAAAATGTTATATTTACATTAATTACATTTGACAAGTAGGATGACATTTTCAGACCATATATCATTTTTCTCTAAAACTGGAGAAATTGTACCCTCAACAACAGTCTCCAAGTAAGATCCCTAGGTTCCTTCAAATACACAGGGACACAGACACAGGTTGGTGTGTGTGCCCTTCTGCTGCAGACCAGCACAGTGATAGGTGCTGGTGGTGGAAATCACTGTGATGGGGCTGAAGGCTACAGAAGAGCTGCTCTCTTAAGATTGAACCATTTGCATCCTGGTTGAGGCAGCAACATAAACAAATGATATTAAACAGACTGGTAGGTGGTCCTTAAACATTGGTGTGCATATCAATAATCTATCATGTCTATAAAATTCAGATCCCAAGGCTCCTACCACCAGAGATTGATTCAGTAGATTTGGTTTAAGGCCTGTGAATATGCATTTTAGAAAATGCTCCAGATAATTCATTTTGAGGAACACTGTACTTGGAGCTTATAATCAAGTACTCAATAAAGGCTATTTGAGGTCCAATATCTGTTTGGGAAAACTTTAAGGAAGAGGTTGGGTGGGTCTTAAAGCATGATATGGTTCTTTATGTCTGGAAAAAGAGGTGAGTCTTTCACATTAAAAAGTGTCATGAGCCAGGGCCTGGAGGTAGGAATGGGTTTTATGAGAAGGGACAATGAGGAGCTATTGTCCTAACATGCAGAGGTCATGGTGGGATGCAAAGACAATATTGGGAAGGTCGATGTTCAGTAAATACTTGTTGGATACAACTTTATTCCTGGGAGCTGTCATCTGTAGATTCAAAACTTAAATGAAGTACTTTACTTCTTCATCCCATTCCCTACTAAAAGCTATAACATCTCTCCTTGTCTCAATGCCACTGTTACGGAAGTGTGCACTTCCTATCTTATTATGATTCATATGTTCATCTTGTCTTCCTTATTACCTTGCAGACTTTTTGAGGGCAGTTCTTAACATATTTGTATTTTGGGGTTTTTTTTGTTTGTTTTTATTCCATCATATAATGCTTTGCACATAGGTGGTGCCCAAAACACTTGTTTAAAAAATCAATTGATGACATTGTCGCTTTGTCAATGAGTATATGTCATGCGCTAACATTACACTAGGTACTTTGTACTTAACATATCACTTAGTTTTTGTAAACCTAGTACACACTAGGCATTGTTACACGTTTTAGGAAAGAACACTGAGGCTTAGAAAGTCAAGTACTTGTCTGTAGTCACACAGTTCTAACGGGAGAGGTATAAAGAGCTGTAGGACTGGAAACTGACTCAAAAGATGTACTCTTTCCCTGCTGCATGGAATGAAAGAATGAAAATGGGGAGTATAAAGGTAAGTAATTCATCTTCTTTATGGATGTTTGGAGAGAGAGGGAGTAGGAGAGAGGGAGTAGGAGAGAGGGAGAGAAGTGGGGGAGAGAGAGAAAGAGAAAAAGGAGAGAGAGAGATTGAGAGAGAGAGAGAGAGAGAGAGAGAGAGAGAGAGAGAGAGAGAAGAGAGAGAAGAGAGAAACATCGATTGGTTGCTTCCTATATGCACCCTGTCTGGGGATTGAACCTGCAACCTGCAACCTACATATGTGTCCTGACTGGGAATTGAACATGCAACCTTTTGGTGTATGGGAGGATGCTCAACCAACTGAACCCCACCGGCCAGGACAGTAAGTAATTCATCTTAACTGAGGAAGAATAAATGAGATCGTAATCATTTATTAATCTTAATAAGTAAGATCTTAATCTTAATTGCATGCATGGCAATCTGCTTATCCTAGAAGTGGAAGGAAGGTAGGCAAGGACTCTTTGTCCAGCTCTGAGTTCTTTGGAAGTCTGCTGGCAGGGGGTGCGAGAGCATAGGTTGTGCAGTTAGAAGGGGCGTGGAACTCAGGGTGGGGCTGGCTCTACCTGAGTTGATAAGGAGGTAGATCCAACTGTTTACACAGCTGTACTGTGTGAAAGTGACAGAGGAAGAAAACAATTCCTTTTTGACTGGAGCTGGTCTTGGATGAACCACCACCTCAGTGACTGGTAAAAAAAATGCCAATGACCAGGTCCCATCTCCAGAGCTTCTGATTACATTGGTCTGGGATGATTCCCGGACATTTAAAATGTACTGTGCAGCCAGGGTTGAGGAATCACTGTCCTCTGATTTCACATCAGTTCCTCAACACTAGGATTTGGTATCACTGACCCCACAGCTTTGCCTTCCACGGGTGCCCTTCAGGGTAATAAATCATGACTCTGAGGTTACTGGTCCCCTGATGTGGAATGAAACAATATGATCATTGCCAGTGAACTGCTTTGTTCTGATTAGATGAAAGCCATCTTTTTCTGAGTATTCTACGTGATTTTGCTTCTGGGACCAAATTATGCAATCATTGGTAAAGGGCCTGCTTAGCAAAATTAATGAAAACGTAATTAACCAAGTTTCCCTCTGCTGTGCCATTTGAAGGGTCCCTATAATTTTTAAATAATAAAATAGTAGGATAACAAATTAAGAAAATGATTGTTCAAATTACAAGTTAGGCTTTTCAATTAAACTCAAATTATACCTCTAATGAAGTAGATCATTAGTGATGCTTTTAAATTACAAAGCAAGACTTAAGGGATAAAGCATGGGCCTGGAAGCTGGAGAATAAGCTCCAAATCCCGACTTTGCAGAAGGAGATGGCTAACTTCAGAGAGGGCATAGGACTCGCCTGAGCCTCAGTTTCCCAGTTTATAAGGTGAGGACAGTGATCCACACAATGCTGTGCTGGCAAACGTATAACAACCGGCTCTTCGGAGGTGAGGCTGATTTGTGGCATTTGCCAATTTCCGACATGTAAATACTCCCATCATGGCAGATTCAAATTAGCAACAGAACTGGTTCACAAATTTCCTGAAAATGTGTCAATGGGCTCTCAGGAGTACCACTGCTTACTGAGATAGCACAGTGACAAAATGAGGAAATGTGTACGTCAACGATCTTATACACATTTATGCATAACCAATGGCCACAGACAATATTGCAGTGAAGGCCTAGGGTGGGGTGGGTGCTGGATGGAGGGGATCAATGGGGATAAAAAAGGGGGATATCTATAATACTTTCAACAATAAAGTTTAAATAAATAAATAATCACAGTGGCTGGCCCAGACTTTCTCAATATGTACAATGTTCCTTAATTATAGTTTCCAAAAATTTCAAATGTTTACTCTATTGAAGATACAATTGCTAGCCATTTGGAAAACAAGGTATTTTACTCATGGCAAAAAAGTGCAGTATGGTTTTAGAAACCAAAGCCTGAAATAGATTTATGTTCTTCCAAGCTGGGTTAGGCCTTCATTCACTGTGTTTCCCATTATGAGTCCTGGAAATTCTACATTTAGATATTTGAGAATTATTAGACCTGTGTGGGGAATTGATTCACAAATCTTTATTAAGCACACTTTGAGTTCTCAGCACTGTGCTACACACACACACACACACACACACTATGGACAATGCCAGTAACTACCTTACAAAGCAAGATTTGCATGTGTGAAAATCTTATTTATCTTTAACATCTTTACACTATTTTTCTCAATGACCTTCTCTATTTTTGGCATCCAGTGCTTCTCCATGTCTCTTCCCTGCTCCTCCTTCTAGGGTCTCTTTCCCTTTCCTTTTCCCTTTTTTCTTCTCTCTCTCTCTCTCTCTCTCTCTCTCTCTCTCTCTCTCTCTTTCTCTCTCTCTCTCCACCACTAGAAAAATAATGGTCATATCTGAGACAAGAGGACAAGGATCATGGAGGTTTGGGGGACACCAGATATTTGGCAGCAATGCAGGAGGGTTAAGCTATATAATATCCTGCCTTTGGCAAGGGGTTTGGTGCCAATAGATGACATTAATGAAGGTCTGTCAAAGCTCTTTCCTACCAAAGCACCCAACTGACTCCCTATTTCTTGAGTTCTAAGCATGGGGAGGCACCGTTAACAGTCTCTCCCTTGTGTAGGCCTCTCACTCTGCACTTACTCCCACGCTTCTTGCCATGTACTCTGAATTAAACCCGACTCTTGCCAAGGCCTGAAGAGCCCTGCACGAACCTGCCCACGGGTCCAATAATAACAAACGGGCATGTGTTGAGTGCTCATTCTGAGCCAGGAGTTGCCCTTTTTGCTGACCGGAAATCAGTCACCTAATTCTCAAAACAAACCTTTAGGACATTAATCCTGATTTACAGATGGGAAAACTGAGGACTTGGTTTAAATCCCTTTTCTGAGGTCACACAAGGCCAATGTGGCAGGGTGGGGTTTAAACAGCAGTGGTGAGTGGGGACTTACTTCGTTCTTTTTTTTCTTTTAATCCTCACCCAAGAATATTTTTCCCATTGCTTTCTAGAGAGAGCGGAAGGGAGGGAGGAGAGGCAGAGAAAGGGAAAGAAACATCAACACGAGAGAGACACAGCCATTGGTTGCCTCCCACACATGCCCCTACCAGGACTGGAGAACCTGCAACCGAGGTACATGCCCTTGACCGGGAATCAAACCTGAGACCCTTTGGTCCACAGACCAACGCTCTAACCACTGAGTGAAACCAGCAGGGCTGGGTGCTTGTTTTGTAGAGGACATGCTGTAAGGGCAGAATTCTGAGCATGGCCAAACCTGCCATCTAAAGAGGCAGGGAGTGCAGTTCTCCCCGGGGAAGGGCCCCAGGGAAGAGGGGTAGAGGTGGAGGTACACCTGGTCGCTGCCACAGTTAGGGAAGATAAAACGGCGAACCAAGCCACATGCGGTTGTCGGGCTCCCCCTTGCTATCCATTTGTAAATTTAATTGAAATATCCATTCAGAAAGCTGCTCCAGTCCTAAGCGCACAGCTTGATTGATGCATTTTCACAACAGAAACAGATCCATGTAACCAGCACCCAGATAAAAAACTGGATAGCCCTAACCGGTTTGGCTCAGTGGATAGAGCGTCGGCCTGCGGACTCAAGGGTCCCGGGTTCGATTCCGGTCAAGGGCATGTACCTTGGTTGCGGGCACATCCCGAGTAGGGGGTGTGCAGGAGGCAGCTGGTCGATGTTTCTCATCGATGTTTCTAACTCTCTATCCCTCTCCCTTCCTCTCTGTAAAAAAATCAATAAAATATATAAAAACAAACAAACAAAAAACTGGATCATCACCAGCATCTCAAAAAGCCCCCTTGCACAACCCTTCTCATTTGTTGACACTATCCTCCTCAAAGATCACCCCCTGAGTTTTCTCACTATAGATTACTTTCATGTTTTTGAACTTTATATCAATAGAATCATACACATTTACTCTTCTTTTCTGGCTTCTGCGGCTTAGCCTTTTGTTTCTGACACTCATCCACGCTGTTTTTACATACCAGTAATTTGTGCTTATTGTTTAGTATTTCATTAATAAATGTTATCATTTATTTATAAATATACGATGATTTATTTATCTCTTCTACTGCTGATGGATATTTGGGTTGCTTCTGTTTTTGGTTAGGATGAATTATGCTTCTTTGAACATTCCTGTACATGTCTTTTGGTGCCTATAATTTGCATTTGGTTGGGTATATAGAGAAGAGTGGAATTGCTGGGCCATAGGATGTGCATATGTTTAGCTTCAGTAGATAATGCCAGATAATTTTCAAAAGTGGTTATAACAAGTTACACTCCTACCAGAGTTCCAGCTGGTGTATAATGGTGTTCTAATTTTCTTTCATCTTGTGGGTGTGTTTTGGTATTTCAGAATGGTATTAACTTGCAGTTCCCTCATAAGTAATGATGATGGGCACCATTATTTATTGGCTATTTGAATATCTACTTTTGTGAAGGGACTGTTTAAGCTTTTTGCCCATTTTTAATTGGATTGTCTCTCTTTTTCCTATTGATTTGTAGAAATTTTGAAAATGCACCTCAGTATATTTTGCAAGGATTTAAAAATCTATACATTGTTAGCCAAATACAGTTTCTTCATATCCAAAGTTCAGAATAGTACTTAATACTTCGTTAGTTGTTGAAAAAGTAGCTACTTATTATTTAGCAATTCGGCCCTAGATTTGCCTTTTTTTATAAGTATGACATTCCTGTACCCAATAACAACAAGGTGGTTATTCTAGAAAAAAGATTGCTTCTTTCCCTCTCTTCCTCCTTTCCTTTTTCTCCTTCCCTCTCTTTCCTCTTAGCCCATCCCTCCCCCTCTTTCTTCTTTCATTCCTATTTATTATTTATATATTTATTTATTTATGATTTCAGAAAGAAGGGAGAGAGAGAGTGGGGGTGGGAACATCAATGATGAGAGAGAATCATCATCAGCTGCCTCCTTCACAATCCCTAACCGGGAATAGAATCGTGACCTTCTGGTTCACGAGTCAACACTCAACCACTGAGGCACACAGGCCGGGCCCCACTCTTTCTTCCTTCTTCCCACAACAATTTACATTTACGTCAGAACTTTACACTGAGTTTCTTTTAGAGAGTTTGTCCTCAGTCCATAGCCTCCAACCTCTTTTCTGAGAACTCTGTATGAACAACTGGAACTCAAGTTTATGGAAATAACCATATTGGAGTTACTTTATGGTATTGCTTTCTGTGTACTATATTTCATGAGTCATTTAAAACTGCTTTTAAAACTAATTTGAAAGAGAAACTCCCAAATATATGCTCATTATAGAATTTCAAATGAATCATGTAGTACAAAAAGAACATCTATAAAAATACATACTAACAAATAATACCCTCCTTCCCACGCAGGTGTGCCTGGTAAAGTACATGTGATACATGAACATTTGCAGCTGCACAAAGATAAATGCTTTCAATACAAAAGCATCCTCTGGATTACAGAAGGATCCACAATAATTTACATAATGCTCTTTTGTGACTCTATGTTCTTTTTTGCAAATTCCGTTTCATCTGTCTTTTTACCCGGCAAGCTACTCAAACTATGAGTAAAACATAATTCATTTACGGAAAATGATTTATATATAAACTTTATAGCAAAATATTGCATCAAATAAGCTCCATCTGTAGAAAAAGAGCACTTCGCAGACATCACTAGGAGGAGACTTCCTTGAAGTGCTTTCTCTCCCTGTGGCAACAAATTCCCACTGATTGCTCCATAGTCCCGGCTCCGGTGTCATGCATCGTTGGCAAAATTGGAGAGGGTGGCCAAAAAATCTACAGAATCCTGTAGATTCCAGGTCTGAATTCATGCCTTTTTACTGCAAATTCCAATTTAACATAAAACAAAAGGAAACAAACAAAAAAACCACAGCACATTTGAAATGAAAATTACAATAGAATGCTCAATCTGTTCAAGGAAATGACCTGAGGTAAAGGTGTTGAAGGTGTCTCCATAATCTTAAACCTCAGGAGAGAATGCAGAGGACTATCAGCCACTTGGATTACTGAATGCCAGGGGGAATCCATGATTCATATGCTCTAAGGGGAAACAGAAAAATGGCTTGATAGGTTGAGGAAAATGTGGAGTCAAAAAATAATTGTCTTAACATGGAAGAAATAATGGTATATTTGTTTGTTGATAGAATTATCTAGTAGAGAGGACAGAGTTGATGATACAGAAGAGAGAAGCGAGAATTGCTGGAGTGACATCCTTTGGAGGTGAGAGGAGCAGGGATTCTGTGCCCAAGAGAGGGGCACAGAGCACATGTTCAAAATATGTTGAGGGAATGAATGACCTAGCATGTGGGGATTTTTGCATTTATATTTAGTATTAAATGGGACCTCAATGTGGTAGAGGAATCAAAAGCAGAGACCTTGGAGTCTTGGAGACCCTGCAATGTCTTGGGCAATTTACTTGGACTCTCTCGAACACAGCTTTTGCGTCTGTAAAATAGGCATAACAGTAGTACCTCCCTCATAGGGTTGCTGGCACTATTAATGTGACAGCGTATGTGAACTGCCTGGCAAAGAGCCTGGCACATACATAGGGTCCCGAAGATGGCAACTTGCACTGTCAGCAATGCCTCTGCCTTGCGTCCCCAGAGCTAGGCGTCCAGGGTGAACGCCACAGGAAGCCCACGTGCACCTGGCAGGAGCAGCGCAGAGCTCCCTGCTCTTCCCTGCAGCACACCTGTTCCTGTGCCAGCCCTGCGCCAGGCACTGCCCTGACATCTGAAGGAGAGGCTCCAGAGAGCGATTTCCTCTCCTCTCGAAGCCTAACCTAGAGCAGAGCAGAGGGCGGGACTGAGGTGAACTGGGGCAGAGCCAGTAAAATGGGGAGAGGGGAAAGGTGATTCACTCCTCCAACAAGGTAACCAAGACTGCCTTGAGCAGGTGCTCAATACACAGTATTACTACTTCCCATGGAATCTGAAAGCCCACGCAAGGAAGGCTATAAACCTGAAAATTAATTCCCAGGTTAAGAAAGATAGGCTGATAAATATTTACAATTTGCCAAAATCTATCTCCTAGCCTGTCAATCAACATTCCTCATCAATGGTTGTTAGAGACTTTGACAGTCTGTGCAGAAACATCCACACCCTAATTTGGCTGTGACTAACCCCTCATGGCTGATAATTTGGGTTTGTTTGTTTGTATTTTTTTTTGGGGGGGGGGGCAACATTAAGGAAAAAAACAAGTTATGATAGTTCTGAACGCATGTTGAACAAGTCAAGTATAAGGTTCACATTCTGGGTAAATACTGATGAGAAAAGAGACCCAGGGTAAAATAATTAGGGAAAACAGAAAATTATGGCCTCTCTTTCTTGATTTTGTAAAAATGCTAGCATATGCAGGAGTCACTGAGAATAAAATGACTTCATAACATTTCCATGACTACATTCCCCAGGCTAAAGTCCAATGATATAATTAATTGAGAGTATGTTGCACTTACATTGTCAGCTAGAATCATATCAAATTCATCATTTCTGGCTTTTGTACTGACTATACTGCCTGCAAGTCAAGGATAATGTCCCTCAATTCAGTAACTGTGATTAGTGCCTTGCAAATTATAGATAGCACTATCTCATTTGTTAAGTTTCACATCTTAAATTTACCGGAGGGCTCATTTTCAGTCAATATCTTCACCAGTTACTGTCACAATCAAATAATAGAATCTTTCTTACACTAATTAAATTTTTTTGTATTTGACTTATAATTATGATGAATGTTCTATTGCTCTTTTCTGAGTTTTGATATTTGCCAAAGTATCATAGGTTGGCCAATTCTTTTTTTTTTTTCCTTTCAATCTTCACCCAAGGATATATTTTTATTGATTTTTTTTTAGAGAAGAGGAAGAGAGAGAGAGAAAGAAAGAGAGACATAAATGTGAGAGAGAAACATCAAAAAGTTGCCTCCTATACACGCCCAGACCAGGGATCAAACCCACAACCTAGGTATGTGCCCTGACAGGAATCAAACAGGAGACCTTTTGGTGTATGGGGCAGGTTGGCCAATTCTTGAAGAGTCAATGGAAAAGTCACAAACTAGCAGTGTGGCATCACTGATGGGTTTACTATGTCCCCTGAATCTAGTGCCTGGACTGCCTTCAATATGATACCAAGAGGTGACATGGCGTGTATCAGATCTCCCTCTGGAGTGGACAGACATGTATTAACTGTGCAGAGTTAGGGACTTTCATGTGTGTCGCTTAATCCTCTTATCAACCCCATAAGGTCAGTATGATCATCTCCATTTTAATTCATTAAAAAGTGAGGAAACAGGCTCAGAGAATTTAAGTTAAAACCTTGCCCACAAAACTGGCAAAATTGGGATACAAACGACTATTTTCTTACTTTGTATGGTGCGCTTACAGTATTCTATCACTTAGCCCAGGACTCACTTATGTTCTTGGGGAATAGCACCTACCAGTGCTTCACCTACCCTGTCGTACCTTTGGCTATGGACTGACTCCTCATTCACTCTTTACTCCATTAATTGCTTCGCTCATTCATCAGAAATGTACTAGTATGTTGAGCAGCTACAAGGTGCTAGGCACGCTGCTATCCACTAGGAATGCAATGATAAACAATAGATACACGTTTCTTGCCTTTGTGGAGTTTATGTTCTACTGAGGATCACCCAGTAAACAAAGGAATTTCCTGTGAGATGAGTGTTGCCAAGACATTGGTGGGAAGAAATGAGATTCTGTAATGGGAGGACCTGCCCAGGCCATCTTTGAGATGCAATTTGAAGGCTCACATCATGACTCTGTCTTATCATGGTGTCACATTTGCAGGAATATCAGTCTGATTTCCAAAAATGGCTTAAAATTAAAATTTTAGTGCAATTTCTTGACAAAATGCCGAAGAGAGATTTTTCACAGCAGGCGAGTAACATTTACTAAGCACATACTATGTGTGAAGTAAAGCACCCTTCAGGGGGTAGAAACTATTAATGCCCCTGCTTTATAGATAAAGACACTGAGCTAAAAGAAGATTAAGTGACCGCCCAAGGTCACACAGCTGGTGAGTAACAGCAATTGGATGTAAACCAAAATATTCAGTCTCATAACAGCTATGTTATATTTTCACTTGGAAAGAGAGTTCTTAAAACTTTCTTTTCTGTTCTTTTCTATTCTCCTTCTATCTTCCATATGTAAAGCACCTTGAATAAGAAGGGCAAATGCTTTGTAATTCTGTCTCTTTTGTCCCGGTCAGAGAGGAGTTAGTTATGAGCCAGGCCAGGAGTGAGAAGAGTGCTCCCGCAGAGGGCCTTGGGATTTTCTAAGCGTCAGGAGTACCTTGTTATGCTAACAAGGTGATTCACGGTGAGCCTCTAGGTAGCTTCAGAATGGAGACTAGTCACCAGAAAGACCAAACACATGATTGAGGCCAGCACAACTTTGGGAAGGAAAGAGGGCTGGAGATTGCATCTCAATCACATGACCAATGATTTAATCAATCAGGCCTACACATTGAAAACTAATGAAAGTCTCAATAAAATCTCTGGATACCCAGGCTTGGTGGAGCTTCCTGTTGGTGAGCACACTGATGTGCTGGGAGAGGGCATGGGCACACTGCACCCAGGGCCCTCACAGAACAGGCCCTGTGTATATATCCATTATAATCACACCAGTTGCAAGCATATTGCTTCACTGAGTTCTAAGAAGTGTTCTAGCCAATTGTCAAAACCGAGGGAGGTGGTCATGAGAACCCTCAAATTTGTAGCCAAGTCAGTCAGCAGTGTGGGTGGCCTGGGGACTCCTGGAACTTGTGATTGGCATCTGAAGTAAGGGCAGTCTCGTAGAGGACTTGACCCTTAAACCCATGGAAGTTAACTCTGGGTAGTGTCAGAACTGAATTGTAGTAAGCCCTTTGGGGTGGAAATGAAACAGAGGTCATGGAAATGGCTGTTGTAATGAGAAAATGTTCAGGAAGACTACTTAAACCCAATGGACTTGACAACCTTCTCTGTGGAAAGCCATGGCTCTCTTTCGCTGACTCTGCCGCTCACCAGGAAGGAGCTGGGGTAGGAGGAAACCCTGGGGGGACAGGCCTGGTCCTGCTGCTCTGATGGACTTTCCCAGGTGTGACCTTCCCTCTTGTAACACAAACACTGGGCTCCTTTAATTCCCTGCATCTCAGGTGCTTCATTTCTATTTGTGAAGATGCATAAGCTGTAGGTTATTTACTCTTACTTTAGTTCTCTCAGCACCCAGTTTGCTCCTGGCATGAACAGCGTGTGCGTTTGAGGGGGTAGTGGTGGGAGGGCGATGGATGACAGAGCAGTTACTGAGGGCTGTGAATATTACTTACTGAACTGGTGCCTCACTAAACAGCTTTTCTGAGCAAAGGTAGAATCCATTTTCTCAGTTAATTAAGCCAAATGCATAGTGAATGAGTTGTGGGCTTTCCCGGAGTCATCTGGGGCTTGCACTCAGCCTCTGAATCTGGGGAAGTTGTGCATGAATAATTTAGCATCTTTGAATGTTACCTGAGAACTAACACTCTGGGCTACTAATTAGCCACCCAGAACCAAGAAGCTTTTTGTGTCATTTTTGCTATTTCCATAAAAGCATCATCATGCAAGATGATTTCCCTGAGGAGTAAACACTTTTAGCCATATTTTGTGATATTCTGTGGGGGCTCTCACATGTAAACAGCTGAGAGGCAAGAGGTATTTGGACGTAGAGTTGACTACACAATGGAAAGTTTAGAGAAGGGATGCCTGTGTGGGGGCTGTTATGCATTCCGAAAGATGTTGTAGTCAGAAGAGAAATGAATGCCTTAGGTTAGTGGTCAGCAAACTGTGGCTCGCGAGCCACATGAGGCTCTGTTGACTAATGAGTTTGCCGACCACTGACCTAGACTCTCGATTCCAATAATTACAGGCTGTTGTCGTTCCTTGTGATTAAGCCCCTATTCCAGTGGTCGGCAAACTCATTAGTCAACAGAGCCGCAGTTTGCCGACCTTTGCCTTAGGTTAAAGGACAGTCACAGGGATGAATCTTAATAAACCACTGGGAAATCTGAATAGTATGGTCTGAAGAGCCCTTCTGGCCCTAACCAGGCTGCTGCCCTTTGTCCCTAACTTCCTGCTTGTCTGCCTGGTCATCGTGAGGCGTCCAGGCATCTTGGGACTACTAGTAAACATTGGCTGGCAGCAAGTAGAAGTGGTGTCTTGGCTCCTCCCTAGCTCTGTACCAGGTAAGTCATCTCTCCAGACAATTGCTTATTCATGTGCCTCTAACCTTGACTCTGCCTTCCCACACAACCACCACCAACGTTCCTCTAGATTTTTTATGTTGGTGGGGAAGAGGAACGTGGCCCACAGACATTTCTGAGTTCAAATCCTGGCTACTACCAGCTGTGTGGCTCCAGCATATCACACAATTCCTCTAAGCTGCGGATCTCTTTATAAAAGTGAATAGGAATGGCCCCCAGGTTTGCTGTGAGAATTACAATAATGCATAAAGTTCTTAGCACAGCTCCTGACACATACTAAGTACTGGTAAATAGCAGCTAGTAACATTATTGTTTATCATGTTTATGAATGGGCCATCAGTAAACAGTTTTACTCAGCAGGCCATGTGGTTCATGAAAAAGATAATTTATAGAGTATAGTTAAATTGCTTACAGTGCTTATGAGGACAAAGAAGTTTCTGTTTTTTTTCTGTTCCACGGTGGCCACAAACTTGTTTTCTAGGCAGACATTCAGCCAGGCACTGTGTGAAGGAGAAGTGATGTCTGAGAGCAAGCACATCCTTCTCTTAGAAAATCCATCCCTAGCATCATACAATTCATTGGCTAGTGAGGTAAGTTTTAAAGGTAAGGTATTTCCCCCCTAGAAATATCATACTATCATAACCGAGGAAAAGGTCTTAGTTAGTACTCTGTCTTTTTCTCAGCCTCTGTGGGGCGTTTTTATTGCAAGGAGCCACACTCATTCAGAGTACCTCAAGCAAGGATTCCCAAGGCAACAGGAGAGGAATGTAAAAACGTGGCAGCTTCAGAGAGACTGGCCTTAAGGGCCTAGAGCAGATAATACATAAACTCATACTTATGGAAAATGTCCATCCTTAATAGCTAGCTTTTAGGGAAAACGCAGAAATTGATCATTTGCTAACTGGATTCTAGGCTCTAGAAGGAGGAAAGAAAGAGTAGGAGGTGAAAAAATCAGGATGAAATTCATCCTGAAATAATATGATAAAAAACACTTGACCCCCAAAGAAATATTTCTGTATTTGATGTTAGGTCATGGGCACACATGCAATCCAAGATGCCCTACTGGGAAAGCAGACCTTTTGTGCTGGAATTCTTTTAAATAAATGTTAGTTTATTGCTACGTCTTTAAATTTAAGAGAGCACTAAGTTCACCTTCTCCATTGTTCTATCTCCCTTTTTCATTTGACTTGGGACATTTGATTTAACCCCATCATCTATCTAATAATAGAGGAATATGCTGATTAGCCAGGACACCATAACATCATGACTGAACAACAGGGACCTGAGGCTGCATGGCACCTGGCCAGAGCGAGGGACCTCAGGCCGCGCCTCCCCGCCCTGTGGGGCTTGACGTGGGACCTCACGCCACGCTCCCTGCCTGACGGGGTTTGACAGGGGACCTCAGGCCGGGCCCCCCGCCCAGCACCGGGCCAGGGGACCTCAGGCCATGCCCCCTGCCCAGTGGGGCTTGACGGGGAACCTCAGGCCACGGCCCCTGCCTGGCACCAGGCTGGGGGACCTGAGGCTGTGCCCCCCACCAGGAGGGGCTTGATTGGGGTGGAGCCAGCTGGGTCTGGGTCTTACCCAATGGGGGTGGGGCCGGCCAGGTCTGGGTCTCCTGCGTTTTCGAAGCGTGTGTGTGTGTGTGTGTGTGTGTGTGTGTGTGTGTGTGTGGTGGGCGGGGACTTGACTCTAGGTCCCATGGCGCACCCCAGACTCTGACAGGGGGGAGATTTTCATATACATTTTACTAATTTTCTTTCATCTCTGGCACTTCTATTATAGAGAAAGGACAAACTGCAATATTAAAATATTTCCTCTAGTTAATTCCCTTTTAATGTGCATGGATTTTGTGCACCGGGCCACTAGTATATTATAAATTGCCTGTGTTAAAACAGAAAAAGAACAAATCCTTGTCTGAAGTCTGCTGCCATTACCAGATGATATCAAACAAGTTATTTAGAATCTTTGACCTTTGATTTTTCTCAACAAAATAACGGGGGTACAATTAGCATATATGCTTGTTTTCTTTTTTTTAAATTTAAATTCTTTATATTTGAAAGTGTTACATAAGTCTTTTTCCCCCATTGACCTCTTCCCAACTGCTCCCAACCCCCAGCACATGCCCTTGCCCCCTAGTGTCTGTGCCCATTGGTTATGCTTATATGCATGCATACAAGTCCTTTGGTTGATCACTTACCCCCTCCCATCCCCGCCCCCCCCCCCCCCCGCCCCAGCCCCCAGTCCCACCCTCCTCTGCCTTCCCTCTGAGGTTTGACGGTCTGTTTGATGCTTCTATGTCTCTGGATCTACTTTTGTTCATCTGTTTATGTTGTTCCACAAATGAGTGAGATCATGTGATATTTTTCTTTCTCTGACTGGACTATTTTACTTAGCATAATACTCTCCAGTTCCACCCATGCTGTTGCAAATGGTAAAAGTTCCTTCTTTTTTTATAGCGGCATAGCATTCCATTGTGTAGATGTACCACAGTTTTTCAATACACTTATCTCCTGATGGGCACTTAAGCTGTTTCCAAATCTTAGCTATTGTAAATTGTGCTGTTATGAACATAGGGGTGTATATGTCCTTTCTGATTGGTGTTTCTGATTTCTTGGGATATAGTCCTAGAAGTGGGATCACTGGGTCAAATGGTAATTCCATTTTTAATTTTTTGAGGAAACTCCATACTGTTCCCCACAGTGGCTGCACCAGTCTGCATTCCCACCAGCAGTGTACTAGGGTTCCTTTTGCTCCACATCTTCGCCAGCACTTGTCGTTTGTTGATGATAGCCATTCTGACAGGTGTGAGATGGTGCCTCATTGTCATTTTGATTTGCATCTCTTGGATGATTAGTGATTTTGAGAATTTTTTCATATGCTGGAATTCTTTTTTGATAAACACATGACACGTACCCTTTGGTCACATTTTGCTTTGGGACGTGTCTTTAAATCTTAATCTCTAGGTCAGGAGCAATGGAAAACAAAGGCACATGTATATTCTCTCCTCCATGGGCTGAGTCCTTAGGCACATGTTTCAGTTTACAGATAGGCATTGAAATTTAAGAGGTCAATGCAGCTCTCAGTAAAGTAGGAAGGTGAAATTAAAGCAAGCCATTAGAAAAAGACAAATACCATATGATCTCACTAATATGTGGAATCTAATGAGCAAAATAAACTGATGAACAAAAGTGAACCAGAAACATGGATACATAGAACAGACTGATGGGTGCCAGAGGGGAGGGGGCAGGGGGTGACTGGATAAAGACTGTGAAGGGATTAGCTAAAGAACATGTATGCATACCCCATGGACACAGACGTGGACAATAGTGTGGTGAAGGCCAAGAGAGGTGGAGGTGGGGGTGAGTGGAGATGGGCAAAGGGGGGAGGGGGGTAAATGGGGAACTATTTGCAATAGTGTCAACATTAAAAATATTTTTAAAAAAGATAATAATAAATTTTTTTAAAAAGCAGTCCACAGTACCTGGGAGGTTTTCACCTTGCATAATAACTGTTTACCTCTAAGAGGCACAGTTAACCCCCAAAGACTTCTGTATATATATATTTAATTTTATTCCCCCCCTGAAGATAGGTATCTTTGTCTCTGAACTAAAAGAGGCTGTTCCCTGTGGGGTCTGAGACTAAGGAGGCACAGGTGGAAATTGGGCCCTTGGGCACAAGTGGGGGTGTTGCTAATTCTCTCCCACTTGTACATAAGGGAGGAACAGGGAAAGGGACACACTGGGGGATGAGTAGAGAATTCTCTGCAGGTTGATGGATTTTGCCCAAAGAAAAAGGGGAAATTATTTTGTAATTTGACTCTCTCTACCTCAATCAATAGCCACTCCCCACCCCCACCCGCTGGAGTCAAATGTGAGATTCAAAAGCCATGTTTTATTTATTTTTAAAAAAGATTATTGGTACTTGAATAGGCTTCAGAAAAAGGTTTTTTCCATTTTTAAAAACAATTTGGCCTTTATAGTTACTTTGAAAGCAACACATATGCATGCTTGAAAATTTGGAAATTCAGAAAAGTATAAAGGAAATAAGAATCACTTGTGATCTCATTACATAATATTTTGACATTATATTTCAATCCTTTTCTACTCATATACACACTTTACAAAGTAACACAATTATACTGCACATTCTGCTTTGTGATTTGCTTCTTTCACTAACTTTATTGTATACTATATATTTTCCCACATTACTAATAAGTGCTTTTCTAAAAATTTTAAAGTACACAGTATTTTAATATATACAGGTATCAAGATTTATTGCACTATTCTCCTATTGTTGGACATTTAGACTTTCTTTTTATTGCAATGTGAACATTTGCTTTAATTTTAAATAGGAATTAAAAACTGCAAATGCATTTTAAAGCAAAGTTTTAATTTCTTCTTCCTACAGCCTTAACCATTAACCATTCAAAATGTCTCTTGGCTGCTGCCTAAGGATAGAACCCTTTCTTGACCATCTTGCAAACTGATGAAGGCTCTCTGGACAGTTGTCAGGAGGAAGATGGTGAAAATGGGGTGACTGGGTGGAGCGGGGGTGAGAGGGTTCTTGTTAGCAGTTAGTCATGGAACTAATTTCTGAATGCTTGAAATATTTAGAAGGTAAAGTTATGAGCACATGGATTCCAAGGTGTATGTATGTTTGGCAACTGGGATGGGGTTTGTTCAAGGTGGGGAATATGAGTTATTCAGAACAGAATTAACTAGCTGAGGTTGAAGGTGAGTTGGATAAATCCTATTTCCCCCAGATTTATTAAGATATAATCGACATGTAACATTCATAAGTTTAAGGTATACAATGTGATGATTTTATACATGTATATAGTGCAAAATGTTCACCACAATAAGGTTAGTTAACACACCTATCACCTTGCAAAACTACCACACTGTTGTTATGGTGAGGCTATTAAAGCTGTTTTCTCACAGCAACTTTCAAGTATACATACTACTAGAGGCCAAGTGCACGAAATTTGTGTGCGGGCAGGGTCCCTAGCGGCTGCTGGCTGCCAGTCGGGGTGCCTCCCTTCCCCAGGTGCCGCCCTTCCCCCGGCCGCCTGCCACTGCCACTGCAGCCACCAGCCCCGCCCCGTGGTTGAACTCCTAGTCAAGGGGACAATTTGTATATTAGGCTTTTATTATATAGGATTGTTATCTACAGTCACATTAGGTCCCCAGAACTTATTCATCTTCTACCTGCAAGTTGGCACCTTTGACCAACATCCCCTCATTGTCCCTGCCCCTCAGGTCCTGGCAACAACCCCCACTATACCCTCTGCTTCTGTGAGTTCCATGTTTTTAGTTATTGGTGCCTCCCAGTGGTTGAGGGTATGATCCTTATCTTATTCATCCTTATACTTATATGTGGCATGGAGCCTGCTGAAGGCGCTCAGCAAATATTTGTGGTGACATCAAACAGAATAAATAAAAGCCCAGGAGATAAGATAAAGCACTAGGACTATATACACGTCCTTCCCTTTTAATATCCTTCTGTTTGTTGTTTCTGTTCTCCTTATCAATTACTCAGGATTAGGATATTTAATTTAAAGTTGACTTATTTGAAGTCTATGGACTCTTAGGAGAAAAAAAGCTCCAAGAGCAACAGCCAATTAAATATGTAACATTAGGTGGATGTATCATGTTAAACATCAACTACAACCAGTAATAAAATGATATAAATATCCCTTGATGTAAATCTCAGCAGATCAAAGGCTGGCCATATTTTGTAGGTCATTGTTTTTTCTGGACATGGCCACACCTCTAGATTGATAGAAGAATCAGAGGGAGGGAGCATGTATAGGGTTAATTCTTGTGTTAGATGAAAAGAGTGCCCTGGTGGGTCTGAATGTGCTTTTTTGTCTATGGGGAATTTTGCTGCTAGATTTAATTGAATTTATTACTTTGTACAGTACTTGACACCCAAGGGAAATTTCACTTGTTTAATAAGCAAGAGAAGCAGGATTTATGTAAATCCCAAGTGACCTAATAAATACACAGCACAAGACATAGCTCATCCTTATGCTTAATTCAATTCAGAAAAATGAAATCAGGGCTAGGTGGTGATTTCCTGCCCAAACATACTTTCCAAATGGAAAACTTGAAGTGTAAGTGGAGAAATGTCCCAGAGAGGCCTAGGCTGGATCAGAAAGGCAGGTGCCCCCAAGGTGGGACAGCTCTGACCACTTCGACCACTACACCCCTTTCTACTTACAGCCAACACTCCTATGGTAGCCTTTCCCCCGCCTTCACCACACCTCCTACAGGTGGAGAAAGACAGGTGAAGCAATGCCCTCAAGATGCCTTCACATCCTCGGAGGTGAAGTGATGCCCTCAAGAATTGTGAGAAGGAATAGAGACCACAGTTTAAACCTATTTTGGGCACAGGTACCTTGGAGAATCTAATGAAAATTTCTGAGGCCCCTTCTCAGAAAACTGAAATAGTGTCATACAGACAATGCCATCAGCCATTTCCAGATGCCCTGACCTCCACCCAGAGGTAAAGCTAAATTCACCTCTTTCCTGGCACCGAGAAGCTGTCCTCTGTGCTCACCACACAAATGAGAGAGGCTGCTGAATGTCAGTAAAAGGATGTGGGAAACACAAATCTGAATGCTGATGCTCAACCCCTCAGAAAGGAAACCAAGGAAGATATAACAATAATGGCCCCTTCTCTCTAGTTTGATGTAGAAATAAATAAATTATTCGGTTTTTTTACAAAGAAAAGTTGAAAATTTTAATTATTATGACATTAAAAATTCTAAAATAGTAGCACAAATATACAATACCTATTCTGATATTGGCCAAAGGCATTTGTTTGAAATAAAACAACTTTTCACACTGGATAGATAGGTTCAGGAATTTAAAGCAATAATGGAAAACAGTATAAAGTAAGTTTTATTTAAAAATAAAGACTTATTTGAGATAAAGGAAAGGTGGTTATTCTATTTTCCTTTACCCTCAAGTTATCCCTCTGGCCTTTCTTAATCATCCTTGCTTTTCCTTCCTACATTTGAGCTCAGGTTATTGATATAGAAAAGAATACAGATTTATTTATCAAGAAATAACTTTTTCAAATGCCAAGCAAAATTTATGTGGGAAAAAATCCCTCAGGCTAAAAAAATGATCTTTTAAAAAATATCAAGGACCTTTAAGAAAATAAGGTGATTGTTTTGGTTCAAATCTGATTTTATGTTAAATGAATGCAACATACAGCTACAAACCTACCTCAACCACAGTTTATGTAAACCTTCTTTCCACAGCCTTCATAAAAAACTAGAGGCCCGGTGCATGAATTCATGCACGGGTGGGGTCCAGTTGGCCTGCCCCGATCGAACAGATTGGGGCCAGGCCAGCTGGGGTTTGGGGTCATGGGAGGTCCGCTAGCCAGCCCCACCCCTGATTGGGGGAGGGCTGATCGGCAGCAGTGGCCACAGGTAGTTGGCTGGCCGGCCCCACCCCCAATCAGGGTGGGAGGGGCCGATCGGGGCCACAATGCATGTCAAAGTAACCGTTCGTTCTGGTTGTTCTGTTCGTTCTGGTATTCCAGTCGCTTGCCTTTTATATATATAGATGTTTTGAACAAAATGCACAAATGAGATCATGAAGGAATGGAAGACTTTCTTAGTGCCATGCTGTCTTCTTTGGGCTTTGAGCCAGTAGGTTAGCCCATACTAATACTGAACCATCGCTAAATTCTTGGGAATTTCCATTTTCCCTACGAAGAGTTGCCACCAGCCTCTCAGCATATTGTAATAATCAGAGTTCACAAAGTCTGTGGGTCTGATGTGGTGATGATGGGATGCGCTGAAGCCAAGTTATCCATTGGTGAAGAGTGCTGACTTAAGTGAAACTGAGTCCCCGATCTCTCACTTACTAACTGGGTTGGTTTGTTCAAGTCATTGCAGCAATTGTCTTAAATGAGGTAGATTATTTCCCATTTTATAGAAAAATAAAGACTCAAGACAATTTAGGCATCTTGCCTAAGATCACACAAATATAAAGTACAGGAATTGAATTTAACCCAGGTTTCTCCAACTCTAAATCTGTGTCTGCATTTATTATTATTTTATACTTCCAGAAATTATACCAGAAATCCTACCTAGTTTCTCCATGGACAGTCACAATTAAAATGAACATACTAGCATAGATCATTAGCTCTTCATGGAAACATATAGTTATTCCCTAAGGAGAAGGTTAGGATTAGATCATCTTTGCTTACTTCACTATTATGCCCATGACTGGCTCTTTTGTGTGCTGATTCTGGCACCCAGAACCTTCAGAAGGATTGAAGTCATGTGGCCTCTGGTCTCCCATGAGGAGTTAGAACTGAGACATTTAGAGAAAGCCTCCTGTGCAACTTGTTAAGCACACTGAACATGTAGTTGGCCAGGGAATTCTGGGGTTCTTTAGAAGAGCTATTTGTATGTCTTCCGGACACATGCATGCTCTCCAGGGAGGTCTGGAAATGTATGTGTTGTGTTATAAGTTGATTCTCCACCCTGTCAAAGTCTTGATGACAGAGAAGAGACTTCTGTGATGTTTGTCAACTTCCAGTGCACAGGGTCCTGGGCAGTGCACTCTCATAAAAATGCTTAATTTGTTGACTGATTAGGGTCATTTTAATCTCACCTGAATGCTAAGCAAGTCAGGATAGAATCATTATTTATCATGTCAATATTTCTACAAACTTCCTCTCAAGGTCTAGGGCTAGCTTTCCTCCTGGAGCCAGATTTGTATAATTTGAAAAATGTGTTGTGTTTTTTTTTTCCTCAAAAACACATCTTACCTCTGAAACTCACAGGTGCAGTACAATCAATCTTCAATCTTGCAGTTCTTTCTTTGACAATGAATGTAAATGGTGAGTAGTGAGGAACGCACAAAAAGGTGTTCTTTTTTTTGCCTTCCTCTGAGCACAAAACATTGGCTAATGTCCAACATACATAAAAATGAAATGACCTCCTGCCCTGCATTTACACACATGCTCTACCTGTACCTTAAATGACTTAGGCAGAAACACTCGCTCTTGGGCAGGAACATGGTAAGAATTCTACTGTTTTCAGGAAAGACAGCATTTGCTTTAGTTGGTCCACAACAAGGGCTTGGTAAACAATGTCAGTATTAGTGACTAATTAGTTAAGTGAGACTGGCTATATGAAGAGCTTCAGTTTGCTTTTTCTTTATTAAAAAATGTGTTTTTATTGACTTGGGAGAGAGAGAGAAACATAGATGTGAAAGAGAGACAAGTCAGCTGCCTCTTGTCATGCCCCCTACTGGGGATGGAGCCCACAGCCCAGCATGTGCCCTGACTGGGAATTGAACGGGCAACCTTTTGGTGTATGGGACATCACCCAATCAACCGAGCCACAGTGACCAGGGCTTTAGTTTGCTTTTGAAACAAGCAACACTAACTGGAATCCTCCTGATGCTAACCCCCTGGGCTTGATGGGCTGAACAAAAAGCATGTGCTGACTTACAGTGATGTGCAACAGAGCCTTTTGGAAATTCCAGGAAGGAAACCTAGGCTCCTTATACCTTCATAACATTTAAAGTGTTAACAGTTCCATTTGTTTGGGAGAAAAAATTTTAAGTGCTTTTAGAATGACACTGAACTACAGTAGATGAGATAAAAGTGATCTTTTTTTCTTTTCCAAATGGTAAAAAAGTCTTTTCAATTTGGAGGTAATGGGGGAATGGGTGAAACCACCCACATTAAGGGAAAAGAACTGAAAGCTAGTGCAGGTGCAGGTGGCACAGTGGGTCGGGGGCTGAGCTCAGGAGAGCTGCAGCCCTTTGCTTCGAGAGTGCTAAATGCAGCTGCATTAAGCTTTCTTAGCAGGAACCCGGATGAGATGAGAACCAGAGGCTTTGTGGAGTCCCAGGGTGGGGTTTCCCCAAACACTGTTTAACAAGATCTGCAGCAAAAGAAAAGTTCACACTGAGCCAGGCAGAGCCTGAGGGTCTGTGAGCAAAATGCCAGCACAGATTACAGCCTGGATTTGAAATCCTGACAAATGTGCTAGCCTGCCATAAAGCCTTCCTTTCACCGAAGAGAACTTCATTAGTTTGCCTCATCTTAACTTCCCAAAACGACGTGTGTTCTTTCTTTTCAGAAAACACTCAACATTTTTACTTTTTAGACTTTTTCTTCATCATAATGTATTATTTATCCTCTTTGGATTAACGGGACAGTATGTGTCACAGTCTGTTCCAGAAGGAAGTGACTTTCCTTTCAATTGCATTATTGCTAATGCCAGTATTTAAGACAAATATCTGTCTCCCTTAGACAAATACTACAATTGTTTTTGTACGTATAAGTTATGAAATTTTGGTTTCTGGTGCTTTGTCTCTAAAAGGTTACAATTTACAAATCCTCATGTAGTTAAAGATGAAGTCGCTTTTGTGCCAATGTGCTAGAGAGGGAAGGGAGGCCATCCTAAGATTTGAAGTTGGATGCAAGTAAGTCTCACAGATACACTATCTTCAAGTCCAGTTCTAACATGTGAGAGGAGTAGTTGGTCACTAGTGTACCAAGCAAGCATCCTTGCTTTTCCTATGTGACTAGTTCATCCAGGTTTACAATGTTTGCCAAATCCTATAGCTGCAAGGGTCAGAAAACCAACCTGAACTGGTTTCGGCTTTCCAACATTCCATGGGATTGCAGTTAGAAATTCAGAGATAAAAAGTATTAAGAATTTCAATATGGTGACTGAAGAGCATTCAACTCCAAGTCTAGGGCCCCCTGAGCAGTAAGCAGTGGGGTAGTGATGAGGTGAAGGGAAGTGCCTGCGCCTGAGGAGTAGAAACCTAGGGTCTTGCTTTGGTTCTGATACCCATCACCAGCGTGACCTTGTGCCGCCTCTTTAATTACTTTCTTACTGACAAACAAAGCATTTTGGGCCATTTTCCCAACATCCAGCAAGACACTCCCTGAGAAATAATACAAGCTTTTGCTCCTAGTGAGGCAGAAGACTTCACGTGACTATAAAATGACAGTTTCCAATCTCCTTGTCAAATGGCATACTTCAAAAAAAAAAAAATCCTCAGTGTTTGGTCTCACTCTTCATGATAAACACACACACACACACACACACACACACACACACACGTATATATTATGATGTTTTAAGGAATTATAATGAGATTGGTAAACACATTTCTCATTCTCCCATCTTGATCTAATCTACACATAATCACATAATAAAATATTTATTAAAATGCATTGAAAAAGTAGAGGACAGGGTTAAAACTACATCTCAATAAAAAGTTTCTCCCAATCCTTGTTTATCCAACTCATCTAAGTTTCTTCAGCAGTTGTGCAGATATACTTATTTTCCTTCCCTCCCTCCTTCACTCTCCTTTCTCTCTCTCTTTCTGTCTCTATCTCTCCCTCCACCCTCACTCTCTCTTTCCCTCAGAAAATGTTTCTCCTTGATTCCCCCTCATACTGCTCCCCTCTGATCTTTTCTTTATGCCCACAGTCCTCTCTCAACTTCCCACTTTTATATCTCTACCCTTGAACATATTCACCACCACCAAAAGCTTCAGGGTCAAGAGATGCACGTAAAGGATTCTTCCACCTCAAACAACATGGGAAGGGTCATTGTAATTTCCTAAGACTTGACATATAATTTTAAGTCACATACTGTAAACACAGTGAATAAGAGAAACTGCTGCATTAATAGAAGGCTATTATCAATTCTCATGTAAAATGAAGAATTAAACCCTACTAGTATTTTATCTGTTATAAATCTTTATTCATAGGATCTAAAATTTTAATGTAATATTAAATTAAATTTAATGGTTTGTGTTTCCTTTAAGTATACATATACCAAATAAATGATTAAAACATAAAAAGCATTTTGCTTGGAGAGAGTTTGCAATCTGTAGTTAAATACATAGATGAAAGAACTTAGAATAAGGGAATAAGGCAAGCATAGATCCATTCACTTACCATATCTAGCCTATATTAACAAAGTCCAACCAGTGTGAATATCCAAGGTAACAAGGCATACAATTCATTAATAAAAACTGTCTTTTATATGTACAGACCAATCCAACATAATTACAAATATAGATATGTTGTCATCTCCACACACACAAAAAGTTGGTAACATGCTAGGAAATACCTTTCCAACTATAAAAACAGAACTAAATGTTATGACAGAAAAGATTTCAGAGTTAAAATATCTAAGTAACGGCTCTTTGAAATATGAAAATTGATATCAGGCCCACTCTATGAGACTTGTCTGAGGTAAGGACCTTGAATTGGAGGCGCCAGTGATAAGCCCACTCATGAATAATGAGTGTAAGGCTGAACCAATGGCAACCAAGAAGTCATTAGACCTACAGCATAAAGTTGCACATACAATTAAACACAATTTGCTCTTGTTTAATCAGTGCCAGGCCTGTGCCAGACAGAGGGCTCCAAGCACAGGCTGCATGTCATAATAAGTTGTAATCATATTGATGGCACGAATTGTGCTTCATTCATGTCTGCACAGTAAATGCCAAATGTTTGATATTCAAGAAAGATGTCAAGATGCCCAACAAACTGACTGCTTCATGATTTACTTGGGGTCAGTCTATTTATTAGCCACTCCAAGAAGAAATGAAGAGTTATGCTATGGTCAAATCCAATTTTAGAGGTGGGAAAGAGCAGGTATGATGTTTGCATTTGTAATTTGTTCTTGCTTGTGAGTGTGCACATTTGTTTTCACGTTACTGTGCACATCAGAACCCAAAGTCAGTTTAAAATGAGGCTTTCCTGGAAATCTGATTTTACCCCACTTACCTACCATAAACCTGCAGCTGTGCTTGCTACACTGTGAGAGCCTTGGGGAGGAAAAGGAGGAATAAAAATTCATTCCTTCATAGCAGGACTGTGCTTAAGACTATCTCCCTTGCTCTAGCTTTTCTTCCTTTTAAAAGTAAACGATTAGAAGATAGCTGAGACAAAAAAAAAAAGAGGAAAATAAACTAAAAGATAAAATTCTACAAGGAAAATAGATGAAACAGTGAAAGTGCCATCATGTACCGCACAATGATGTTTGATGGACCTCATATACAACAGCCATCCCATCTATATCTCTATCTCTATCTATCTATCTATCTATCTATCTATCTATCTATCTATCTATGCCTAATATACAAAGTGTCCCATCGGGAGTTCGACCGGGAGACGGGGAGTTCAATCACTCGCTATGATGTGCACTGACCACGAGGGGGCAGTGCGGAATGAAGGGAGGCTCTGGCTGGCAGCTGGTGGCCGGTGGCTGGGGAAGGGAGGCCCCAGCCAGCAGCCAGCAGGCTTTAGGGACCCTACCCATGCATGAATTTCATGCAGTGGGCCTCTAGTAAGATAATAATTGAGCTGAAAAATTCCTATCACCTAGTGATGTTGTAGCTTAGTAACATCTTAGTGCTTTCTGGAAAGAGTGGCACTTCCTCAAGAAAAGCCTCAGGCAGGCCCTTCAGGAAGTGTTCCAGAAGAAGGCGTTGTTATCATAGGAGATGACAGGTATTATTGCCCCTGAAGAACTTCCAGTGGGAAGGATGAGGAGGTGGAAGACTGTGATATTGATGATCCTGACCTTGTGTGGGCCTAGGCTAGTGTGTGTTTGTGTCTTAGTTTTTAACCAAAAAGCTTAAAAGTGAAAGAGAAGAAATCTTTTAAATAGAAAAAGGCTCATAGAATAACAATGTAAAGAAGGAAAATATTTTTGTACAGCTGTACAAATGTGTTTGTGTTTTTGCAAAAGAGTTAAAAGTTAAAAATATTAAAAAGTTTATAAAGTAAAAAGGTTAATTTATTATTGAAGAAAATATTTTAAATAAGTTTAGTGTACCCTAAGTGTACAGTGTTCATAAACTCTACAGTAGTGGACAGTAATGTCCTAGGCCTTCACATTCAGTCACCACTCACTCACTGACTCAGAGCAACTTCCAGGCCTGTGAGCTCCATTCATGGTTAAGTGCTCTAAACAGGTGTATCATTTATTATCTTTTACACAATATTTTTACTGTCCCATTTTTATGCTTAAGTATGTTTAGATATACAAATATTTGCCATTGTGTTATAATTGCCTACAGTAGTCAATCCAGCAACATGTTGTACAGGCTTATGGTAAAGGAACTATCGGATTAGACTAAATGTTACCGTGTAGTTGGAAGCTGTGAGGATTAGGCAATTGTGGCATATTGTGTGCAAAGAGGTAAAGGGTAGTATATGACAGTGGTCGGCAAACTCATTAGTCAACAGAGTGGCAAACCACGGCTTGCGAGCCACGGTTTGCCGACCACTGGGCTATACCATATAGCCTAGGCGTGTAGTAGGCTATGTCATCTAGATTTGTATAGATGTGTAAGTGCACTCTATGATGTTTGCACACGATAAAATTGCCAATAATGCATTTCTCAGATGCATCCCTGTCATTAATTGACACATGACTATAAAATGCTATGGTCAAATCCATTAAGCCAACAACCCAGAACGGAAACAAACCCAGAAACTTAATGGGCATATGAGACCAGTTATCTGAATCCAAAAGTCAAGACAGGAAAATCTTACAGGACAATATATATATATATATATATATATATATGCCTAATATGCAAATTGCCCCCTCAGGAGTTGGACCGGGAGACCAGGAGTTCAATTGCTTGCTATGACGTGTGCTGACTACCAGGGGGTGGCGTGGAATGAAAAAAGGCCCTGGACGGCAGCTGGCAGCTGGGGAAGGGAGGCCCCGGCTGGCAACCAGAAGGACCCAATAGACCCTGGTCGGTGGCCAGGCCTAGGGACTCTACCCCTGCATGAATTTCGTGCATCAGGCCTCTAGTTGGAGATAAAACTTAACAAAGAGCAAGGTCCCCTTAACCCTGTTATAGGATTGAACCCTTTGATAGTATGGGTTCCTGTAAAAGTGTGCATTTGCACACCATTTTGCTTGTATTCTAGGGTACTGCTATGTCCCTTGAAGCTCATCTGTGAATTCATTAAAGCCTTTCCTAACAGCAAACTGTCCAAGTCAAGTCCCAAGCACTCTGTACCACACCAAACAGGTATCTTTACCTGTGCATCTCTCCCCTCCTGGTATCACAAGGCACCTGCCACTTCTAGGAGTAAATCCTTTGCTTTATTTCATTTCTGCTTACCACCCAAAGGGCAGGCAACAGGCGAGTCCAACAAGTGTGATAAATTCATGAAATGAACACAACTTTAGACTCCAAAAATCATGGACAAACCTTCTTAGGTGGAGAAAATTCTGCCACCATTGGTAACCCCTTTCTTTTACCCAACTATGAACTTTTAAAAAATTACTACAAACTTTTGTTGCATTCCATAATTTTCATATATATATACATACATATATATACATATATACATATATATACATATATACATATTGAGTTCTTAGAGAGACAGGAAAGTAGAGGGATAGAGAAATAGAAACATCGATGGGAGAGAAACATCATTGATCAGCTGCCTCCTGCATACCCCCTACTGGGGATCAAGCCTGAAACCTGGGCATGTGCCCTGACTGGGAATGGAACCAGTGACCTCGGTTCACAGGTCAATGCTCAACCACTGAGCCATACCGGCTGGGCTCGTTTTCATTTGTCTCAAGATGGTTTTTAAAATTTAGTTTTGATTTCCTCTTTGGTCCAATGGTTGTTGAAGAGTGTGTTGTTCAGTTTCCATGTATTTGTGAACTTTCCCATTTTCTCACTGTTATTGATATTTAGTTTCATTCCATCTTCTTAAGTTTGTTAAGCTCTAACAATGTGATCTATCCTGGATCTGTGTGCGCTTAAGTAGAATTAGTTAAATCAATGAAAAGTAAATAAAAGCTGCCTATATCCACTTAGCTGAGCTCCTTGCCCCTATGAGAATGTATTTCCTATGAGAGCAGAAATGTTGCAGTATCTCAATGATAAAAATGGGGTCTGGCACATAGGAGACCGTCAGGGACTATTTGTTGAATGTAAAGTGAGATGGATGCATGAGGGCACTGTCCACCTGTGACACCGTAGAAAACCTCAGTATACCTCATGACAAATGACCATGGGCATGTGGTCAGAGCAAGAACACCAGCATCACTGAGTACATCAATGTGTCCAGGGTAATTTCCTTCTTACTTTTGCAGATTAAAAGCAATATCATGAAATTTCAATACTTTCTTGGTACATGTCCAAAGTTTATCTCATACATTCTTCTTGAAGACTGGTGATTTTTGACTCAAGGGGAAAATTATTTCTGGAATTAATTCTGTTTTTCTCATTTTCTTTCTAAATGTTTCAGGGAAATGTTGACTTAGCTTAGTCTCTTTTTTTTTTTTTTCCTTTTCTCCATGATCTCAGTCTTTTTAATTTTTTTAATTCTTTATTGATTAAAGTATTACATATGTCTCCTTTTTCCCCATTGACCTCTCCCCGGCCACTCCCTCCCCCCAGACTTAGCTTCATCTTTATTATGAAGTACAAATTCTGTGACATCCAACCACTTTATTTATTAATGAGTCTAATGACTTCTATGAAGGCAGACTATCTCATTAAACATGACTGAATGAGTATCTTTGACAACAGAGCTGAAGACACTATTAATCAGTCCATAAATTAATTGCTTGTTCCTGTAGGTATTCAAAGAGAAAAACCAAATCTCCTTTTAAGCTAGAAACACTTATAGGCCTGCCGGCGGGTGGCATTCCAAAATACTCTGTCTAGGTTATGAGACATTGGTTAATGACCACTGCTCCAGGGTGGCTGCTGGCATTTTCTCCCATGCTCTCTCAGTTGTTGCTGCTTTTATTTGGCTGTGACAGGACCTGCTATAGCCACAGACTCAATTATGGCTGATGTCCTCTGCACTAGGAAAAGAGAAGTGCAAACCAGGTCCCATCAGATCTATATGCATGCACTGCCACGCAAGCTTTCTAGAGAGATTCTTCCTTCAAGAAAATGCTTACGGAAGCTCCCAAACCTTGATGCAGTCTATAATAAATGTAAATTCTCTATACAGCATGGGGCAAAAGTAGGTTTACAGTTGTGAGTACGTGAAACGGAGTTTGTTCTTGTATTATTTATTAATCATTGTGTTATTTTCATATGAACATCTGTAAATGTACTTTTGCCCTGGCCTGTATTTTTCCTCTTTGCTAACTCATATATATTCAACTTGAATATTCAAAAGATTCAGTTCTGGGAAATCAGGTGGGCTCTTTGTGTGAGCCCATTACTTCTGGGTTTATTTCTTTGCACACAAAATACAAAGGCCTCCTAATCCTGTGGTTGGTGCAGTAAACAGAAAAGCAATTAGCCTTGGTTTTTTGACATGGAAGGCACCACACTGGCTTGCTGTGTCAAATCAGGGCAGATCAGAGCATGCCTGTGCTCCCGTTTTCTCATTTGTTAAGTCAATACAATCAAGGCTAGGTTACTTGGAGCGCTGGTTCATCTTTTGATCCGACAGAGAAAATGTTCCTCCAAAGCAAATGGTGGCAGCATTTGTTTATATCCTGGCAATGTTTCAAAAAAGGCTTTTATTTTTATCTATTTATTTTATTAAATTTATTGGGGTGACATTGGTTAATAAGATTATATAGGTGTGAGTGTACATTTTATAATACATCATCTGTATAATACATTGTGTGCCCAATACCCAAAGTCAAGTAATCTATTGTCATCATACATTTGGCTCCCTTTACTACCCCTTGTACACCCCCTCCGTAACCACAATACTGTTGTCTGTGAATTTCAATTTTATATCCCACATAGGAGTGAAATCATATGGTTCTTAGCTTTTTCTGACTGACTTATTTTGCTTAGTATGATATTCTCAAGGTCCATCCATGTTGCTACAAATAGCAGTATTTCATGTTTTCTTCTGGCTAAGTAGTAGTCCGTAGTATATATGTACCACATCTTCTTTATTCAGTCATCTATTGAAGGACATTTTGGTTGTTTCCATGTCTTAGCTACTATAAATAGTGCTGTAATTAACACAGGGGTGCATATATCTTTGTGAATAAATATTTTCAAGTTTTTTGGATAGAGACCCAGAAGAGGGATTGCTTGGTCATATGGTAACTCTATTTTTAATTTTTTAGGAACCTCCGTACTGTTTTCCATAGTGGCTGTACCAGTTTACATTCCCTCCAGCAGTGAATGAGGGTTCTTTTTTTTCTCCATAACCTTTCCAGCACTTGTTACCTGTCTTGTTGATACTAGCCATTCTAACAGTTGTGAGGTGGTATCTTATTACAGTTTTGATTTGCATTTCCCTAATAGCTGGTACAGTTGAGCATATTTTCATATATCTGTTGGCCATTTGTACGTCTTCTTGGGAGAGGTATCTGTTCAGGTCCTCTGCCTATTTTTAAATTTGATTGTTTGTTTGTTTGGTGTTGAGTTGTAAGAGCACTTTATATATTTTGGGTATTAAGTACTGTTTCATAGAAAACGCCCCAGATGAAAAAGATTTTAAAAAATATATACATATTCTTTATTGATTTCAGAGAGAAAGGGAGAGAGAGAGAACATCAATGATGACAGAGAATCATTGATTGGCTGCCTCCTGCACACTCCCCATTGGGGATCCAGCCCACAACCTGGGCATGTGCCCTGACCGGGAATCATACCGTGACCTCATAGGTCAACACTTAACCACTGAGCCATGCCAGCCGGACAAAAAAAAAAAAAAGCTTTTTATTATAATATTAGCCTCTCATGGAATTTTGGACCTTAAAAATTAAATAATTCAAGCTAGATATAGAGTGAATAATTAATGAATGTGAATATCAGACCTTTACTATAAGATTTGCTGATATTTAAGTGAGGCCCTCTTTACGCCTGGTACTGTGCCAAGGCCTTATTGCATGTGTTACCTGGTTAATCTATCAGTAACCCCATTTTATAGGTGAGGAACCTGAAGCACAGAGAGGTAAAGTAATTTGTTCCAGCTCCCATAGATCATATGTGGCAAAGCTGGGGTTCCAACTCAGGTCAATTTGCCATCAGACTCTTAGATCATCCTTCACTACTAATTTATACCAAGACCCTGTTAATCAGGTATTGTGCTGGGTACTGAGAACACAAGATGACTAGGTGGCGAGCCCAACCTCTGTGCACACATTTATTTTTGTACTTGATCACTCATTCATCCAGTATACATTATGCAACTACTGTTTACAGACCCTTTCCCAAGTGCTGAAGGAACTACGAGTACATAGAGATGGCCCCTTAAGGAACTTAAATGTTGCCGGGAATGGTGGGCAAGTGAGCAAGCAGGAGCATATGTCATATGGGCTCCACTTGAGGTACAGACAAAACTGTATGGGAGCAAAAACAATGGAGTAATTCTGACTGGGACATTTGTGACATATCTTAAATGGCTGACGAACATAGATAGGATGTCTAATCTCAAAAGGCTCACCTCTCAGACATTTTATTATTTTCCCCTAAGGTTCATCTTCTGTCCCTTTCTATAGCTTTCTCATTTATGTTCTCCTAATATGACCAGAGACCACAGGAACAGCTGAGTTAGGATGCAAACTGGTACCAAGAACACGACTTTAACCACAGATCTGGCCACCTATGCCGAGCTAGCAGGTCTCATCCATGACCTTCTCCTCAAGAAAACTTCAGCCCAACCAAACTCAGCTGAAGTTTCAGACAACAAAGATGCTACAGCTCCAAAGAGAAAAGAAAATAGAATCCTTCAGAGCATCTTGCTCAAAGTTTCTAGCAATTACTTCTTGGGTTTCTTTTCATGCATCTAACTCCCCCATCCCCTTCATGGTTACTTCTTTCTCTTTGGTACCCATCCCTGGTCTCAGACCCAATGTGTGGAACTTCTTTAGAGTTATGCTCAATATTTTGAGTCAAATTTGAGAAATACATCTTCAAATGAAGTAAAATCAAAGTATTCTGTGGGCACCTGTAACATATTTTTAATGCTTTTTCTTAAATATTTCACAACCCAGTGGAAGATTTAGCATTACCCAGTCAGCTCACTGCCACTCCCACATACCAAAAGTATGTTTCAAAAAAATGAAAGGACATTTCTTCTTGCAGATGTATAATCCTCAAGTTTGGCCTTTAATGGAGTGAGATTATAATGTATTTGTTCCAATGAAAAGTAAACACTGTTTTCACTTTTGGCAGCAGGGGGAAAATGATGTCGCCTATTGCAGTGGAATGTATAATTTTTCCTCGAAACAGATACATTTTGCAAATGAGATAAATATTTTTAAATGTCTGATATGGTTGACAAATGATAGCCTAGGCTTATTTTGTGAATAATTTTATGGTCTACATTATGTTTTAGAAAAAAAAATCAACTCTATGGAATAACACTGGTATAAACACTATTTGTTTCTCAGAAACTAGATAAAATTTCATGTTTATGCTTTTTTCACTACCCATTCTTAAGGCTTGTACATATTCAGAACAATACTATTATTAAGGAAGGTTAAAAATTATCTGTCTAGGTACCTCAGAAATTTACCTCTACTATAAGAGGATATGTAAGTACTATGCTGAGGATAAGTGCAAACATCTTTTAAAACTAAGTAAACTTGACAATGCACTAAGCCGCCCTGCATTTGGGGTTTAGTCGTTCTTCTGAAGAGACCGTGATTCTGGCTATGCAGAGAGAGCCTGCAGCAAGGACTTGGACTCCAACTTGGACAGATGAACTCGGACAGCTGGGCTATGTGGCTTTCCCAGGCGTAGCACCACACCTTATTACAATGCCCACGTAATTTCCAGTGAATTTACACAGTCAGCCATCAGTCTTCTCAGGGCCCAGCTAGTGAAGCATTGCTGCAATGGAAAAAGGTAACCACTTCTCTAGAACCAAGTACTTAGGACAAAACTCAAAGCCTGTTGCACAGAGGCAGAGACAAGCTGTGTCATGGTTTACCCAAAGCCACATCCATAAGCTGTCAGACGGGGTGCTCTGGACTTCATGCCCCATTGAATTGGGAGTCATTTGGCCATTCTTCTTCCCTACATTGAAAACTTTCTGTGTATTTCCAAGCAAATGTGAAATCCCCAATGTGAAAGGAAAAGGAACCTATGTTAAACATATAATAGTCTATTTTTTTATTTACTTCAAAATCTCTATCTATCCAATAGGCTTACAGCGGCCATGTTAAAATGACGAGAGACATGGGCGGAAGGAGAGGAGGACCCATATTAGAAACCGTACCAGAGGGAGAGATCTCCTTTTGGTTTTTTTATGTACCTGTCCTAGGCGCTAATTGGAACTCTATCCATCTTGGCCTTGCAGATAACCTGATTCAGTTCTTGGCAAAGGAACATGTTTAGGGCATCTTGACAAAGACGACAGGGACACAGGGATGTGAGAAAAAAACACCTCTGTGTTTACTATGCTGACCTTGGACGTTTCATTTCCTTTAGAGAATAGGAATCTTCTTGATAATTTTACCCAGGCCAAAGTTTCCCTAAGTAAGGCAAAAGTTTCAACATTTGTCCGCTGAAAAATGTAATTATCACTGAATAATTTAAAAAATGTTAAAATTATTACTACCTGAAAACTGTGGTAAACTGTTTTGAGATCTTTGAAGCAAAACTGCTGTGTGATTACTGGCCTCATTTCTGACTAGTTTCAAATGGAGTCTGTGGTCTGTCAGGGTGAGAGAAACGAAGAAGTTGAGGCCCCACCCTTTCCCACCCTCCTCCTCTCCCTACCCATCCTGTAGCTCAGTGGGTGGCGGGACCTGGCGCTTGGAGCATCTGCTAGGATGATCACATTATCCCACTACAAAATGAGTCTCTTTTCCAAAGGTCTGGGTTCCAAGTCACTTCTTCTCCCCTAAGAAATGTGGCCTAGAGTCTGTGGCTCACACACATTCCTTTTCACATAATGAGTTGGCAGGAAGCCTTTAGAAGTTTCTGGCCAAAATCTGGGAGTTACGTATTTAGATTTACTGTTTGTCTATTCAGGGTAGATTTGACTACAGCAGTGGTCGGCAAACTCATTAGTCAACAGAGCGGCAAACCACAGCTTGCGAGCCACGGTTTGCCGACCATTGGACTACAGGATTCCTGCACGCCTGTTAGAAACTGGCACTGGTCTGACCAGCTCGATACCTTACACTGTATCCAGGCTTACAGGGTGTAATACAGGGTGGGGCAAAAGTAGGTTTACAGTTCGTATGGAAAAAGACATGCAGGTTATGACTGTTAAAAAGTCTTTATTAACTCTATGTTTCATGCGCCCACAATTGGGACAAACCTACTTTTGTCCCACCCTGTATATTCTTTTGCATCAAGTAACTTACTACATGTCTTCAAGTTATCATTCTCTGCTCTGAAAATAAATGAAAATGTACTTTAATTTCTCCTGAAAACCAAAATGTTTTCTCTCCCTGAATACAGTTCTTTATAGTTGAATAGCATCAGAAACTGTAGTTTGTCTACTTTCCTTTCCTCCACTTCGATGTGGTACTTGTCATAGAGGTTATAGGATGGGGACTCCCCCCGCCCTCCTACCATTGCCTCTACGCCAACGTGACTAGAAATAAAACCTGCTTGAGCTTTAGAGCCTTAGTTGTTGTTGTTTTAAAATATATTTTTATTGATTTCAGAGAGGAAGGGAGAGGGAGAGAGAGACAGAAAGGAAACATCAATGTGGCACGTAGGGATAGAGCTAAGGATGCTGCTGCACATCCTACAATGCACAGGACGGCCCCTGCAGCAAAGGTGATCGGGCCTGACATGTCAACAGTGAGGAGGTTAGGAAACCTTGATATAAGCCCAGTGGAGGGGGAAAGAAGGCAACAGGCTGCCACATCACCTCGAATGCCTCAGAAACAAAAAAATCCAGGCAATTCCGACTGACAGAGCTACAGAGTGGACTCTCCTTTTGGCCTCATTGGGGGACTCCTTGGAACAGGGGTGGAGATGGGAGGCCCACGAAATCATTTGGTTTGGCCCTGCCAAGGCATTGGGGGTGAGTTAATTAAATATTTGACCAAATATAGCAGGCTAATTTTTAAGTTGATAATTTTGTATAGCCCGTGAATGATGCTATAAATATCCAAATGGCCATTGGCAGGAAAAACAGGTTCCCCATCCCTGCAGCTTAGAAGGATGTTGGGCACTTAGGCTGCTATGAAAACTTCTTTTAATGGCCTCCTATTTCTTAGGAAAGCATCCCAACAGAGGGTGCAATTTTAAAATCCCATTAGCATCTTTATTGCAAATGTCTTCAGGACCACACCAGACAGAGGAGTCATGGTGTGAGACTGTTTTCAAAAGCAGTTGCTGCTTCGTTTTAAGAGAAACCGCCACCGCAACAAAACAATGACTCATTTTTCTACCAATAATTTCCTCTGCTCTGAGGCTGAATATCTCTAGAACATTTAAAGCACAGAACGTAATTTGTAATTATAAAATACCTCTGCAAGCTCTGAAGTTCAGCTTTGGAAGTTGCTTTGTTGTGAATGTTTTTGTTGTCGCCCTTCACAACAAATCAGACTGATTTGTCCACGGACTGTCTTTAAGCGGATGGTATCCTTGGTCCCCTCATGCAAATAGGTAACAAGAAAATATCACACCCTTATGGGCATCTGCCCAAGTGATTTTTTAGCTTTAAGTTTCAATTTACAAGCATAGATAGGAACATATGTATTAGCAAAAATTCAAAGACAGAAATGTATAGCCCAAATCTCATGCTCTGCCTTATGTATACAGTGCATTAGGCAGTTTGATGGGTTTATATATTTTTGTTTGTTTTAAAGATGATTTTTGAATAGTAAATACATGCAAATTGTTCAAAATTCAAAAGTTACCAAGGATTTACAGGAACAAGTCTCTCACTGTTTTCAGCGATTCAGTTCCCGTCCTTCGAGGAAAATCCTTATAACAGTATGTGTGTTTGCGATATGTATTTTTCCACACTATTTCATGCATTTATAGATATACGTTTATAATGTTAAGTTACCATTTTGTATACTACATGTCCAAATTGATAAGAACTTTACATACAGGATCTCATTTAATTCTCATATAAACTCTGAAAGTTAGACAGCTTTTAAATTAAATATTTAAGAGAAGTGACATTATGAAACATATAAATTTTATAGGTCGAAAATGGTCAAATATCAGCAAGTCATGCTTGGACCTAATTTTAGGAAATTGGGAGATTTCCATTTTCTGGAGCAAGGAAGAGTAGATATCCTGACAACCTTCCCCTGAGCTGCAGAGTTGAGTTTGCAAGAAAGTAAAGGAAATCCCCAGAGAGCCAATACAGATTGGGAAATGAAATCAGCCAGAAACCCCTGAGGGTGAGAGGGATAACATCCCTGAAAGACCAGGAGATAAAGCCTTGGGGCTCCAAGAAGGAAAGGAGGGCTCACACTGATGCTGCTTCACCAATGGTTCACATGATGTGGAAAAGCTATTTTCCTATCCAGGGGTTGGTCATTTCAGTGGAATTGGTAATCCTGAAAAGTCTGTTTTCATTTGGTTTTGGGTTGTTTTTTTTTCTCACCCAGGGGTATTCTTCCATTGATTTTGAGAGAGAGTGGAAGAGAGAGGGAAAGACAGAGAGAAATATCCATGCAAGAGAAACACATCAACTGGTTGCCTCTTGCATGAGCCCAGACCAGGGCCCAGGCCTGGGAGGAGCCTGCAACTGAGGTATGTGCCCTTGACCGGAATCGAACCCAGGACCCTTTGATCCACAGACTGACATTCTACCTTCTGAGCCAAACTGGCTAGGGCCTGCGCATGCACACACACAAATTATTAGTACATGATTTCTGCATGAATTTGGGACATAACACATTGAAAATGTTGTGCTAAAATATCTGGCCAGTGTTTTGTGTATGTTTGATAAATGTTCAGTAAGAAGTAACATTTTAGGTTTCAATATATTCAGATTACGGCATGAAAGGAAGGTCAAATCTTTAAAGAAAATTGAGAGAGAGAGAGGAAGAGAAAGAGGAAGCTACATAACGCATAACTAGAAGGGGTGGGGTCCAGTTGTCTGTGGGAAAGTAGAACAGATTTATGTCAACTCACTACCTCTAGGCAAGAAAACTTTACTGTGATGATATTTTTAAAAAATGAGTGAACATCTTTACTACATTAAAAGCCCCATTTCCTAAAACACCATCATATTTCTAAAATGCACACATTTCCAGACACTTCAACCAATGGCTTAGTAACAACTGTGCTAATAGAAATTCCAATCGCTCTAAACTCTGATTTTCTGGGTTATTTTGCCAGAGGCTTATCACATGCAAAAATTTAAATAGGCAGCTCTTTTAACTACACATGAATATATAGCTTTGCTATTCAGTTTGAAAAAATAAAAATGGTTTTGCTTATTGTTCCATATATTTAAACCTTTATATCATGCTTTTTGCTCACTGTGAATCCTCAGATTCACATGAAAGACGTAAAAATAACCTGTGGTCTGGAATTCTACGTGCTCCAAGTATTTACATTGATTCTTTTCAAACTTTGCCACATTAGGAGTCTTTTAGGAGAAACCCTTTAACTGGGGTTGTATAGACATTTAAGAAGATGTCACTAGAGATAGAGTGTTTTTCTTTGGAGGTGTGCTGCCCATGGCATTTATTGTGCCTAACTTAAGCATTAAACATCTAGCTGCTGATAGGTGGCATACAACGTGCTCCAATCTGAACAAAGAAGCTACACAGGGCATTGGCCCTAAAAAGGGCCTAAACATATTTCCAGACATGTACTAAACATTTATGAGCTTCTTTCCTCTTTGTGAAAAACCAGTGGGTTAAGTGGCAGTTGCCCTTATTTAGAAAGTTAAACACAAAAATATTGGGCATCTTTCCCAGAAGACAATGTTTGCACGATGCAACAAATGGGCATGTAATGCTGGCAAAACTCCTAGGTGAGTTACCTGTGGTTGAGAATTATGTTGTCTTTCTGTGTATAGTGGGACAACTTCCCAGGGAACCTGCGAAACGACGTATTACGGTGGTCTGTTCCCAGGGCATCATGTTTCCACCCCAGGGAAGTATTACGGGGCCTCTTCTTCCCTTCTATTCCTAACTTCCAAGTCCAGAGCTGTTCAAAAATCTGAAAGAAAACCTTATGGAGAGGCTAAAACGAAATGTGGGTACCTAAAAGTGGTTCAGTGTTATTTTGAACAGAGATTGAAGGGGCAATAGAAAAACGCGGTGTTTAGAACTTCGTTCCGATCTGACTTTTCAAAGGACCCAATTCCTTCTTGAAAAGGAAGTCAACCAACATCTTGTCAAGTATCTTACACAGATGTGTCTACTTTCCCAGTGAATACTCAACTCCTTGAACTATTTAATTCACCTTTGTATCTCCAAGGTGCCTAGAGCAATGTCCTGCTCAATTAGTACTAGAGCAGCCGTGGGCAAACTATGGCCCACAGGCCGGATCCGGCCCGTTCGGCTGTTCTATCCGGCCCGTGGAGCCGAAAGAGTGGAGGGTTCTCTTGCTCTCCCCTCCGCTCCTTCACCAGCAGCAGTGTTAACATGGCAACATCAGGAAACACAGCCGCAGCTCCTTCTTCTGAGTGGGCAGATTTATATCCGCCCATTCAGTAGAAGGAACAACCTCTCAATCTTCCAGAGGCTCCTTGTAATGCCCGCGGATGCGTCCCCCGACATCACCCTGGGAATGCGCAGACACGTTATCGTGGTGATGTAGGGAGACACGCCCCTGGAGAGCACAGTATCAGAGCATTAGCTAAAAAGGAGACCAACAACACTGTTCCCACTGAAGTTGATGTTTTAAAGACCAAAAACCTTTCAACCCAGTCTACATTGCCATCTACATCTACGTCCCGGGCATAATTTGGAAGTTGCACTAAAGAAAATGTTTAATTTACTGTTTACACATTTTGTTCTTTTCTATATGTTTTAGTTTTAAATTATTTTATTATATTTAAGTTTAATTTGAAAGGCTTTTGTACCTTTCCTTTGTTAGGCAATTTTATTTTGCCTTTGCCATCTTCGGTATAAGGTATGTTATTGTGCTATGATTCCTCCATTTTTTGAAGTTTCAAATTATAATAATTAGTGTTTACATTCTTGTTAAAATGTTTGAAATGAATAAAACTATTGAAATAAAAAAAAAGACCGTACCCTTTTATGTAATGATGTTTAACTTTGAATTTATATTAGTTCACACAAACACTCCATCCATGCTTTTGTTCCGGCCCTCCGGTCCAGTTTAAGAACCTATTGTGGCCCTCGAGTCAAAAAGTTTGCCCACCCCTGTACTAGAGGGAGGGTGAGTGAAAGGGCTGACGGGGAAAATGCTATTTCCACTTCATCTGCACAGTGCAAACCTTTTTGTAGCAACATTTTGAATCCAGAGAACAAAGCAGAAAGTCCTGCCTCCCCTAAGAGGGTGATAGGAAGACCAATTTTCAAAAAGAGTCATGGAGAAATATAGAGAATATATTATTATTCTCAGAGAAAGCAAGGCTAAATATCAAGTAGGAACCTTTTGCTGCAAATTACACTATAAAGCAATTAACTTCACAACAGAGAAAAACTGTTCTCTGACCTGCGCCACCTTATTGGGAGAATGGAGGAATTTATTCATACAATTATCTGAGATAATCAATAGATGTGCAAAATGCCCCCTAATAAAGGGAAAGGGTCCGGCTGCTATTTAAATGTGGACAATCATGCAGCTTCTAAGGGCCGGAAGCGACCAACCGCCCTGCTCACCCTGGGCAAATAGAGAATCCTGCCAACAGATTTTACCTAATTATATCTTCCCACTTCATTTCATTGGAACCAGGGTTATTAGAACTAATATTTCTTTACCCACACATTATCTAAAAGACTGCAACGAACTGGAAAATAGCTTAATGGAGCGATGGCCAAGAAGAAATCCAGTGGAGGAATATCAGCCTTTGCTGCTATCTGCTATCACCAACATGGGTAATTATGACACTTCAACAATGGAACACAACCTTAAATTGCACACTTGTCAGAGAGGAATATGCTTTAAGTGGATGGTGGGAGAGGGCTACCAACATTCTGCCTTATTGTAAGTTGCTCTGGAACTTGGCCCAGTCCTTGAACTTGTGTTTTATTTCTAGATAATCGAGTTTGCCCAACAGACCTAGCAGATCCAACCTTTATTTTGGTGGCATCCCTTAGTGGCCTGCCACTGAGTCTTGGCTGAGCCTCGGGATGAAGTTCACAATAGAGTATCAGAATCTCCCCATTCCTGGAATTCTGCACGCCCACCCATTTTCCCTTTTCCAGAAGAAAACACTGCAGAAGGGGATGGGGCTGGGACCAGCTCCTGTTCTAGAGCCTGAGCTGCCAGACGGGGCGCATGCTTCACCTCAGAATCATGTGCTCCCTGATGGGGACACCCGGTTCTTCTGTTTGTTTTGCCTCAACCACCCATTACCTCCAGGTTGGTCATCCAGTTTCCAGATTTTGCACAATGCTGATATGGTTCCAGTCTTGACTTCACCTTTCCCACAAAGCATTCTCTCCCCCAGGAATGCTCTCAAAACCAACCACATTTCCAGAATATATTTGCCACCCTCAAGGCATTTCTCACATACTGCCTCACTTCACAGAGACCTACATGTGTCTTAGCTTTAACCCACTGAATACAGATCTTTTTGTTTTCTTAAAATCTCTATATCCTTACCACACAAGAAATCTCTCAAACACTGAACAATGTCATCATTGTTAGATAAATACTCATGGATTCCACTTTATAAAATACATATTGTGTGTGTGTAAAGTATAGCATAGGAAATATAGTAAATATTGTAATAACTATGTATGGTGTCATATGGGTACTAGACTTATCAGTGTGGTGATCACTTTGTAAGGTATGTAAATATCTAATCTGAAACTACTATAATATTATTTATCATCTGCAATTATAAAATAAATTAATTTAAATAATTTAATGGTGTAAAGATAGTCTATTCAATAAATGGTGCTGGGAAAATTGGACAGATACATGCAAAACATTAAACTAGATCACCTCCTTATACCTTATACATCTGATAAGAGGTTAATATCCAAAGTTAATAAAGAACTTATAAAACTCAACACCAAAAAATAATTCAATTTAAAAATGGGCAAAGGACCTGAATAGACACTGCTCCAAAGAGGACATACAGATGGCTGCCAATAGACATATGAAAAGATGTTCAATGTCACTAATCATCAAAGAAATGCAAATTAAAACTACAATGTCAGAATGGCTATCAGCAATAAATCGACAAACAACCAGCGTTGTCGAGAATGTGGAGAAAAGGGACTGTTGGTGGGAATGCAGACTGGTACAGCCACTGTGGAAAACAGTATGGAGCTTCCTCAAGAAATTAAAAATGGAACTGCTGTTTGACCCACTGATTCCACTTCTGGAAATATATCTGAAGAAACCCAAAGCACTAATTCGAAAGAATATACGCACCCCTATGTTCATTGCAGCATTATTTACAATAGCCAAGATTTGGAAGCAGCCCAAGTGCCCATCAGCAGATGAATGGACAAAAAGCTGTGGTACATTTACACAATGAAATGCTACTTGGCTTTAAAAAAAAAATCTTACCTTTTGAGATAGCATGGATGAACCTAGAGAGTATTAAGCTAAGTGTAATAAGCCAGTCAGAGAAAGACAAGTACCATATGATTTCACTTATATGTGAAATCTAGTGAACAATAAACAAACAAACAAAATAGAAACAGATTTACAGATTCAGAGAACAGACTGACAGCTGTCAGAGGGTAGGGGGTTAAGGCTAGGTGAAAAAGGCGAAGAGATTAAGCCACAAAAAACCTTGTAGACAACAGTATGGTGGTTACCAGAGGGAAAGGGGATGTGGGGAGGTGGAAGAGCGGAAAGGGGATAAATGGTGATGGAAGGAGACTTCACTTGGGATTCTGAATACTCAATACAATATACAGGTGATGTATTATAGAATTGTACACCTGAAACCTATATAATTTTATTGACAATGTCACCCCAGTAAATTCAATTAAAAAAAGGGGGAAACGGGAAGAGGCTGCTTAGGAAGAGGAGAGATGCACAGCATTTCATAGTTTATCCGGACACAGTAAGAGTTAGCCTATAGTGAGTGTTTACTAGGTGTAAGCCCTGAGCCTCCACATCCTCTCCTGGTGTCTCCACAACAGCTTAACATCCATGTGGGCATCAACTATCATTATCCCCATTGTACAGATAAAGTAACTGAGGCACTGCAAGGTGAAAGGACTTGTCCAAAGTCACACAATTAGGAAATGGTGAATTGAAGTGTGACAGCAAAGCCTCATGGCCACCTTAAAATAAGATAAAAAAATAAGTTAAACATATATATTTGGGTAAGTGTGTGTATATGTGGGGAGGAGGTTATAGGCCACAGTTCTTCACAAATAACCTTTATGATTGCCTCTTTATAGCACAGTGCGAGGATGAGCCCTGGCAAAGGAGGACGCCCACTTCCGTTATTAAGCCACTTAAAGTATAATTACATTTAGCATATAAGTAGAGACAAAAGTGCTACCTCTCTATGTGATTCTGGGCTCTTGACAATGGTAAGATGTTCAACTTGTGAGCAATTATTTAAACAGCACTTTGCATGCATGACTGACTCAGCACTGTAATCAGAAACACGAGAACATGGAACTTTGGGATGGAATGAACCTTAGAGGCCATATAGTTCAACACCTTGATTTTTTACAGACAAGGAAATGGAGGGTTAGAGAGGTCCTGATATTTTCCTAAGATCTCTGGGCCAGGAGCCCAATGCCCCTGATTCCTGGTCTCGTGTCATTATAGAGAGCAGGGCTGGGAGAGCGGCGACCTTGCTGCTGGTTCGTTGTCTGTCCTGTGCAATCATCTTATAACTGCAGGAAAACACTGGTTGCCAAATAGATGTCTAAATCACATGTTACACAGCTACGATTCCATTCTCGGGATTCATTAAATACTCCAAGGACAGAACCATATAACCATGGAAGCACATAATGCTTAATTTTTACAAAGCATGTATCAATGGAACCAATAACAATTTATATGCCTTTTCATTTCATGAAAACCTATGTTTTCATATTTTAATGACTTGTTCCTTCCTAAAAAAATTAAAAAAATATTTTTTTCAAAGTAATTTAGACTTCATTTAAAACACATTACAAACAGTGACTTTTTTATGAGGTCCAATGTTCACTACTTTTATAAAAAGAATAATTATCCTATAATGGTTTCTTTGGGAAGTTTCGATTTTTATATACAGAGTTTCAAGGCAAACTCATAGTAAATTTGGATCCCTCTGGAAGACATCCAAATGCTATAATAATGATTCATGCTAGAGCAAAATTTTGCTAAAGAATAAAGTTTTGAAATAAAAATCACAATGTTATAAGCAATATGTATAGTTAAGCCAGGAAGTTGGTTCTATACCTCAACTTTAAAGACGATACTAATTCAAGAGTTCTAGATTTTTGCTACAAATCTATATTCACCTTCTCTGGTTTATGATGACCTAAAGGCGCTTTAACAAGGATATAAAATAGAGACTTCTAGGTACCCTATGGACCTACCTGGAACCTGAGGGGAGATTATGGTGAAGAAAACCGAGGCTTACAGCTTCATGGGAAGTGGCACTCACTTTCCACAGGGCCATTTCCTGTCCTACAACAAGGACACTGCTTTCTCTAGCAACTCTTTTTTTTTTTTTTGTCATGAATAAATACATAAATAATAATAGCCTTATCTGTACAAGGCCAGTTAAAATAATTCCACTTTCAACTATTTTAACTCATTTTTCATTTCATAGTAAGTTCTTATTTTTTCCTGCAAGGAACCCAATGAGAACATACTACTTATCAATCATCTGTTGCAAAAAGTCGAGTACTGACATCTGAATTACATTTAAAATAGAGAGAAGAGGAGAGTATGAATCAGTCATAGGAAAACAAGAGCAATTCTAATGATCTAAAATCACATGAGATATAAGTCCAAGAAGTAATGAAAACCAATAGCCAACACTTTTCAAGGTGGTGGCCAAGCAAAGTCTAAAACAGGCTTTCCATGCCTCTATAGAACAGACTGACATATCTTGGGGGTGGGGGTGGGGGAGAAATTAACCAAAGAACTTATATACATATATGCATAATCAATGGACACAGACAATGGTGTGGTGAAGGCCTGCATTGGGAGGAGAGGAGTAAAGGGTGGGGGAGGATTGGGGGACATTTGTAATACTGTCAACAATAAAAATAAATAAAAATAAAACAAATAGACTATCCTAACAAATTCAATTGCCAGTGATTAGCATTCTGCGTCCCTTCTTGTTGTCTGAATGGCATAAAAAATGAACAAACAGGTACAGAGTTCACTGTAACCATTGATTTCAGGCAGCTCTCAAAAACATCTCTATATTTTTTATTGCCAATATTATTGGCATCTTCAAACAGTTACATGATAAAACAATTCACAAGTATATAGAAAAGCTAGTTCTTTTGCATACAAATTACTAAAGGGTGCACGAATTTTATAGGCAGAATCACATTTTCTTTGCACAGTAACAGACAGAAATCCTCTGCCACCATTTCAAATTATATGTCACAAGCCCATGAATTGGATGCCAGGGAAAACTGCTATTCACGAGTGGCATTTACATTTTACTTTTAAGTTTGCATCTCTTTGAATGGAGACATTCAAATAGTTACTGATTTCGGTTTTAGTGTCTCTTATGTAAAAACATGGTAGGAACCTGTGCTGGGCTCCAGACTGTACAAGCAGCAGGCGAAATGTCCATAGTTTTGGATTTTGGATGAATGCTTCAAGGCCTGCCTGCCAAACAATTTAGAGCTGGAGGTAATACAGCAAGAATGGTTAATGGAAAATGCTCCTCTCATGGAAAATAACAAAACAGCTACTATTCACTGAGTGCTTAATGTGGAAGGCACTGTGCTTATTGCCTTAAGTGCTTTATCTTATCTGAGGCCTTTGTTATTCTAATTTTCAACACTTTTGATCCAGTCTCCCAGCAAGCAGCATCTCCTGGCAGATGGAAATGTGGGAGACACGTGGGAAGGGGCTGACAGGATGTAGCCTGCCCTAGTCCAGCTCTTCACCTCACAGCACCCAGTCACCTGGGGGAAGGAAGGTTCTTGCAGCAAAAGCTAACAACATTGCAAACACAGGGCAAACCTTTTCCTGGGGCGTCTGTATCGCTCCCTCTGCGACACGCTGACACCTCATGATGAATTGGTTTACACTGCAGAGGTATAGGGATGCCAATTTACGAATTCTCAGGGAAGACTGGGAAGCCAGGAGACATAAATTACAGATTTTCCTGGACGGTTTTATATGTCCTCCCCGACCCTGCTAAGCACACACAGTTCTAACTTTAAAGCAATTTTTAAAAATTCCAAATTGGGTCTTTAGCAATCACTAAAACAGAAAGAGAAAGCGGGTTTTAGAATCCGCAGAGTTAATTAAGGGGCCTTAACGTTTGCTTTGCTATTTGAGGCTAAGCTCCTGAGGGGAGAGAAACATAATCCCTGTATCTCTCTCCTGCTTAGAAAACAACAAGCTAAACTCATCCTTTGGTGTACCCCATGATGACAGATATAAAGCAAATCTTACATTAATTTTAAATATATATTTAAATAATAGGAACATGGAACAACCCTGAAGAATTTTTTCCAATTACTTTTCCTCATGTTTGCCTAGGTCGCTGGAAATTCACCCAGAGAAGTAAAGCATTAGTCAGAACCCATGCTGAATATCCTTAGACACCAGGGACCAAGTGACATTCCTTGATTAGACTAAAGCCCACGGGAGGACAGATCAACACTAATAGTCCTTGGTTTGTCTATTATCCATAAATTCTAGGCTCAAGCTGTCTTAACGATTGTTTTATTTTAGAATATTCAATATGTGAGCAATCACCTCACTGTGAAATGTCATAGGTTCATGAAAGAGATTTTGAATAAAAGGGCTTATAAATGTCATTTATGCCCCGAGTTCCTGAGAATTAAATAAGTGGTATTTGAAGTCAGCTGTGGCCCAATAGGGAAGAGTTCTCTTTTCTTGTGAAGCATAGATCCAATCACTGTGGAGCAAACCTATAATACACAGACAAAATATCTCTGGAAGACCAAACAAACCCATCAAATTGAGACAATTAAAAGAATTATTTGTTAGTGAAATTGTATTTGTAAATAGTACAACTCCCATTCAAAGATTATACACTTTGGCATTTTGTGCTTTCATGTAGACTCATTAAACACAGGGGAGTGGACAACTTTAATTTACAATGTGTACTCAAGAATGCCTGGGTCCTAATGCTCCTACAGTTTATGTAATACCTGAAGTGCTTCCAAAAATTGCTCATATTCATGAATATATTTTAATCCTCACCTTAACAGTGGTCGGCAAACTGCGGCTCACGAGCCACATGCGGCTCTTTGGCCCCTTGAGTGTGGCTCTTCCACAAAATACTATGTGCGGGCCCGCACGTACAGTGCGACTGAAACTTCGTGGCCCATGTGCCGAAGTCAGTTTCGGCTCTCAAAAGAAATTTCAATCATGTACTGTTGATATTTGGCTCTGTTGACTAATGAGTTTGCCAACCACTGCCCTAGGATATGCTTTTATTGATTTTTAAAGAGAGAGGAATAGGGAGAGAGAGAAACATCAATGTGAGAGAGAAACATCAATCGGTTGTCTCCCATAGGTGTCCCGAACAGTAATCAAACCCACAACATGGGTATGTGCCCTGACCGGGAATTGAACCTACAACCTTTTGGTGCATGGGATGATGCTCCAAACAACTAAGCCACCATCCAGGGCCACATTTATGAATATCTTTAGTCTTTACCACAGCACTATGGAGTAGGGAAGAAGTTTCCCTCATCCGATAGAAGCTCTTAGTGATGGTAAAGGATTTAACCAGGTCACTAGGTTCTAAATGTTAAAGGCATTACAAGAAGTCATTTTATTCATAATTCATTTCATTCCCAAACACCTCTCTTGCCCAGTAAGAACACTGGAGGCCCTTACAAGTCCCTTCTAAAGCCAAAATTTTATGATTCTGCACCTCAGATTCTCATCTCTATAGTGGATCTAACACTATAAGTACTTAACGGGTATAAGATAATTCATGAAAAAGGCTCATCTATGTAGCAAGAGTTTCAAGCATGAAGTAAGGACCCCTATGGGACCAATCAACTTAGTCTGCATGACAATTGGATAAACTCGAGGGATTAGAAGTCTGGTGGGAAATTTTCAGTACTAAATATTCAAGTCACTTGGAAAAAGTGGAGCCCTCATCTCTTAAAAGTTAGAAAAGACATCATTAGGAGTGATAAGAACTTAATAGGAAGTAGATTTAAAAGATAATATTCTATGGGGGCTTGTGTCAAGTTTGGAGGCCGAGGTAGAAATGAAACTGTCATAACTAAAAATATTTAGTCCGATGAAAGTTGTAACATATGTTATAATCACATTTATATGTTCATAATAAACTCAGAATGTCTAGAGCCATAGTTTGGGTACTCAAAAAAAAAAATTTAACCTTCCCTTCCTCTTTCCATTTCTCCCTTTCCCTTTCTATTTCCTCTTCTTCCTCTTTTAATATTGGATGAAGGAGAGTCCGTCCCCCAACTCACCTTAATTATTGAAGCCAAAAAAAGTTAGACCCATACCATTTTGGGGCCTGTCTTGCGACAGTTATGGGAATAGCAGCTACAACCTTTCAAACCAGAGAGTTGTCATAAAGAAGAGGAAGGCTGTGCTCAGAACTGAGGAAACATCTTGGGCTACAAGCCAACTTGTACCAGTAAGAATTGCTTTTAAATCCAAACCACAAAAATCTTGATAAATGAAATAGGTTAAGTACATAGGGGTTTATTTATCTCAATCAATAAAAATCCAAATGAGCTATCCAGAGTACCAGCTCTAAGTGCCTTCAAAGAACTAAGACCAACCATCTATTCCTTCATCTCTGGTGTATTAATTATCTATTGCTGTGTAACAATGTCCCACAAACTTAAAGGCTTACAACAACCACCTTTATTATCTCATAGTTTCTATAGGTCAGAAGTCTGGGAATAGTTTAGTTGAGTTCTCTGCAAGACTGCAATCAAGACTGGTTAGGGCTGTGTCCTTATCTGAAAGTTCAACTGGGGAAGTACTGCTTCCAAGCTTACAGAGTTGTTGGCAACTCAGTTCCTTATGGTGTGATAGACTCACTCTACGCTTTTGTGCTGGATGTTGGCTAGAGCTACTACGATTTTTAGCTTCCTCTAGTTCCTTGCCACACCTGCTTCCTCAACATGGCTGCTTGTTTCATCAAAGCTAGCAAGAGAAAGCATTTTAGGAAGATGTTATGATCTTATATAACATAATCACTGGAGTGACCATCCATCACCTTTGCTATTCTATTGGTTAAAAGCCAGTCACAGATCCCTCCCACACTCAAGGGGAGGGCACTGCACAAGGAGATGAACATCAGGAAGTGAGGATCATGGAAGCCCCCTTAAGACCCATCTGTCCTGATGGTTGACAGAGGAGAGAGGGACTGGGAGCTGGGTGAAAAAGGTGAAGGGATTAATAAGTACAAATTGGTAGTTACAGAATAGTCACAAAGATATAAATTGCAGTATAGGGAATATAGTCAATAATATCATAATAACTATATATGGGACCAGGTGGGTACATCAAATATCAGGGAGACCACTCTTTAAAGTATATGACTGTCTAACTAACCCCTATGTTGTACATCTGAAACTAATACAGAATAATATTGAATGTAAACTGTAATTGAAAAAAAAAAAAAAGAAAATTAAAAAACAACAAAACCTGTTTGCCATACTTGACATGGGCACAAAATGGCTATTACACCTCAAGACATCCTCTCTGCCCCAGGCAGGAGAAAGGCAAAGGGGGGAAATATGGCACCAGAAGAGTTCCCCTTATGTATTATTGGTCAGAGCTATGGTGTACTGCTATGCCAGCTCAAAGGCAGACAAGGAACTCTGGTTTTTAGCTTCTCCATCGTCTATAATAGAGGTATCCAAGGAGGTTGTACTATGTGAGCTAACTACGGGGTCTGCCATTTACTCCAAGGTGGCAAAGGAAGGCTGGGATGCTTGGAATGTTTTGGAAGAGGACCTATGGATTTTGAACAGGAAGGGAAGGATTAGGGTGACTGGGGTTTTGGGATGTCCCAAATGAGGGCTACCAGCCATGAAATGACCATAGTTGCCCCCTGATTTATTTTTCTTACCTCTCAGGCAGATGTGGCTTGGGGAAATTGTGAGAGGGTTCACATATAAGTACAGAATGTGGTTATAAAACAATGAGATAGATTTCCAAAGCACATAAGAATCAGTCTCTAATTTTCTATCCAAAGCTTCAAAAATAGTAGTGTAAATGGACCTTCATTGTATTTACACTGCAGCAGCCTTACTCTCTGAAAATCTACCAAGCGCAGATGATAGCCTTTTTTCATGTTCTAAAGAACCTTAAAATTCTTGTACAAAAAAAGTCATGAAAATGAAAGAGTTAACTGATTAGTTTCAAAATTGTTTTAATAATCATTATTTCTTTATGTGAATTTTCTATGCATGCCCTTAACATTTCACTTTAAAACTAATCACTTACCTTAAGCTTTGGCATAAAAAGTTCTCAATTTAAATGGGCCACACTGTGAAAAAATCAACTCTCACTCATTTCATGCCAGAAAGAAGTTAATTTGGCTGGAACTTTTCACCAATGTGTTGGCGCTGCCTCAAGAACAACTTTCCTGGAACCTAAATACTTTATAATGATGAAAGAAAATCATATTATCTTCTTGTTTGCTCCTTGGATGTGAAATTGTTACTCAAAAACTAGGCTCAATCTTGCTTGTAATATTTTTTCACTTTACTGCAGTTTATTATTTCTTGATGAAATCAAGTCAAATCTAGCCATATCAAGGTACTTTATGAAAAACTAGGGTATTTTGTCAGTTTGAGAGATGAGTGGCAACACAAAAGACTCTTGTAATTCAGTTCTGAGGCTTTTTAAAAAAATTAACTTTCCAAGAAGAGCATAACAGAATTTTAAATAAAGTTCTTTAGCTTTCACTCTATTGAAATATTTCAAGTTTATCAGGATTTGGGCCAGTAGACTGAAATACAGTTATATGTTCTCTGTCTTTATCAAGCACCTTTCTTCTGAAATGTCAACACTGATTTTCAACCCTATTGCTAAAGCTCTGAGCAGCATCCAGACAGTATTATAGTGGAGCATGAGATCTGTTAAACCTGCTACCAGCTTTCCCCCAGGTAGAAACAATGGAACACTTTGAAGTAAGGACTAAGAGTGCCTCAGTGAGAAGAATAAGAGACCGTAAAACCAGAGAGGGCATGATGTTCTGAGGGCAATGAAATGGAAGATTTTAGAGTTGGAGGCATGCATGCACCTATTCACCTGCAGTTCCTGTTTTGTACAAGGTAAGAGATTTAGTTGACAATAGATTTTGATTTCATACCTTGATGGCTTTTCTCAGCTCCTTATTTTTGACATAAACAGGTCAAAGGGACACAGGGTAAGCTGAAGTGAGTTCTGATGTCGCCTAACATCAGTTATCAGCTGGACCCTGGAGGACTTTGTTTCTCAAGATCCTACAGAGCTCTGCGTTTAAAAGGGGAATGAAAATGACATCTCAGGCATAAGTTGCTGATGATGTAGTGATATCTCAGCAAGTTTAAAACATTTTAAATAGTGCTAGCACCTCTTGGGTAACTTTCCTCTAGATGAATAAGTCTTATGGGGTCAGTCACCTCTTCCTGGCCAGCTCTTCTACTGACCAGCATTTAAGTAGGCTCCCATTCTAATATGGTTTCCTTATTTTTTTAAAGATTTTTATTGATTTCAGAGAGGAAGGAAGAGGGAAAGAGAGATAGAAACATCAATGATGAGAGAGAATCATGATCGACTCCCTCCCACATACCCTCCACTGTGGATCGAGCCCGCAACCTGGGCATGTACCGTGACCAGGAATGGAACCGTGCCCACCTGGTTCATAGCTCAACACTCAACCACTGAGTGACACTGACTTGGCTCTAATATGTTGTTTGTTTGTTTTTTTAAATATACTTTTATTGATTTTAGAGAAGAAGGGAGGGGGAGAAAGAGATAGAAACATCAATGATGAGAGAGAATCATTGATTGGCTGACTCCTGCACATCCCCTACTGGGGATCGAGCCTGCAACCCAGGCATGTGCCCTTGACTGGAATCAAACCTGGGATCCTTCAGTCCGCTGGCCGACACTCTATCCACTGAGCTAAACCAGCTAGGGCTTGTTTTCTTAAGAGAGAGTGGAAAGGAGGGGAAGAGACAGAGAGAAACACTGATGTCAGAGAGACACATTGATTGGTTGCCTCCCGCATGTGCCCCAACCAACTGGGATGGAGCCTGCAACCGAGGTACATCCCCTTGACTGGAATCGAACCTATGATCCTTCAGTCCTCAGGCCAACACTCTATCCACTGAGACAAACCGATTAGGGCTCTAATATGTTTTATGTGAGCAATGACCCAGTAGAGTTCTTGCTGTAACAAATTACTACAAATTTAGTGGCATAAAACTGCACATCTATTATCTTACAAGTCTTTAGGCCAGAAGTCTGACATGGATTGGTGGTTAAAATCACGGTGTCAACAGGGATGGGTATCATTCTGGAGGCTCTAGAGGTAAATCCATTTCCTCACCTTTTCCAGCTTCCAGAGGCTACCCACATTCCTTTGATTATGGAATCATAATTCTTCCATTTTTTCAAAGCTAGTAGCAGTGGGTCCCCCACATGGACTCCCTCTGACCTCCTGCTTCTCTTTCACTGTCATGGACCCTTGTGATTGCATTGGGCTCCCCTGGATAATCCAGGCTAGTCTCCCAGTTTTAAAACCAGCAGATTAGCTACCTTCAACCCGTCTGCAACCTTAATTCCATTTGCCATGTAATGTAACCTAGTCATAGGTTCTGAGAATTAAGATGTGAACATTTCGGGGGCGGGGGGTATAATTCTGCTTACCGAAGTTCCTAAACAGCGTTTGAAAACAAAAATCAGCAAGTCACACTAATGCGCAAAATAACAGGTATAGTGGTATAGTACTGATGAAACTTGAATTTAGCTGTGTCGGCCAGCTCTGTCCCACATAGAGAGTTGAGAGAACAGAGTTCAACCAACTGTCCTCTCTTCTTACCCCATCTGAGTTAATACAGCAGAGAGCTCCATCTGCATTTACTCTGTCCTATGCTTTGCTAAGAATCCATGTAAGCCCATGTGACAGAGACCATGAGCTGTTAACTAAAATCAGTCCTTTTCTTTAGATAAACTACATTTTCCAGCCTCTTTTGAAGTTAGGTGTGGTCACATGACAGGGTTCTAGCCAATGGAAATGACATATGCTCCTTCCAGTTCCTGACTCATAAATCCTCCTATGGGTGGGTTGTCTTCTGTGATCTTCCCTGCTACTTTCTGGTTGGGTTAGTGATAACCATGGTGACCTTAAAATGGTTCAGCTACTAAAAGCTCCTGATGACAGTGTGTGAATAACAATGATCTGCCTCTGACCCTGAATCCCCATCTAGGAAGGATACATGAGAAAGGAGGGTAAGTTATTCTACAAACCACGGAGTCTATACAAACTAATCTATCACTGCCACTCAGTCTATACAAACGAATCCTGTTCTCCTGCACTCTTGTTTTGCGGCACTCTCTTTCCCTCTCTGCACCTTGACTTTTACAGGCAAATACTGTGCTGTATTATTATTATTGTAAATATATTTTTATTGATTTCAGAGAAGAAGGGAGAAGGAGAGAGAGAGATAGAAACATCAATGATGAGAGAATATCATTGATTGGCTGTCTCCTACATACCCTCTACTGGGGATCGAGCCCACAACCTGGGCATATGCCCTGACTGGGAAATGAACCAGGGACCTCTCGGTTCCTGGGTCTATGCTCAACCACTGAGCCACACCTGGCTGGGCTACTGTGCTGTATTCTATCAAGGTGTTGCTATTGCTGCCTCCCAGGCTGCTTTTCTTTACTGCTTAGGGTTCAGAGCCACCCACTAGCCTATATGATACCTTTGAAAATATTAGAAAAAGATCCCTTTTTGTCTGGATGAGCAAAATAAAAGGGTCCTCCGCTGGGCTGATGTACTATTTAATAAATGGAGCAACTTTCTGGCAACTCAAAAGGCTCCCCTTCCCCCATGCAGATTCATGTAGCTAAGTGGGCTACATGCAGACTGGATTTTGGCTCCTACTTGCTCGCTCATGGCATACACCACACAGCCTCCTCTGGAGGCCCTGCCAAGCCCGACTTGGTGCAGACCTTCCCTCTGCCGATGCCACCCTTGTGCTCAGTGCTGCTCACCCCATGTTAGTGTATAAGCCAGCCCGGCACCTCTGATGACTCAAGACATTCATCCTTTTCACTCTTCTCACTAGGGAAGAATCATTTGAAAGAAAAAGATGGTTTTTCCAGAGTGTGCACATCCCCTCAGGTATTAGAACCTTAGTGTGTGCTGCCCCTAGATACCCAGGAGGCAGTACTGGAAACATGCAGAATTGGGGCAGCTACAGTGGATCCCTTGCTTATGAGGTAGCGGTTCAGACCCAACTCAGACCACCTCTCTTACCTTTATTCCCCAGGAGTACTGTCTCCATCCCAATCTATTACATCCCTGAGCATGAAGAACTAGCTCAGTTATTGCTATAAACAATAAGTCTGATCTTGGACCCAGAAACCCTGTGTTTGCTTTCAGAATTAAATAAATAAATACAGGTATTTAAAACCACCCCTGTAGTCCTCTCTATTCTCTCCCGCCCCCCCCACCCCCCCGTCTTTTGGCTGGATGCAGAGTGGACAGTGGAGGACGCTGAGGCCTTAGGGTAAAGCTGAGTAGGACCCCGCGTCTCTGGATGTCTGCATGGAGAACATCACCTGGTTGGCCCATGTTGGACTGTGACGTGAGCAAGAAATTTTCCCTTAACATTTTAAGCAACTGGGATTTTCTTGGGTGGTTATACAGCTGCCTTAACTTTAATACAAATGGATCTTGGTTCTCATAATAACTTGACATGAAAAACACCGAGTTAGTGGAATACCACATTTACATAAATAATATAGATCAACGAATACAGTATGTTTTATGCTTATGGATATTTCTAGGTATTTTATAAAAAACTGAAATAATCTTTAAAATGTTATTCAAAATTCTTAGCATAATACCTATAAACAGTAGAAGACATATAATAATGCTGTTATCATTTTGGACACTGATATAACAGGTCTATTCAGACCTCATTTAAATTTAAATATGCAAATGCTCCTTTTGTAGGAGAGGCTTAGTGTATCATACTGTAATGACATTCAGCTTCACTTTAAAATGTAGCTAATTTAGATCATTTCAGAAAAATTGACAATGGTTCCTTGTTACAAAGAGCATAAATGAGATGGTTTATAATTTTTACTGGCTAAAGTTAATCACTTGTGTTAATAATTCTTGATACTTACATAACACTTTGCTTCAGTATAATTAGTACTTTTTATTACAAATGTTCAAAACATTTCTGTAAGCCAGGAAGGAGACAGGAGAGGGAGACAGGAGAGGGAGGAAGGGAGGGAGGGAGGGAGGGAGGGAGGGAGGGAGGGAGGGAGGGAGGGAGGGAGGGAGGGAGGGAGGGAGAGGGGGAGAGGGAGAGGGGGAGAGAGAGAGAGAGAGAGACAGAGAGAGAGACAGAGAGAGACAGAGAGAGAGAGAATGTGTGTGTGTGTATTTTCCTGGCTATCCAATATCAGCAAGCAGCTAAAAAACAAGGCAAGTCCCTTCAGGGCAGATATTTCTATGGAGACCATGGCACAGGCAACAACAAAGCTACAAGGATGGAGATTGTTCATATTGATGTGGCTGAAGTGAGAATATAGCAGTAAATGCAAGTGTCCAGGGGCAGTAGAGTCCAGGGCATGGCCACAAGTGTCCTGTGGGGATGATACTACTAGAATCACTATTCAAAGGAGACTGGTCTTGTTGGGTGACCTTGGCCATGCCTTGATTCCCTTGGTTCCTACTGTTTTTCAGGACTTCTCATGTCTCTTCATTGAGTCTATGAGCTACCCAATATTCTAAAGCATGCTTTATTTCCGTTAAGTTGTTCTGAGTTGACATTTATTTTTGGCATCCAAAACCTTAACCCCCCACAAAGTGTTTGGAATGATCATCTTTGGTGTAAAAATTTTGTTGAAAAGGATGGCTGGTGCCAGAAGAAGGGGAATCTCTGGGATTTAAGTCTGCTCAAGGAACCTGAGACCCACTTGCCTTGGAGGATGTCAGCCCAGCTGTGGATGCTTTGCCTCCCTGCCAGGACTTCTGGTGTAAAGCTCTGTTGCTCTCTAAAGCAAAAGGTGTCTAATTCCTAGTCATCCTTCAAACCTCAGTTGACCTGTCACTTCATATGGGAAGTCTTCGAAGGCTTCCTGCCCTCTGTTCTGGGATGAGTCCTCTCTCTTGGTGCTCTCATCATACCCTGCCCACACCTCACTGTATTCATCACACTGTCCCCCGGTGGCCAGATTCCCACAGACTGGGAGCACCTTTGGAGGGAGCCTGTGCTATTTATCTCCTTATCCCCAGGCCTGGTATAGGGCTTGGAGCATAGTGGACACTCAGTGAATGTCTGTTGAATGAATCATGCAGACTCATACCTTAAATATGTTCAGAGCAATGCATTACACGTTTTGGACTTCTGTTTCCTTACAGCTGGTTCCGACCATTACTAAGCTGGAAAGGTACATGCTGTGCCATTGTTTCAGTTGTTTTTTGCTCAGCCTGGATTGACACTAAGTTCTTTTACATGGGTGGTCTCTTTGGATGTTACTAACATCATAAGGACAGGTACTGAATCTAGGATGTCTGAGCTATAAGGGAACTCAGACACCATGTACCACAAACTCAAACTTTTTAGAACAACACAACTTAATCTAACAATTTTGATTCACATGGTTGTAGTCACTCAGTTGATTAGAACCCACATCTGTGATCTTGCATCTAGTCTCCAATTTCCAGCCTAGTCCCTTGATCCACAAATAGTCCAATGGTCAGTCCCACATTCTTTCTTCACAGGAATAGGGCAAGTACAATCTCCTTTTAGCTTTTTCTTGTTTAGACCAAATAATCTTTGCCTTCTCTTGCTGTCTTTCCTCCCCTCCCCTCTTCTGGCTTCTAGTTATGCCTAATTCTCTAAAGGATTTTAGAAAGCTGCCCAATAGTCACTATATCTCCAGATTTCCACCCAAAGTAGATATTGCTCAGAAGATACCTTTGACTTCATTGGGTTTGGGGAACAAAGGCCCTAGTTAGTACTAAAAATATGGACATCCGCCTAGAGTGCCAGCTGGGATAGAAATACCCCTCAGAAAGTCTTGACCACAAGAGAAGGCTGGTTAAAAGATTCACTTTCTGTCCAGCCAATGTTGCTCAGTGGTTGAGTATTCACCTATGAATCAGGAGGTCATGGTTCAAGTCCTGATCAGCACACATGTCCAGGTTGTGGGCTCAATCCCCAGTAGGGGTGTGCAGGAGGCAGCTGATTGATGATTCTCTCTCATCACTGATGTTTCTATCTCTCTCTCCCTCTCCCTTCCTCTCTGAAATCAATAAAAAAGAGATTCATTTTCTCTACCCGGCATTTATGTAGTTTCTTGTTCTCTTTGGACTGCCCTTTCTAGAGGGACTTAGGGAGTCTCAGGGAGTCTGATTTAAGGTTCCCATATGTATTGTTCCAGGTATGAACACCAAAATATTTGAGAAGCTCATTGTAGTGTCAACAACAAAATATCAGTCAGATAAGCTCTTTTATGGTTTCTAAAAATCACAACTGTGAATTCCTAATCATTTTCCAGAGCCTTCAAAATACAGAAGTGTCAGATTACTTATATAAGTATTCCCACACAAGTGGGGTACTCATTGAAGTCTTTCAACCTGAGGGCCTCTGGGAACTAACAAAGATCATCCTGCTACCTCCTTCGTACATAGTGAAGTTGATGTGATCCTGATTTGAAAGATACAGAAAGTGAAGCTTGCCAAAGTTAAGTAACTTGTCCAAAAATAGTTACATAGCCTCTCTCTTGCTGTATTTCTCCTGTCTTGGAATGTGAACCGAGGCACATCCCACACCCATGCTCTTCCCCATTCCACCATCGGTCTCTGCTGTTGAATACAAGAGATCGCTGGGGCTTCCAATGTTTGCTCAATCGTTAGATGGGAGCAGTCCTGGATCTCAGGTGACACACACATGCTAAGTCACTGTCCTTTTCCCTTCAAACTGAAATGATACCAGCCTCAGGCCTAGATAACAGACAGTTGCCCCTCCAAGTTCTAGTAAAAGAACAACTCCCACATTTCAAGCCATTTCACTTAGGGCTCTTGTAGTCTGGGGGTGGTCTATTTCTTTAGAGGAATCCTTTCTTAATCTGTCATGACAAGGATGTCCTAGATTTGGTTTTGTCTTCTTTTTGGCAGTTTGTGAGGTTATGCAATGGGATAAAATGAGATGGGGGTTGGAAGGGGAGGCATTGTTCTCTACTGAACTTTTGTATCATTTTACTATTTTTGCCAGGATAAAATGGATTCAGAAGATGGTTGCTCTTTCCCCCTAAGGCAGCTCATCTTCCAAAAAGAAAAATCGCATATATAAAAATGAAGGGAGGGAAATGAAACCTTGAATCCCAAGAGTAGTTGCCTCTGGGTATAGTTCTGCTAGAAATAAGGCCACCTGATGATTCAATCCTCCTAAAAGAAAATGGTTACTCCTTTTGCCTGGACAGTTTCTGGGAAACATGTGAATAGTAATGAGAAAAAAGAAAAGAGATTTGGCAAAACTCCATGACAGTTCCAACAAGCATTTTGTGAACAGAAGTGACAAGTCACCATGACACAAGATCTCTGCAGGGCAAGTTAGCAGGAGCCTTTTCTACGCACACTGGGCCTACATGAAAGAATTGGACAAGTACACCTGAAAAGGATTCCATCCATCTAAACGAGAAATAGAGATTATCGTCAGAGTCCAGATAATTAGTCTAAATGGGGCAAAGAGATCTCCCCAAACCTGCACATAAGAAAAATAAAAATCCCAAGAGGATAGTCTATGTAAAATCATAGCTAAGAATATATAGAAAATATAGTACAAATAATTTACTTACCCAAGTAAAGCTTTTCTTTATCTTACTCAATCCTTATATAAAATTCTTCTGTACTTTAATCTAAGCTTTAAAATTCTTTGTAACTATTGCTATTCTTTTTTAGTATATTTCGAATTCATCTTGCCACAGATTCATCTATTATTCAGCGCATGCGAGCTCTGAGTTAAGGCATGCTCACTGTGAGGAATACCAATAGCAGTTAAGTGTCAGAGAGCATAGAATGAGGAAAAGTTGGTCAAGTTAAAAAATATGTTGCATCTTTAAATTCTGTTGCCGAACTGCCCAATGATTCTTAAATCCTATGTAAGATGACTGTATAAATGCACAAGGAGGTAGCATTGATAGAAAGTACCTGTGTTTAAAGAGAGCTTGGTGAAGATCCTGGACAGACAGCACTGGCAACTGTTGTCTTGCAAAAAACACAGCCAGATGAATCCTGAATTGAGGTGACAGTGTATTCCAGGCCACTTCATCCCAGACTGAAATCTGCTAAATCAAGGCCTCCCAGTTGTCAACTACTCACTATCCAACCCCAATGCTATCCTCCTACATACAGACCAGCTAGGAGGAAATGCTCCTCAGTGGGAGGCTTGCCAGCAGCACAGTGACAACCACATGTGTGTAAGGCTCTCATAAGGCTTTTCTATATAGATTATCCTTGAACAATGCATAGATTAGGAGTGCCACTACCCCCCCCCCCATTGCAGTCAAAATCTACATATCATTTTTGACTCCTTCAAAACTGAACTTCTAATAGCCGACTGTTGACCGGAAGCCTTATTGATAACATAAACAGTTGATTAACACATACGTTGTATGTTATATGTATGATATATTGTATTCTTACAATAAAGTAGGCTAGAGAAAAGAAAGTCATGAGGAAGTGAAAATATATTTACTGTATTGAAAAAAACCCACATGGGGAGGGGCAAAAGTAGGTTTACTGTTGTGAGTACATGAAACAGAGTTTATTCTTATATTATCATTCATTACTGTATTATTCTCCATACGAACAACTGTAAACCTACTTTTGTTCACCCGGTATAAGTGGATGCATACAGTTTCAAACCTTGTTTTTAAGGGTCAGTTATATAAATTGTAACCATAAGAACAGGCCACTTTTTCCCACCTGTCATTTTCCATTCCCTTAAATATTTAAATATGAAAGTTTCCTCTTCAAAGAAAAATCAGTGATATTATAAACACACCAGGAAGATAGTAACGTGGCTGAAATATGGGGGGAAATGTTCCAGTAAAGTATGAAATTAAGCCATTATGTCTCAACATTATGAGTTTTATAATCGTCTAATTTAAGTTCTTCTTTCCTACTACTAAGGAAATACCTTCTAGAGGCCATAGAGGAAACTCAAGGTACAGAAATGTCAGTAATATGGACCCTCCCATCAAGGAATCTGTCCAGGGAGAGGGGCACAATTATGGATGATATATACCTATCTCGTAACCAGAGCCTGTCTAAAGTTCTTCTTGTTTTTGGTTTAAAATTTAATAATACCTGGGTACCATAGGTGAATGTATAAGTAGTAATGAACACTGTCTTGATATTTTCAATTTAGGAAACTGGTTTCTAGCTAAGGTTGTAGATGTACAAATTATCCCTGTCATCATGAAAATCAGTATATACTAAGTGAAGTGAAATATGGAGAAAAAAGCTCTTACGGTCATTTAATGGAGGCATCAAAAATATTCATAATGAAGAAACATGACACTAACAACGTGGATTTGGCCCCAGAAGCTGTCAGGCTTTGCTGTGATCTGCTTTCAGAGTGTACTGATTAAATCAGAGACATACAGGTGATCCAGTAAAGTGAAATATTTTGTTCCTGTTTGAATTACACTGCTTTCTTAGCCATAAAAATTGAATGCGAACCACTGTGCCCAAATGGGCTTTGAAACACATGTTCCCTCCTAACTTCATGCATTAATTTATGTTATTTCCTTTCCTAGAAAATCTTGTATTATTTCTACACAAAGCCCTGACTTTTCAAGTTCAGGGGTATATCCATATAGGCAGCATACATGAGCTACGGTCTTTAAATTGCTGTGTCAGCAGTTTTAAGTAAATATGCAATTATAATAAAGACTGATGCCTAGTAATTACCTTTTTGAGTTACATACACATAGATTACACAAGAACAGAATGTTTAACTTTGAGATTGTAAGTCATTTGGGTTATGATTTTCCCTCTTTGGGAAGTGAGCTCAGAATTTCAATTTCATAAATATGTTTTAATACACAGAATTTTTAGAATGCTATCTAATTTTCAGATTTTCAGCCCTTTTCAGCTCATGGCACACATAAACAAATGACTAAATTTCTGCAGCACACCAAAATATATATATTTTTGCCACAATCTGACAGAAAATAGGTACAATGTTGATTCATTCACATTGGATAGTTATTGTAGTGTTGGCTGTTGTAATTTTTTATTTGACAACCTAAGGGAAAAGATGTCAGTGCCCCTAACTAAATAGTCAGGTATTGCATGGTTTAAAAATTCTTGCAGTCTTGACTTGTAGCCTCATCAACCACTAACAAACAAAATAAGGAATAGAGTAAACAAAGTATAACAAATTAGTCAATTTTGCACATGACCACAAAACCACATGGCTACTGTTTAACCATTTTTCAAGGTCCAGTCAACAGCCAGCTACCTGTATTTCTTTAAATACCAAATTACCCAGTGATCACCCAGCCATGGAAGTGTCGAGTAGGAATTAGCTAGGGATTGGTGAGGATGATCCAGACTTTTTAAGGCTCTGCCTTAAATCCTCAGAGGAGGAAGCAAATTGAAAAGAGGGACGGGGGCAGATCAATCTTCTCTCCTCACACACTTCCCTAGGACCAGAATTTAGGGTTCGATGTGATCCTAGAGTACTAATGGATGGAGTAAAGGATACTCTAGTCTAAGTAATGAGTAGCTCTGATCATATCATTCTGGACATCCTATGTTGTTCCTGATAATGGTGGGAATAACTACTTTTAATTCTCACTTGTCCAAATCAAAGAATTATAGATACCTAAAGCTTTAATTTCAGAAAAAAAATGTTTTCCATATGAATTTGAAAATGATTTGCTAATATCTAGCTGTCTATCATTCTCTAGGATCAAATAATACCAACATTAAGTTAGGAATCAGTTTGAGCTCCAGCGTATTTTCAGGCTTCAAGAATTCTGTGTGTGTTGGATGCTGCCAAACTGTATTTTCTCTTTTCCAACAGCTGCTACCTACAGCTTTCATATCTGTTTCCCTGGTGTGCCCATTAGAAAAGTTGCTACTTTCTCCAACTGAAATGAGATTGTAATGAATGTGACAGAGACAGATCACATGCCTAATGAGAGTGCGGCTTCTCCCAGGTAAGCTGACAACACTGCTTTTAATGAACATAATTAGAAGCGAGATGCCAATCCTCCCTTCCAAAAGGCAGGTCACGGGGAGATGATGATTGTTATCTAGCTGTTTCCTAATAGAGTGACAAGGAGGCCACATGCACCAGGAGCTACCTTGAAGAGAGGATGCTAATTGCCACCCACCATTCACCCAAGGACGCATGACTAACAGACTCAAATGACAATCACGGAGGCAGTTTGGTGAGGAGGAAGATTCCGAAGCACAGCTTTCCCATCAAATGACACAGATGTGCAAAGAAAGACATTGACTCTGAGCAAGAAGCAAACAAGCACATTCAGGTGATTTAAAGGAACTTTTTTTATACTTACAGTTTGGGGTTTAAAAATGTCTTGCATCCGAATTGAATATACCAACACTAGCCTTTGCATACGCCTGGGGGTTGAAGATTATTTTAAAAAATAGAATTCTATAAAACAAACACAGACTGAATAAAACATCAAATAGTTCTGAGTTCATTTTATAAACTATTAAGATACTTTTCTGGACTCTTGAGTCCTTCATTTTTCTGTGCCTCACTGTGTATGTGCACTTGTCTAAGTTTGTTGGATTTATTCCTGAATGTCTTGCAGTTTAAAAAGCACATCTTGTTGAAACTTTCATTAACTCCCTGGGCGGCCTTGGTCAAGTCGCTTTACTTCCTTATCTGTAATGGCAATGACTAGATGAGACCATTCCTGAAGTTGCCTCTATATCCCTCATTCATCATCCCCAGTGAGGAAGCCTTCCGTGTGTGGGCTGTCCTTTCCTCTCCTTCTCCTGAGGCCTTAAGGCCATGAATGGGGCAGAAGACTTGAAAAATATGAACTATGTGAGAGGGAAAGACAGGGGGAAGTCCCTCACCTGTCTCTGCACTCAGGTAATGGACAGCATGATGTCTGCCCTGCAGGTCGGTGCCTCTCTCACCATCACCACCAGACCTTCATCCCCACTGAAATCAGACTTGTCTTACATTCCCACAAAAGCTAAGATCAAAGATTTCTAAATATTTCACTTTAGACTTGAAGTCAGAGCCACACAGAAGTAAAATAGCTTAGCAGTGCTTCATTAGGATTGATTTACAATGTGGTCTTGGCGAGTATGATTACAAAGATAAAAAGATCCTTCCATCTTGACAAAATTTAGCCCTAAAATGTGTAAGCAGAATCAGACTGGTGGCAAATCTTGTGAGTGCTTTTTAAAAAATGGAATGAGTGCATTATTTAAACCCATGAATAATATATGTTCACTGTAGAAAAGTTAGGAAAAGGAATAAAAATTAAAACAAACAACGAGGTTGTTAAGAGGTCAGACTCTGGATTTTAAAAGACTTTAGGCTGGAAAATCAGCACCCATGCCTTACGGCTGTCTGGTCTTGGTCAAGATACTTCATACCTCCAAGTATCACCTTCCTCACCTGTAAAGAGGATATAAATTCTGTATGAGAGCAGTTTTGTGAGGACTAAATCTAATAATATAATTAAGGCAAGGATACAGTTCCTGGCACATAGCAAGTGCACCAGAGGAGGTGTTGTTCTTGTTATTGTATTTTTTAGTAGTAGCCACTATGCTCGCACTGATAATTTTATACTGATACTAGAGGCCCGATGCACAAAATTCATGCAAGTGGCTCAGCCCATCGCAACCCCAGCTGCCTCATGGTCCCGCCCACTGGTTGTTCTGGAAGGCCGTTCTGCCGTCCAGTCTAATTAGCATATTAGCTCTTTATTATATAGGATTAGCAAAGATGGCTGAGATAAAGCTATCTCAAAGTTCTCAACATTTTAGCATTTATAAGACTCTTGTACACATGGGTTATTTTCCATTGTTCTAGTCACTGAAATAACAAGTGGATTGATTTTTTTTTTTTTAAATCCCTTGGAAGACAGAATTAAATGCTACACGCTATTTGGCAGGAGTAGGTACTGCCTCAGGGAATATCAGACTTGTGCTGCCAACTGATACATCAATATCATGAGTAGACACGTAATCTATCCAACTAATTGAACGCCTCCTATACCATAATCTCACTAGTTGTAACTCTGCTTTCACATACATCTCATTTGATCTGATAATATTTCTTTCTAAAACCTTCCAAACACTCTACATTGCATGCTGAAAAACTACCAACTTTGCAGTCAGATGGAGAAGGGCCTCTATGACCTAACTCTTTCTCTTCCCTTCACAACCCTTAGGTTCTGGTCCAAATTATCTTCTTTTGGGTTCCTCAAATGTTGTAGACTCTGCCGTATCCCTGCTAATAGTCCTTCTAATGCTTAGAATATATTTTCTTGACCTTCCTCCTTACCGACAAAGCTTACGTACAGCTTAGCTCCGTTGCTTTTTTATGCTGCCTTGTCTACTCTGAATTCGTTAAACAGGCTTACCTCTCTTATGGAATTGATTACTTCCTACTTCTTTTATATTTTTTTGTATGTATATTTATCTCAATTCTTTTATAGATGATAATAAGGTCCTTGCGAGTAGAGACTCTGTCTGGGAATGTCTGCCTCTCAGATGGTATCACTTAGAAAAGGAAAACTCCTGAACATGTGTACTGAATTAATTTTGTTTGATCCTCAAAAATTTTGCTAGTTTGGCAGAGAAAGTGTTACTAAGCTTACTTTAGCAGGTGGGGAAACTAAGGCTTGAAGAGGATGGGAAGAGATGGATCCTCAACTCCATTACCTGGTGAGACAGACTAAACAAGATCTTTAGATTCCTAATATAATGGTCTTTCTGCTCCATGACACAGCCTTGCTCTGCACTATGACTGACAGGACAGGTGAAGTTACTGAGTGAGTGTAAGGATGGATCCTCAAGTTAGGACTAAGACGCACAGAGGAGTGCTTGGGAAGGGGCTGGCCTCACCCTGTCTCAGAGAATCACAGCTGAGAACTACACTGAGTGGCCAGATTATTATGATCTCTGAACGCATAATAATCTGGCCACTCAGTGTGAGTGTGTGTGTGTGTGTGTGTGTGTGTGTGTGTATACGTATATTAGAGGCCCGGTGCATGAATTCGTATGGGTGGGGTCCGGCCAGCCTGGCCATGGGGAGGGGACATGGGCGGTTGGCCGGCCTGCCTGCTGGTCGAACTCCTGGTCGAGGGGACAATTTGCGTATTAGCCTTTTATTATATAGGATATACACTGAGTGGCCAGATTATTATGTATTCAGAGATCATAATAATCTGGCCACTCAGTGTAAAACAGAATTGGACACAGTCAATGCAACATTGCTACATGAAAATACCACGGAGTTGTGCTCTATGGGGATTTTTACATAATGTTTACTTAAGTCTTCATTTATTGTTGCCTTGTCTTCTTTAATGGGAAGCTCGTAAGGATAAGGGCTGATTTTTATACATATTCATATCAGAAGCCTTGTAATAGACAATCCACGTGTGTTCCATGCATTCCCTTTGTGCAATTATGCATATTTCTAGGAAAGAACCAACATTTCATAAGAAAAGAGAAATCCAGTAAAAGTAAATTCCAGTAAGGAGGAGGGTCAAGAAAATATATTCTTAGCAATGGAAAGACTATTAGCAGGGATAAGGCAGTAGACTGGGGCAAAAGGAAAATTTTCTTACTGGCTATGATAAGGAGGGAGGAAACCACACACCAGGATGAATTAGCAACACAATACTAAACATGCCTCACATGTTGGGAAATTTATTTTAACATCCCAGTGACTAAGAAATTATGGTTGCTCACTTATCTGCACAAATGAGTTGTGTCCCGAGAACCAGAGAGAGACATACAGCATGATGCCCCTGTTCTCCCCTAGGGTTCCTCACCCAAGGGCTGGCTTTAAGGCACATGACCTGGACAGTCACTGTTACATGTGCTTAGAAGGACTCCACAATTACTTTAATTCTATGCTCTCACCATCTTAAGATTTTTTGAACAAGGACCCCACTTTTCCATTTCGCCCTGGGTCCTGAAAATCCTGTAGCCAGTCCTCTTGACCACCCTCCCAAGCCTGTGGATACCTTGCAATTTGAACTTCCTTCTTCCCAATTGGCTAGGGTGAGTGGGGAAAACAACCTTGCTCTCTCTCTAGGCCTCGCTACAGAAAACACCGTTCTGAAGAAATTCTGAGAAATAAAAAGACCATGACACCATGCAAAGGTCACCAGTTTTTCTGGAAGTGGATGTCTGGGGAGTCCAGAAGGAATCATATGAGTGGCAGTACTGGAAATCACAAATCTAGGTTTCCTGTAATATTTTTTTAAAAAGTATTCATGACAGGATACAGTAAAAGATTAGCACTTAAGTGTTGTGGGAACCTTCTCATTATATCCAAAATGGCCAGAATCTTATTAGTATGAAGTGTCTGGCTTGAGCTCTTTATCGTGAAAAAAAATGAGAAGCCTTAAAGGAAAGAAACAGAAATAATTAAAAGAGTAGAAAATGGGATCCATTAAACATATTAACGACCTTGTATTAAATTCTCAAGAAAAGTCTGAAGTTCACAGCTTCCACCAAGTGTCTGAAGAACTGGTATTTGGGCATTTATTTTCCCAGTTTTGCACAAGAGATTCTGTTTGACGAGGGTGGGCTTGAGGTAATGGGAACTGACAGTGCACTGCGTGGCAAGAAGCACTGTGTCTGCAACACAGGAGAGGCAAAGCCATCAGAAAGGAAGCCCGGTGTGAGCTTCTGGACTGAGAAAGGACAACAATGACAACTTGGAATGTACATTTCAAAAACTATGATCATCATAATTAATTGGTGAGAAGGGAGTTAAAAGGATCAGGGAGGTTAACCAAGGGAGAAAAAAAGTGACTGATAAGAGGAGAGAGGGGAAGAGAAGCAATAGGGATTTGTTACTCATGTTTAATTGATTAGTTAAAAACACATACACTGAAATCTCTCGATACTGAGACAGATGTTAGCATAAGCACTACTTGAAAGTTCTGGAAGTGTTTCTCTTTCCCCTTTGATTGCCTCTTGTTTTCCAACTGTCTTTCATTGCCCGAAGTACTTTTCTCCAAAACTGCCTTGAAATCTATCAGGAAATTGGGGTGGCGGGGGGGGGGGGGGGGGGAGGTGGGGGCGGGGGAGGGGGGTTTGCTGGAAGCAGCAATGTGTGGTTTTCTAGCCAAATCCAGGGAACGCAAGCACATCTCCTTTCTAGATAAAATTCCAAGGAGAAAAGACTGACTCAATCAACCCTTCCTTTGGTATCTGCTTCTTTTAATTGAAGAGACTTAGATAATCATTTTTAAAAGATTAATTTTCTTTCTCTAGAAAACTTACATGTTTGCATTTGGGAGAGAGGTGGGGAGAAAGATAGACAGGGAAGGGAGAGATGGAGGAAGAGAAAAGAGACCATAATGTGTAAATGTTGATTTAATTCTAGAAATCTATTTATAACTGGCTAAGTACTATTTTTATGAGGAAATAAGTGCTCATTATCAATTTGGGTCTCTGCTTTCTTTCTCTGAACTTTATTAATTTTTTTAAAGCGGTAATCAAGGATGCAGTAAATACATGTGGTCAAGACATTCTTTTGAATATTATGCTTCTTAATTATGGAGAGATAACTAAAATACAGAGGGGGTGAGCTGTGAAAGAAATAAAAGATATGAAATGGACTAAAATTGAAACAATGCTAAAAATGGAAAATGCAAGATGCAGAGTGAATAAAAAACTGAACAATAGGAAATAGTGTAATATTGTAATTAAGAGAGGAAATAATGATTTGGGATGAGAAGCTAGAGTAGGGGTGGGCAAACTTTTTGACTCGAGGGCCATAATGGGATCTTAAACTGGACCGGAGGGCCGGAACAAAAGCATGGATGGAGTGTTTGTGTGAACTAATATAAATTCAAAGTAAACATCATTACATAAAAGGGTACGGTCTTTTTTTTTTTATTTCAATAGTTTTATTCATTTCAAACATTTTAACAAGAAGAATGTAAACACTAATTATTATAATTTGAAACTTCAAAAAATGGAGGAATCATAGCACAATAACATACCTTATATTGAAGATGGCAAAGGCAAAATAAAATTGCCTAACAAAGGAAAGGTACAAAAGCCTTTCAAATTAAACTTAAATATAATAAAATAATTTAAAACTAAAACAAATAGAAAAGAACAAAATGTGTAAACAGTAAGTGCGGTTAGTGGCCACGGTAGCGTTACTGATACTGCATCCGTATCAGCAAAAAAATGCAGCCACAGCATGGCTAGTGTGACATGTCCTCTGTGTGTCTTTTTCCCTGCTGCGCGCGTCCGCAGTGGGAAAAAAAACTGCAGTGGATACAAGCTCTAAAAGCTGAAAGTCTTTGTTGTTTTATTAACAAGTCATTGTGATGTACAGAATGTGGGAACAGGAAAAAATTGTGTTTGAGTAGAGCTCTTAATCTTACCTCAGAAAGGCTCTGATACTGTGCTCTCCAGGGGCGTGTCTCCCTACATCACCACGATAACGTGTCTACGCATTCCCAGGGTGATGTCGGGGGATGCGTCTGCGGGCATTACAAGGAGCCTCTGGAAGATTGAGAGGTTGCTCCTTCTACTGAATGGGCGGATATAAATCTGCCCACTCAGAAGAAGGAGCTGCGGCCGTGTTTCCTGATGTTGCCATGTTAACACTGCTGCTGGTGAAGGAGCAGAGGAGAGAGCAAGAGAACCCTCTGCTCTTTCGGCTCCGCGGGCCGGATAGAACAGTTGAATGGGCCGGATCCGGCCCGTGGGCCGTAGTTTGCCCACGGCTGAGCTAGAGAATAAGTGAGAAATAGATATATTTTTTGACTGGTATTATATAGAAAAGGCAACACTTTTTGCTGGGTGTATAAATATAAAATAGAAGTTGTAAAAGCTAATAAACCTCATAAATCCTGAAGCCAGGCCAATAGTTTACTAAATTTGATTTGCCATAACAACTGGATAAATCACACAAACTCATGACTTTGTGTTCGAAACCCAGTAAGAGTAAGACATTGCTAGCAACACAATTCTCGAATATTTGCAGCACTTTCCATCTATTTGACATCATTTAAATCCAAGGTACAGTACAGCTTAGGAGATGGGAGTCAAGGTGAGCAGCTTTTATTCTTTGCTACTCTGATTGTTTGGACATGTGTGAGTGATGGCACTAAAGTGAAAAATAAGCTCATATTGGAAGCATAGATCTTTAAAATGTAAACTTCAACTATAGGAAGTGATTTAGCAGGCTTTTTCCTGAAAAATGACACTGCACTTGCTAAACAAGTTCAAGGAGATTTACTATGGACTGTTACATTAAATGTCTTAAGTTGTCTCATTCAGACAGGTTCCTTTCTGTGTGTGTACACCTACCTTGACTAGTATTAACTACAAATATAGCAACAAAACTATTTTCATATTCAGATTTGGGATCACTTAGCTCACAAGGTCATCTCCAGTACCCATGTCCAGGCTGTCCCTCCCTTCTTTGTGTGTATGTGTGTGTGGGGGTGGGGGCACGACACTGTACTCCTCCCAGATTTAGGGACATGTCCCAAGAGGGAACTGTCATTTTCTTACACTTCCCCAGCCAAGGGGTGGGAACCAGCCTCTACCAACCAAGTCCAATGACCAGAATGTCCAATAATCCACCTCCACACTCCCCAGCCCCCTCAACCTCTTCAGCAGTAACTGTTTCAAAGAAGGGTAGAGAACCCAAGTTAGCCAATTAGGTTTTCTTCCCAGGTTTTTGGACCTTGAGTTAGGAGAAAATAATTTTCTCCTCTCTGGTCCCAACACTGTATATGAACATGGAACTACTGAAAGCCACAATTTATATGCTTGTAGAGATGTTATTCTGAGAGAATGAAGCAAAGATGAAAGAGAAAGAGTCCCTCAGGAAGTGAAACAGAATTGCCATATGATCCTAGATATATACCAAAAAGAATTGAAAGTGGGGACTCAAATAGATACTTGTACACCAAGATCCAAAAGATGCAAACAACCCAAATGTCCATCAACAGATAAATGGGTAAACCCAATGTTGTATATAAATGCAGTGGATTATTATTCAGCCATAAAAAGGAATGAAGTTCTGATACATGCTACCACATGGATGAACTTTGAAAACATTAAACCAGACACAAAAGGACAAATATTTTATGATTCTGCTTGTATAAGGTACCTGGAATAGGCAAATTTATAGAAACAGAAAATATAATAGTGATTGGGGGAGAGGAAAAATGGGAGTTATTGTTAATGGGTACAAGGTTTCTATTTGAGATGACGAGAAAGGGCTGGAAGTGGTTAGATCCTGTGATTGAACAACATGCATGTATTTAATGCCACTGAATGCTTAAAAGAGTTAATTTTATTATGTATATTTTATCACACCACAAAAGTTATGAGAAGGAGAGAGAGACTTTATTATGTAGAATTTTATCACACATGTGATGAGAGAGAGAGAGACTAAGAATCTAACAGAGTCCAGTCCTGGTTCAGTTGTGCTCAAGTCAGCTCCACTCCCATCCTCTCTGTGTTCTGGAACTTGCCAACTGTGTTCTCCCGAGTCTGTTGCAGGGTGGGTTTCTAGCGCTTGAAATCTAGAGTGCTAGCCCAACTCTAAGGAAAATCTCCCCATAACTTATACCGACTCAAAGACAACCCCACATGTGTGTCTATTTCAAAGTGAAGGTTTTCATCCTTTCAGAACTCAATTCCTCTACCTGCAGGTTAATTTGAAGGCAGAGACCATGCCCCTTTCTTTAACACAATACCTAAGCCCTAGTACAGTGGTCGGCAAACTCATTAGTCAACAGAGCCAAATATCAACAGTACAACAATTGAAATTTCTTTTGAAAGCCAAAATTTTTAAACTTAAACTTCTTCAAAATAGACTCACCCAGGCTGTGGTATTTTGTGGAAGAGCCACACTCACGGGGCCAAAGAGCCGCATGTGGCTCGCGAGCCGCAGTTTGCTGACCACTGCCCTAGTACAATGCTCTACTGTTCCACATAGAGAGAGTCCTCTGTGCAGTACAAAGGACTAATTTTGCTTATCGGTTTCTGGACTCCACATCCTCACTGCATGGGTCTAAATAAATTCCTCAAAAAAAAAAAAAAAATCCTATGCTCTCAACATCTGCCTTGGTTTTTGTATAGTCTCCCACTTAAAATACCCATCCACCTTGTTGGCCCCACACTGCCAAGGCACACCTTGGTCTCTTGGCTATTCTCAGCAATTATTAGGACTCAACCAATTTTAAGGCCACAAAATCACTGGATAAAAGGCTGACATTGCCTACGTCCATCACTCCCATCTATTGTGCCACATCCTTCAAAGAGCTCTTAATATTAATAGAAGCTGGAGTCATTCATAATTTTAGTTGCATTGTTGTTCTGTCCTTAAAATTAGCACTTTCATCTCACCTATAATAGAGTATAATTTAAGGTACTGACTAGGTGAGGACTTGACAGGAAAAAAAAAATTACTCAAAACCTTTTACTCTGCCTGCCCTGGGGTGAAAAATCTCAGATTTCAACCTGCCAACCTTTCAAGCCCTTAAACATTTAAAAGCTAAGCATGCTTTAAAATGACATGTAATGGATGCCCTAGAAATCTATTTTTAACAGCTGTTTAGTGTTTCTCCGGTTCATGTACACATTCACAAAGGCTTTCTAGGCTACAAACTAGCCAAGATAGTTTATTTGGGATTCTGCTGCCAATGACGCTTGGGAAATAGGTTGGGTTTCAGCTCCCAGTTCAAGAGAGTGGGCTGGCTCTGAACACACCTGTCAAGGCTGGGGTGGTGGGGGCAGCTTTTCTCTGTACCAATCCCTGACACAGGAAAGAAAAGACTTGGCTCCCTAGGCAGAATCATAGAAAGTTCTCTATTACACCATTTTTTCAAATAAAAAATAAATTAACACATTGCATTGTTTCCCAACCAAGGTGATGTTGGTATATTAACCAAGGCCATGTAAATGGTTCTTTTAAAAATTTATGTATTGATTTTTAGAGAGAGAGGAAAAGAAAGAGAGAGCTACATATTGATTTGTTGTCCCACTTATTTATGCCTTCATTGGTTGATTCTTGTATGTGCCCTGACTGGGTATCAAACCTGCAACCTTGGTGAATCCAGACAATGCTCTAACCTACTGAGCTACCCCTTACCTAGGGCTGTAAATAGTTTTTATTCTTCAAAAAAATTATGGAAAATCTCAAACATACACAGATGTAGAGAGAGTAGTGCAGTGGATCCCCTATTCATCCATCATTCAACAATTATCAACATTTTGCCAGCATTGGCTATTGAATGCTTTTGAAGAGGGTTATTATATATCCAAATATTTATAGTATCTTTAGCTCAAGAGTGCATTGATTCTTTTGATTCAAGCTAAATTTATATTTCCTATCAACATTGATTAGGATCTAGTATACATCTATGAAACATGCAACATTTGAAATATATCAAAATACCCATAATTCTTCTGGTAAAGGTTTATATATTTCCTCTAATTCAATCATACATCACCAATAATGTCTTGATCAGGCCATTTTCCTAACTCATTAAAGAAAGTCAAGTGGCTTTTAACAAAATGACTTCTTGTGCCGATTTGCAGTAATTGGCTCGCCTCCATACAGACTAACCTTGACAGTTCTTTCCCCATTCATGTACTCAGATACAGCCAGGCAGGCAGTGTCAAAGCACAAGACTGGCAAGAATGGATCTTTTCTTTCAGGTCAGTGAGTTCATGTTGGTTTAAAAGTGGCTGCTCAACAATCCATATGTCCATCAACAGATGAAGGAATAAATAAAACTTGGTGTAAGACACACAATGGAATATTATTTGGCCTTAAAAAAGGAATGAAGCTCTGACCCAGGCTACAAGATGAATGAATCCTGAAAATATTATGCCAAGTGAAATAAGCTGCACACAAAAGGACAAATATTGTATGATTCCAACCAGGCAAATTTATAGAGACATAAAGTAGAAGTTGCCAGGGACTGAGGGGAGTGGGAAATGGGGAGTTACTGTTCAATGGTACAGAGTTTCTCTTTGGGATGATGAAAAGTTCTGGAGATGGATGGTGGTGATGGTTGCCCAACAATGTACTTAATGCCAACTGAACTGCACACCAAATAATCAAAATGGTAAATTTTCTTATGTACATCTTGTAAGGTTTAATCAGAGATGTAAGACTTAACCCGACCGAAACCAATAAGTTGACCAAAACAAGCAGGTTAAAAGCGAAAAATCGCGTTTATTGAAAGCTCTCGGGTGAGGTCCCGCGGTCCGAGAGCACAGGCCTGGGGAGTCATACTTTATTCACCGGTGGGCTTCACTGGTGGGCTTAGAGAAAATAAATTCAAATTCTAGGCAAGGTTACAAGCAGAACTTCCCTTTTTATTAAAGAGCCAGCCCTATGTGCACTTAGTGATTATCTCGCTGCTGGCCTTGAAAACAACACAGTTCTATCCAATTAAAAAATGCACCTGGCATGGCATTGAAATTATGGGCATATCTAGTCTCTGGTCTACAAGGTCAGACAGCTTAAGTTTATTTTTCTCATTATTCAAGCAGGCTAAAGCAGGCTAGAAAGCAAAGTTTGTAAAGTTCCTGCTTTCCCAGCCCCAGACCTTACACATCTTGCCACAGTAAGAAAAAAAAATGGCTTCTTTAAACCAATCAAATTTTTATTTTAAAGTGTGTGGAGTTTAGATTCATCAGTTGCACTTTTAAGAATCTAACTTATGGAAATAATCAAGGCTGTTAGGTAAAGTAATCAAGGATGTTAAACTAAACAAGAGTATTCTTTGATGGGATATAATGGCGACATTGGAAACTCTTTTAATTAGGGATTACATAAATTCTGGATTATACACTCAGTGGACTATTGTTCAGCCATTAAATTATAATTTTAAATGACAATAAAATAATTTGTTAAGGGAAAATTTAGGTAAAAAAAATTTAACACATATATTGTGTTGCCCCTAAAATTAGCCCTCCCATTCCTCATCATAAGAGCTTTAAAAATAATTTTTATTTTTATTTTTGTTAAATAAATCTTTATTCAGATTATTACAATTGTTTCTCCTTTTCCCCCCCATAGCTCCCCTCCACCCAGTTCCCACCCCACCTTCTGCCCTTACCTCCCTACACTGTCCTCATCCATGGGTGTATGATTTTTGTCCAGTTTCTTCCTGAACACCCCCATACCCCTTTCCCCTTGAGAATTATCAGTCCAATCCCTTTCTATGCCCCTGATTCTATTATATTCACCAGATTATTCTGTTCCTCAGGTTTTTAATTCACTTGATTTTTAGGTTCACTTGTTGATAGATATGTATTTGTTGTTCATAATTTTTATCTTTACTTTTTTCTTCTTCCTCTTCTTTAAGAATACCTTTCAGCATTTCATATAATACTGGTTTGGCGGTGATGAGCTCCTTTAGCTTTTTCTTATCTGTGAAGCTCTTTATCTGCCCTTCAATTCTGAATGATAGCTTTGCTGGGTAGAGTAATCTTGGTTGTAGGTTCTTGCTATTCATCACTTTGAATATTTCTTGCCACTCCCATCTGGCCTGCATAGTTTCTGTTGAGAAATCAGCTGACAATCGTATGGGTGCTCCCTTGTAGGTAATTAACTGTTTTTCTCTTGCTGCTTTTAATATTCTCTCTTTGTCTTTTGCTCTTGGCATTTTAATTATGATGTGTCTTGGTGTGGTCCTCTTTGGATTCCTTTTGTTTGGGGTTCTGTGGGCTTCCTGGACTTGTAAGTCTATTTCTTTCACCAGGTGGGGGAAGTTTTTGGTCATTATTTCTTCCAATAGGTTTTCAGTATCTTGCTCTCTGTCTTCTTCTGGCACCCCCATAATTCTGATGTTGGTACGCTTGAGGTTGTCCCAGAGGCTTCTTACACTATCTTCAACTTTTTGGATTTTTTTTTTTGCTTTTTGCTTTTTCAGTTGAGTGTTTTTTGCTTCTTTGTATTTCAATTCTTTGACGTGATTCTTGTGTTCCTCTAGTCTGTTGTTGGGTCTCTGTATAATATTTTATATTTCAGTCAGTGTATGTTTAATTTCTAGTTGGTCCTTTTTCATATCTTCGAGGGTCTCGTTATATTTATTGGCCTTTTCTAGGATATTCTTGAAAAGCCTTATAACCATGGTTTTGAATTCTATATCCAGTCGTTTGTTTTCCTCCATTTCTTTCGTTTGTGATCTGTTTCTTTGACGCCGCATTTTCATTGCTTCCCTGAGTTGGTAGGGTAGATTTGTGTGCTAGGTTTCCTATATGGCCCAGTGGGTCGGCCTCCCCAGTTAACCTGAGGTGGACACTCTTGGTGCACCCCTTTGTGGACTGTGTGTACAGCCTTGTTGTAGTTAAGTCTTGATTGTTGTTGGTATCAGTGGGAGGAATTGACCTCCAGGCCAGTTGGCTGTAACGATCAGCTGTGTCTACACTGGGAGAAGTTCGGTGCTGGAGACAGCCTTATAGGATTAGACTTGCCAAATTGCAATAGCCTCTGTGCTCAGCTTGGATGGGGTGGAGTCTCAGGGCAGAGCAGACAGTCTTGGCTTCCAGTCAGCCTTGCCCTTGCACGCGTGCGCGCCTGCAGACCTCCGCCTTCCCCAGCTCCCGAGTCTCCGCCCGAGAGTCCAGATTCCCCCCACAAGAGCGTGGGTCCCCAGGGGCTCGCCTGGAACTGGGGTTCAGTGCAGTCAGAACTGGGGTTCAGTGCAGTCAGAACTGGGGCTCAGTGCAGTCAGGAGCTTCTGACTTCCTTCCACTAGGGAAAGCCTGTGGCAACCTCCGCAGCCTTTGTGCGCACTGGCATGCGCACGCCTGCAGACCTCTGCCTTCCCCGGCTCCCAAGTCTCTGCCCGAGTCCAGATTCCCCCCTCTCCCCCCGTAAGAGTGCGGGTCCCCAGGGGCTCACCTGGAACTGGGGTTCAGTGCAGTCAGAATTGGGGTTCAGTGCAGTCAGGAGCTTCGGACTCCCTTCTGCTAGGGAAAGCCTGTGGCAACCTCCGCAGCCTTTGTGCACACTGGCGCGCACACCTCCAGAACCCTGCCTGCCGGGGCTCCCCCAGGTCTCCCCCGGGTCTCCGAGTCTCCGGGTGCCTTTCTCTCTGACAGTCCAGACTCCCCCTGTATGAGCCTGGGTCCATGGGTTTTCGCCCGGGACTGGGGTTCAGTGCAGTCAGAACTGGGGTTCAGTGCGGTCGGGGGCTTCCTTCCCCCTTCCGCCAGAGAAAGTCAGCCAGGCTCTCAGCCACCCTTCCTCTCTGTGTGCACAAAGACCCTTTGCCGTACCTTTAATTCTCTGTGAGCTTTTCTCTTTCCTTCTAGTTGTAGAATTTTCACTCAGCCAGCTTTCCTGTGGTTCTGGATGGTGTCTGTTCTGTCTTTTAGTTGTAGTTTTGAAATTGTTGTGCGAGGCAGTAGTTTAGGTGCTTACCTATGCCGCCATCTTGGTTTCTAGAGCTTTTAAAATAATTTTTAAAGTATATGTGTGTACACACACGTTAACAATTTAGAGAATAATATATCAAGGTATGATCTATGGTTACATCTGCAATGAGATTGATTAATGACTAGTTTTACTTGTCTGATTTTTTCCTTTTGAAACTTTTTACTGAAATCATGGAGTACTTCAGTAAAGAAGCAAAAGTAATTATTTTTAAGAAACTTCTCCACTGGACCTATGCTCATTTTCAAGCCCCAAAAAGACTATGATCACTGACCACACCCAATGGATAAACTGACGGGTGCTCCCTATGAGAAGTCCAAAACTCCAGCTCCTGTCTCAGCCTCCCCCTCACCACCCTAACGTCCTCTGTAGGATTCCATCCTGCTGTCTGTGTCCTTCTGTGAGCTCCTCTGAGGGCAGGGCCTAATCCTAGGAAGCTTTCTGTTTCTTCTTGGTGCCTGGCACTGAACTTGATACATGGCAGGCAATTAAGTGAGTCAAGTAAATAAAATATAGCGCATGTGCCTTCTCTTAAAAAGGCTTGGGAGCACAATTTAGTGTGTGTTTGCTCCTAAAACATTTCTCCCCATAGTCTCTGTTTACATCTGTGTTGCATAGTACAAAAAGTAAGGAAGGAGGAGCACCCAAATGGCAAATTAGCAAAGCTTTGGTTTTAGAAACAAGTCAGTGGAGGACAGAGAAGGGAGGAGGGGGAGGATATAGCAGTAGATTGAGTGTCAGGGATGGTACTGTCCACCTGTCAGTATTTAATGCCTGCTTAAATATTCTTGCTTTTAGATGATCAGTGCTCTTATTAGACGAGTTTCATTGGTACACCAATGTGTAAAGGATACAAAGTTCTCTTCCTTCTGTATAATTTCATGTTACAAATTCAAGCAATATGTCACACTATTAAGTAACTAGATAATGTTTACTGACCCCAATGCATGGGGTACTTCAGAAGTATGATCACATTTCCTTCCCACAATAACCTTGTGAGGTAGGTACTATTATTTTCATTTTAAACTCGATGAAATAGACACAGAGTGGCAGTAACTTTCCCGGGCCATGAACAGCTAGTAAATAGCAAAGCCAGACAGATCTTAAACCCAGACCATCTGTCCCTAGAGCCCACGATTTTACCCACTACCTAAGCTTCACTGTGCGATATGATCGCATTGTCACCTGGCTTCAGCAGGACAGCACAGAAGATACTATCACATTTTACATCCCTGGCTGCCCCCTATTGGTTCTCCCACCTGGAGTGAGATTCTTAAGTATGTCCTGGACAGGCCAGTTTTAAAATTGCCATCTTCAAAATGCACTTTCTGGACATGAAGCCTCTGCACTTGGTTATGTGGTTTCCTGTTGGACCCACCTGCCTTGCGCATTAACCATCGCAGCATCTGGAATGTCTAGAGGTTTCTCTGCAGATTTGCACCCTCATATGAGTGCACAGTCATCCAGATGTCCAGATTGTTGGCATTATTTCAGGGTCTACGTGTACATGGAGAGGAGAGGGAGGCCAGCTGGTATGCTTGGGTGAGCCAAGAAAACTCTTTTCTCAGGCAGGTTCAAAGTATTATCCCCAACTGATCTGGCCCCTCTCAGACCATCGCTGTGACAGAGGAGGTGGTTAGTGGCTCATTCTCAGAGGACCCACCTATAGGATGCATAGAAGCTGAGTATACGGAACACAAAATAATGACTGTTTTGACACATGCTGTACTCAAAATAACCAAGAAATGTCGAATCAAACAATAGGATATTTTACAATGATATGGTTTTTGACATTTAATTAGATTGATAGCATATCCTCTCATATATTTCTGTTTAGACTGCATATTGTTATACATTCTTTGGAGGGCAATTTTGCAATGTCAGTCAAAATTTAAAATTTACAGTCACTTTGGCCTCACAAGTTTACCTCTAGAAATTTATTCTTAAATAAGCTCATGTAAATGATATGTGTTCTCCCATATGTCCCATACACAAAGATTTTTATTGTACCATTATTTCTAGTAGTGAAAAATTATAAATCACTTAACTGGCCTCAATAGAAACACTGAATAAATATGGCATACTTATACAACCAATATAATGCTGTCTTCAAAAGCAGGGATAACTGATATTTGTATTAATATGGGATGATATGCATGACATGGTGTCATAAGTATATTTTAAAACATCGTTCATATACCATGTCTATATAAATATGACATATTATAATAAATCTTATAACTAGTAAAAGAGAACCACATAAAATTGTATAAGTTTTGTAGCTTAAAAATAATTGAATCTTAGCAATTTTATAAAGTTCAAACTGTTATGTTTAGCAAGAAAATTTTCCTAAACAATAGCTGTTTTTACATCCCAAGAAGAAAACAGATAAAATAGTTATGCTTTCTGAGGTTATTTTATCAGGATGGCTTTCATGGGCCTTGTTTTATATTTATTCAACACTAAATGTTTCTTGAAATCCTGCTACTTGCTAAGCACCATGGCAGACTCTGAAGATTCCATAGTGGAAAGAAGAAAGCAGGACAAAAATTTTCTTCCCTCATACAGGTTACATAAAAAAAAAAAAAAATACTGTTAGGGCCCTGAGTTTGTTAAGTGAGAATTGAAGACTATCGAGGCATGCACAATGCAGATTACTAAGGAGTTAAGTAGCTTAGCTGTTAACTTGGAATGAACCTGCAATTAATATTTGCCACCTCAAATTTATCAGTCAATCACGATCTATCCTTTATACAGAATATGAAAGCACTACAGAGTTTAATTTGGAGAGCCATGAGTAGTTTCAGAGGTGAGTGCAGGTTGCCACACTTTATAAGCTGTCATTTGCCATTGTTAAAGGGATAGGCTTCTGATTCAACATTGAGAATTCTGGGGGGAAATATACTTTTAAAATGCTTATTAAAATATTAAAGTTTGGATCACACTGGACCAAGATAATGTAATTTATATTCTTTTATGAGGATGCTTTATTTAAAGCATTCTTAAATAAAGACCCCTTAATGCTCTCATCAAGTTCTCTAGTATGTCTACTTCCCTTTGCATCTCAGCATATTCTCTCTGGTAGAGAGACATACTATTCTTTTTAAATTATGTTTTTATTAATTTCAGAGAGAGGAAGGGAGAGGGACAAAGAGATAGAAACATCAATGATGAGAGAGAGAATCCTCCATCAGCTGCCTCCTGCATGCCCTCTACTAGGGATCAAGGCCCCAACCTGGGCATGTGCCCTGACTGGGAATTGAACCATGGCCCCCTGTTCATAAGTCAATACTCAACCACTGAGACACACGTGCTGGGCTACAGAAGAAATTTTAGAACTACAACTCAATAAGCACCTATGCCCAGCCAGCTTTCCTCCCCTCCTATTTTTTTTTTTTTTTTGGGGGGGGTGGCCTTGGCTTTAGTTGCTTGAGGAGTAACAGAAACTCCTCCACTGTGTACACAAGTCTTTTTATCAATGCTTCTGGGCATTATTGGAGCATATGAGATGTCTCCAGCTCTGGATGAATACGTAATTCTTTTCTGAAGTTTATAAAGCTACACACCTTTCCCTCTCCTCAGAATCTCCTACAATTTCTGCTTTCATTACCATAACAACTCACATCCTGAAACAGTGGGAAATTCTAGAGAGGCCGAGGAAAGCTTTTTTGTTTTCTCCTGTATGGTCACAGTGCTCTGACTGTTGTCTGTGGTCTCTTGGAACAGCTGTCCTGGATAGTCAACATTATAGATGACCCCAGATGGCCCTGAGCACTTCGGGATCTTGGTTCTGAGGATTTCCCCCCCCCCCCCCCTCAAATTCATAGGTGTCTTCTGTTGCCTAGCATCTCAACATCCAAATATGAGGAACACTAGAGCTGCTCACAGCCCACACAGCAAACAGGGAAAAGCTAAAACTCTGACTATACCCTCCCCCTAACACACACACAGAATATAAAACACTGAAGCAAAATGCCAAGGAGAGTCCTCAGATACCTGGAATGTGAGATGAGAACACAAATGGATCAGATCAGCTGTTCTTCATCATAAAGATTTTTACCAGAAGAATAAAACAGGGAGCACACAATAAACCATAAGGGTAGGGTCCCTTGAAATGGGTTCTCAGAATCTCTCACCTCAACTCTGTGTCCTCCTTTGAGAGCCTATCTAACATTGTCCCTACTTCACGAACAAGGAAAATGAAATGACAAAGGAAAGTGGCAGAGTCAGGACATATCTGGAGACTGTACACCCCATCCTTCCCCATAAGGCCACGCTGCTGTACAGCGAGGTCCCTTTCATCTGTGACTCTGCTATGTACCATATCTTAAGACATGAACTGAGACTGAAGGTATCTGAGACTCAGGTATTCCTACATGTGAAATCAGTGACCCCAAGCTTGCTCACAAAATCACAGCATGGATATTGGGTGGCCAATAAATGGTTGTGGGATGAGCAAAACCAGTTCCATAAGACCTTAACTGGGTTTCACTGAGTTCGTGACTACTCCCTCTCTCTGGCTAGATTTCCAGTCCTGGGCCTGTTGGCTCTGGTTCCACTCAGCTGGTGCCCTGACATTTTAGGAGGGGTGAGGGGGTGAAAGGTTTTTTGCTCCTAATTCCATCCTCCCTTTGTTAAATGGTCTTCTCAAAGGGATGCTTGGGTGCTAATGCTATCATTTGACCCAAGTCATTTAACCTCTCTGACATCCTGTTTCCTTAGTTCTAAAATGAGAGTAGAATGGATGATTTTCAGAGACCTGTCCACACTAGATTTCAAAGGATTTTGAGGAGCCCGATGCAGAACATCTTGTGTCACATGACTTAAATTTTGGGTTCCATACTCCTAAGCATTTGTATGTGAGAGCAATCATGTTGGCTTACTTCCCGAGTTATGAATGGCTACTACCCTCGTTTCTGACTGAATTCTAACTAACATGAGCTAAATTTTGCTGAGTATTCACTATGTGCCAGCTACATGCATTTTGCTACATGTAATAATTTATGCAGTGCTCACCACAGTTCTGTGAGATGTGCATTCACATCATGCCTGTTTTATTGATGAGGAAGCAAAACCAGAGAGATGTCAAGTAACTTGCCCACAGCCACAGGTAGGAAGCCGTGGAGCCAGAATTAGAAACCAGGAAGTTTTCTTACCAAGATTGTGTCCTAAATCGCTATCCATTTGCCTCACAAAGGGTCAATCTGATTACCAGATATCTGTTTGGAGTTTCAAAGTTAAAAACATCAGGGAAACTCTAGCATTCTTATAGCAAATAAAGCAGCACATTGAGTGAACCAGCATTTACTTCCTGTCTTACAGTGTCCCTCACACAAATACACACTCTTAGAGTGGTGACATGCTATTCAGATTAGGTCGATGACACTGGTGGAGAACTCACGCTTGTAAAGGGATATGCAGGAGAGAATTAAACTAGGCTCAAAGGGTCACTGAGTCACAGTGAACAGTCAAAATTCCCTTTCACAGTCAGAGCCTCCTTTTCCCCCAGAAAAGAAAGTGACACACAGTGTTTCTCCATCATCAGTGACTTCGGAGTCCTTGCTTGGAAGCCTGGAGAGTGAGGTCAGAAGGTCATTTCCTCCTGAGTCCTCCCTTCCCAGAGGTGGAGTATTCCCTCAGATGCAAGATTCCACAGCCAGTGCTCTTCCAGCAGCTTCCGGAATTAGGAAGCTTCAGAACTAAGAACAGCAACTCCACTGAAGAAGGACAGGCAGAAGTGTTGGACTGAAGTGTACTTTTTAAAAAATGTATTTTTATTGATTTCAGAGAGGAAGGGAGGAGGAGGAGAGAGATAGAAACATCAATGATGAGAGAGAATCACTGATCAGCTGCCTCCTGCACGCCCCACACAGGGGATTGAGCCTGCATCCCGGGCATGTGCTCTAACCGGGAATCAAACCATGACCCCCTGGTTCATAGGTCGATGCTCAACCACTGAGCAACGCCAGCCGGGCCTGAAGTGTACATCCTTCCTCTGTTCCTGGTCACAGAGCTCAAAGATGGGAGCATCATTTCCCTTTCCTTTTCCAGGGAGAAGGGAAGAGGGCTGGGCTTAGTGTTTGAGAAGGTCTGAAAGGCTCTGTGTAGTCCACATACAATCTTTGCTGTAAATGCTTTTTGAGATGCCGCTAAAAGACAGTTTAACTCAGGTTTTCACAGTCTTCTCCCAAGTAGATAACTCTCCACATGGTGGGGGGAAAAGTTTCAGGAGCAAATGCTTCAAATATGTGTGAAGAGAATCTAATGAATACCAATACAAATTCTTAAGTCTACTAAAGAATTCTCTCTAAACAAAAGCTGGACCCATGAGCAAACCCATCACAGAACCTGCCATGTGGTCACCAATGATTTCGTGATGTGGCAAAGATTAGCTGTCTGTGGGAGCAGGACACTGCGTAAGTAGACAGTTTTGCCATCTTTCTGCTTTTGTTCACAGCGGCCTCTCTACCTATCATTCAAGATCAACAGCATCAGAAAGGTGCTCACAAAGCTGTATCTGAACTGAAATAAAACAGGGGCTCTCTCTTCTCATTTTGCATCCTGTTTTAAATTACATCAGCAGTAAATCATGTTTTCTTCTTTTATTACATATTCTTCTGCTCAGATTGGGAAGCACAGGAAAAAAAAAATATGCCAAGAACAACTTACAGTGGATCAATATCAAATTGATCTCGCCAATGGAATCCTCCCCCAGCCCCACGATTCTGATTCTCATTGGCAATGCTTACCAAATGATTAACTGTACAATATTAAAAATTGGAAGGCAAACATTTTATTGTGTTCTTGGGGAAAGCTGATAGCCACAAACAGGAAAATATATATATATTTTTTTAATATATTTTATTGATTTTTTACAGAGAGGAAGGGAGAGGGATAGAGAGTTAGAAACATCGATGAGAGAGAAACATTGATCAGCTGCCTCCTGCACACCCCCTACTGGGGACATGCCCGTAACCAAGGTACATGCCCTTGACCGGAATCGAACCTGGGACCTTTCAGTCCGCAGGCCGACGCTCTATCCACTGAGCCAAACCGGTTTCAGCAAGGAAAATATTCTTATAAATAGGTGAGAGGATAATGGGAATGACAGTATTTCAAGTAGGGAGGAGGAAGGTATTCTAGGTTGACATCGAACAATACTCAATAATTGTATCCAGGCAGCAACAAAGAAAAGTGCAGCAGGTCTGATAAAAGATCCGTGGGAGGGTAAGTGCACACACAATAACAACCACCTGGAGGGCCGCTCTGGGGTGAGGCACAGGTCCAGGCCCTCCTGGAGATGCTGATTCAGAAGGTCTGAGCCTCTCTGGTTTAAACAAACAAACAAACAACAAAAAAACCCACAAACAAACAAATAAGCTCTTGAGCAAGCTGATCCACTCTTCCACTGAGCAGCCACCGCTCTAAGTCCCCAGAGTATGATACTTCTTAGTTGTTGTGGTGGTGTTGTTTTTTAATTTATCATTATTGTTGAAAGAGTAACAGATGTCCCCTTTCTGCCCCCCATTACCCTTTCCATCCTGCTTCTGCTCCCTCCCCAGGACTCCCCCAACCTATTGGCTACCTCTTAGTTTGAAAGGTAGTGAAGGTAAGGATAACCACTAGTGCAGCCTCTCACACAGCCCGAGAAGTGGCCCAAAGACCAGTGCCAGCTGTTGGGACCTGGATTAAAAGTGTACTCAACTCATTACACAGGCTTTCTCCTTGGCTTCATACAACACCCTCGGACTATGTTTGTTAGGAAGTGTCTTGTCATTTCTAAAGGTAGAATGGGTAAGTGGTTTCCTTTTATATTAACTATCCTAGAGAATGGCCCTATTCTCCCACTTCTAGTCTTCCTGGACTGACCTTCTAGTCCACTGAATCCTGGGGCTTCTGCCTTGCTAACAGCTCTCAAGTGGATCTCCTCTCCAGTCCCAGTGGCTGTGCCTCAGTTCAGGTTCTCCTGCTTTCCCGTCTGGATTATTGCAGTAATCTCCTCAATTGATTTTTTTACCTCCTCCTTTACTTCCCTCTAGTCCAGTGGTTCTCAACCTTTTTAATGCCGCGACCCTTCAATACAGTTCCTCATGCTGTGGTGACCCCCAACCATAAAATTATTTTCGTTGCTACTTCATAACTATAATTTTGCTACTGTTAATGAATCGTAATGTAAATATCTATTTTCCGATGGTCTTCGGCTCTACAGCAGCGGTTTTTGAGAACCGCTAGCAGGGTTGCCCAAGACCATCGGAAAACACAGATATTTACATTACGATTCATAACAGTAGCAAAATTATAGTTATGAAGTAGCAACAAAAATAATTTTATGGTTGGGGGTCACCACAACATGAGGAACTTTATTAAAGGGTCGCGGCATTAAAAAGGTTGAGAACCACTGCTCTAGTCCATTTCCCATAAATCGGATCATTTCACTTTCCCCAAATAAAATGTTTTCATAACCCCCTATTGCCTCCAGAACCAAATCCACGCTGAGCACACAAAGTCCTAATTGTTCCCAAGGGTTTGGTTTAAAACCCAGGTAACATAAGAAAAGCAGGCTGGATGGGAGTAGATTTAGGCGCCATGGAGTCCCCCAGCTCCCATGGCTCATTGCCATTTCAGTGTTGATATGTCTTCCATTTTTCAAGAGAAGCTAAATTTATGTGCTTTCCCCCAATTTTTTAAATAAATACGAACACATGATGCTCCCCCACTCCCCACCCCTTCCCAAGCCTGTGGATTAGACTTAATCCAAGGTTTGTACCTGTTGTAGACCTTTACTCCATCTGAATATGGCTGATGTCCAAGAATTTCACAGCACTTTAAACCACATTATGAATATACACTGTAAAAACCTAAACTTGCTGGCTAAGGGCAGAAAGTTAAACAAATCTTTCCTATCCTGCCTTCTTGTTCAAAAGTGATTTCCTCTTCATTACATGATGAAATTCACCTTGGTCACAACATCATTACCTTTGGTACAGCCCCTTTTCTCTCTCTATTTTTTGTTTACTATTTCCCTGTAGTAGGAGGCAATGAATGGCGTCTTCCAAGAGGAAGACAGACAAGCCAGAAATGGCCACGAAGGACTTAAGACAGCATGGTCACGAGAGGCCGCTTGGAAAGAAAGCTGGAAGGCTGGATCTGGGGGATGGCGCTCATGAAGGTGAGCATGAGTTCATCAGCTGATTCCCATGCCCTACAGGGCAAGTCAAAGTTCACCTGTCCATGTAAACCTTCTCAAACAAGCTCAAAACCTAACGTCCTCCTAGACCTTGACTTGGGTGAATACAGATACATTAACTGTCACCACCTCCCTACCATCCAAACATCATTTTGTATAGTGTTGCCCTAAGAATGACCAAAATTTCTATGTTCTTAATCTTTTTGATCAGGGACTGTCTTGGAAATCTGAGGAAATTTATGCCTTTCCAAGGAAAATATGCATGCAAATCAAGTTGAGGGGTTGTTGTTTTTTTTTTGTGTGTGTGTGTGTGCTTTTTTTTTTTTTTTTTTACAATTTGCCTATTAGTCCTAGTATATATCCATGCATCAACCCCCTACGTGATATTAGTAAGGAATCTTACCTTCAGAATACCTTGATTTATTCCCAAAACAATGATTCCTTATGAGAAAAAAAGCCCCACAGTGAACCAAAATGTAAGCATTTATTATTAAATCTTCCTTACTTAGGCCAGCAGCTTCCTTAGACCAGGTTTCTTTTGGAAGAAGACTCCGGCCTTTCGGCACCGAGTCTGGTGCTCAGGGGCAGAGTTCATAAAATTGCTTTTATCAGTTCACCCAAGGATGTTAGATGCTAGGAAACTGGTCATACATTCCACTAAGACAAACTAACAAACGTATCACAAATGGCTAGAAATAATCTGTCACGTGGATTAGAATGCTGTGTCCTCGTCCCACCAGATAGTCAACCTGAGAAACTAAATGGCGATCAGAAGGCTGCATTGGAAACACAGTGAATGTGAACTGGGTGGTCTCCTGGGCAGGACAGGATGCCTGTGCCCTCTCTCCCACTGTGGACTATGGCTGCCAGGGAGAAGCAAGCTGGAGAAACTTCTTCAGCATGACAATTCTTATTGCTTTTTAATGTTTCCACCATAAAGTATAACCACATAAAAGAACACTCTTGATGACACATAATCACGTTAACACATCTTTATGTTAACATTTTGATGTGTATCTTCAATCATTTTTTTCTTATATATACTTTTGTTCCTGATACCAGCTCTATTTGCATCCTGCTCTCTAAGCTCCTACAAGTAAAGGATCCTTTTGCTCACCCGAATTAAAGAATGATGTAAAGTTTATTGATGGTCTTCTAAGAGACAGGAAATAGAACTGCTTTTAAACTCTTACATTCTTGCTAAAATGTCAAACCTGATTCTGATCAAGCCTCTGGTTCTAACCCACAGTTTGCATGAAGTATAGGTAAACAGAAATATATTCAACGCCACGGAAGGAATAAACAAATTCCAGCATGTAAAAAAAATTGTATGAAGCAAATGTCGCAGTTTCAACAACCAAATGGAAAATTTGAGAGAAAAAAGAAGAAACCAATGAAAAACAATTTAAGAGTATATCAATCAAGGGCAATGCATGGCTCTTGTTTCAAATACACTTTGAGATGTTTTAGATAAGCCTCATTGTAACCACAAAGCAAAACATTTGAGGAGATGCACAAAAGATAAAGAAAGAGAAACAGAGCAAACACCATGGAAAATCAATTTACAAAGGCAGGCAGAAAAGGAGAGGAAAAGGAATGATGGGAATACAAAACAACCAGAAAAAACAAGATAGCATCGGCATCGGTAAGTTCTTACATATTAATAAGAACTCTAAATGTAAATGGATTGACTTCACCAACCAAAGGGCACATAGTGGCTGGATGGCTCAATAAACAGGACCCAGGTATGTGCTACCTACAACAGGCTCACTTCAGCTTTAAAGACACACACGGGCTCAAAGGGAAGTGATGGGAAAAGATACCTCGTCCAAGTAGACACTGAAAGTGGAGGTAGCTATACTTATTATCATACAAAATAGACTCCAAGCCAAAAACAGTAGCAAGAGACAAAAAAGGTCATTTATATAATGCCAAAGGGGTCAATTCACCAAGAAAATATAACATCATAAATATATACACAACCAACATCGGAGCCCCTAAATATATTAAGCAAATACTAACAGATCTGGAGAGAGTCATGAGCAACAATACAACAGTACTCAACACCCACTTCCAGCAATGGATAGATCACCCAGACAGAAAACGAACAAGCAAACGATGGGCTTGAATCACACATTAAACCAAGTGGACCTAACAGACATGTGTAGACATTCTATCCATTAGAAGCCAAATACAAGTCCTTCTCAAAGTGCACACCAAACTTTCTCACATACACTTTAAAAATTTTAATCTTATAAACATACTTCAAGCCAAACACAGAAAGTGCATACTGTATGATTTCACTCATAAAATTCATAATCAGGATAGTGCTTACCTTTGGGTGGGACAGTCCCTGAAGGGAGGGCGGGGGCGGTGGGCTCAGGTACTGCTGCTATTCTGCTTTCCCATCGAGGTCCTAGGTACAAAGATACATTCGTTTGTGAGAATTCATCAAGCTGTACATTTTTTATTTATGTACTTACTTTCTTTAGGTTATACAATAAAATAGTTGCATTCATGAGTCCATCTGAACACTTATATTTGATGATATTGAGGAATTTCTGGGAGCTTTCTTTGTTGATCATAATGAAAAGGAAAATGGGAGGGGCGGGGCGCTTGCAACCTAGTTCAGTACCTGGTTAAAACTGTAGTCTTATTTCCCCACTCTGACTGACTTGGGCGGAGCTTCGGGGACCCTCAGGGGCCTGCCACAGGAGGAGACATACAGGCCAGAGCCTCCCCACGAGTTCAGTTCAGGATTTGGATCCGGAATTCCCCTGGACTAGCAGATCTGCGAAATAAAGGTTAAACTTTCCTCCCTCAGAGTGCTGGCTGATCGTTCTCCCGTGCATTCTGTCACAACAATAACACTGGGATTTTGTCCAAAAAAGTCTTACATTTTAGAAACACATACTGAAATATTTATGGATAAACTGTGAAGCTTAAGATTTACTTTAATGAGTGGGGGAGGAGGGAAAAGGGGGAAAGTTGGAGTTTAGATAGACAGTGTAGATGGTTGTTAAAGCCTGGTGATGGTTACATGAAGGTACATTAAGCTATCCTTTCACATAGATTTAAAATGTTTCCTTACAGAAAGTAATTGTAGAATCCAGGCACTTCTCCTTGCCCAACTCCTTTTCTCTGCACGGCCCCGGGGCTTCCACCTCTCTCCCTTCTTCCACCATTGCCCCTGAAGCAATGCAGCTCACCTGGACTCTCTCAATCTGAGCGCCAGCACATCCCACAGGCCCCTTGAGGGCTCAGCCTTTAAGAAGTGAGTTTATAAAAACCAATTTTTAAAAGATGGGTCTTTTCTAGAAAGGAGGATCCTATGCTAATTGCTACAGAAAGAGATTTCCCTCAGTCATTCATTCCCTCCCCCTCTCTCCAAATAAGCACATAAAAGTAGGATGTGGAAGCTACTCTAGTGTCTTGCTAACTTTGGGGAACATTGTTAAATTTGAGAAGTAGCCTCAGGAACATAGTCATTAACCTTTCCTCAGGGTGGGCTACTTCTACTGAGCACTAATCTAAACCATTTCACAAAGACCCTCACAGACGTAGATGTCAGAAGGTGATCTCTAAAGTTGTTCCCAGACCTGAGAGCGCATCGTCTTGGGGCCGTCAATCCCCTCCAGTTGTTGAATTTTCCTCAGAAATTCTGGGTTCATGGGAGAAGGGAGGAAGAAAAAGCACTTAAGCATCTGTGGACTGATGGGGAGTTTCTATGAAGAGTTGGCCACATAAGAGCACCAATAAGCAGGCTTAAGACTAAATGGAATGGAGGCAAAACATTTATCCAAATGAGATTCTATTAATTTTCCAGGAGTGTGGGTGGTACAAGATAATTTACTTGAATGGGTCTCAAAGCATACATTGTCAGCCTGGGAACCAAAACACACAAATCGGAGTTTGATTTAGGAATTAATAAACAGATGTAATTTGGGGGAAATTAAAGCATTTATCAGCCTCTGTGAAACACAGGACTGTCTGTGTGAACCTAAACTACAACGCACTCTAACATATCCTCCCAGCTCAGGGGTTTCTGTCCCAGTGACAGCCACTCACTCGGCGGGAAGCCTTGTTTTATTCCACCCCTTGTGAGGTCGGTAGCTGCCTCCATGTAGCCTTCTGCTGCTTTCCCACCCTGCAGATCACCTGCATTTATAGACAGGCAACCTTCCTGAGCAACACCACACAGCCACCTGCTCCCCCTGGCCCCAGGCTTCCTCCTACTCAGACTCTAACACTAGTGCAAAAAAAAAACAAAAAACAAAAAAAAAAAACCCCACATCCACAAATATAAGAACCTTCCTAATGTCCAAGCAATGCACCTGTTGAGGTGATTATAGAGTTCTTTTGTGATATTCATTTACCTCTAGAAAAATCTGGATAGAAATAGTTGTGAAGTAGATAAATTCTCCTGGGAGTTCAAGACATTCTTCAGATTCCAGAGGTTTTTTACACTTTTGCACTACAAAGGCACTGGTATCTGACTGGGAATAATCTGACCATTTTAGGCACATTTATAGTGGCACAGGGGTTGAGAGGACAGCTGACCACACATTCTTGTCACTTTAGATCCATAGGTAAAGAGATCCTTCTTAAAGGGGAAGGCATTCTAATCTGGTGGTCATTAGCAATTGTGCTTTGAGAAAATCTCAGTTTCCATGCGGCAGCAAGGAGGTGACAGGCTCAGAGCAACACTTTCAATGGCCTTTGAAAGAGAGTAAGGGCGTAGTGCCTGGCCACACAATGGGCAGGCTGAGCCTATATCAGTGGTCGGTGAGCCGCGGTTTGCCGCTCTGTTGACTAATGAGTTTGCTGACCACTGACCTAGACTCTCGATTCCAATAATTACAGGCTGTTGTTGCTTCTTGTGATTAAGCCCCTACGATTCTGTGTAGCTCCTGATGAGGCAGGTGTACATGCTATGGTTTCGTGCTTCAGGCAGTACAGATGGGTTCAGAGCATGGATTCTGGTCAGACTACAGACTTTGCCAAAACTTCCTGACTTGTAAGACAGAGATGATACCAGTGCTTGTGGTATTGGCTTTTGTGAAGATTAAGTGAGTTAGCCCAAATAAAGCTCTTAGAACAGGGCTTCCCCCCTCACAGCCAGCTCTCAGGAAATGTCAGCTATTTTGGATTGAGGGTGCAAATGCCCAAGAATGATGATGATCTTACTGTGCTATTTAAAGATATTTAAAGGAAAATTCTGGGGAAACATGATAGACTCACACTTTCAATTTGTGGATCCGAACTTGTTTCAATGGAGCACAAAGAGAAAGTCAAACCACGGGGGGAAGCTGTAGGGCCTAACAGAAAGAGCGCTGGGCCAGGGGAAAGGGGTCTGGGTTTAAGTCCTGGGCCATTTCCACCTCTGAGACTTGGAATCAAGCAGCTCATCCCTTTGGGTTCATAAGGAAAGTTGACCTTTGTGGTTGCTTCTAGCTTAAAACTATGATTTGATGCCAAGTAGTCCTTTTGTTACTGCTTCTTTGATTAGGTGCACATCAGGGTGTGTTTTTTTAAAGAGTCATTTTGGATCCCTATGCCTCTACTGCCCTCTTGTTTAAATCATAGATTGCTTTAACTAGACTTACATGACAGTAGACTCAAACCAGAAGTTCAAGACCACCCCTCTCCCTAAACACAAACTGACACTAAGGTAGAATTTGACAAATATTATCTTAAGATACTAGAATCTTGGTCTTCCATCTTCCTTAATAATGTTTGCAGTGATAAATATGCCCTGAGTGGGGTTTTCCCCCCTAAAAAACAATTTGTAGAGGCCTAGTCACAGTGCTGACCAGTTTCCCTTGTTATAGGCTGCCCACATTTCAGACAGCTGGTCAGGGTTATGCTGTGGGCTGCAGCCATGAAATAGAAGGACGCACGTCCGTGAGAACTGGAGCCCTGACCGCTTCCTGAGCACCACTTTGCACCTAAAGCCCAGCCATTAAGGAATTCACTTAACACATTGCGGGCGGATCATGAGCATTCTTGTGTTTTCATATTACACAGTGTTTTACATAAATGTTAAAGGCACGCCTTAACATTAAATACCCATTGCATTTTGAAGTTATTTATTACATGTTCTTACAAGCTAATATCTTTTTAAAGTATGATACTTTGTAAAATGTTTTTTGTACTCGTTCAATAGAAACTTATCTGGGTAAGTTAAGTTTCTATTGGCCACTGGGTAAAGCTAGCAATAAAACTACTGGTGCACAATGTGTTAACTCAACAGCAGGGATGGCAGATCTAAGAAAAGATTGGTGCTGATGAGCTAAATTTTATACAAAATATGCCTTCAAGAGTAACCCCTAAAGGACACTTATAACCATCTTTCTGAAATGATTGAAAGAAAACAAACCCCTCAATCCTGACATACATTAATATTTTCTTCAGCAAATTCCCTTGAAGATGTGGTGCTCATTATCAATTCACAACTTAAACTGATGCACTGGCCAGGAAGGATAAATGAAGTTCTACAGACATCATCATGCAAATTCAGTCTTAAAGCTCAGCAGTTGTAAAAAAGAATGTTCATTTGTATATAAGCATCTTGGTATTTCCATGCAAGACAGATTTATAGACTAACAAGACTGACTTATGAGAAATCAAGCAGGGCTATCATATTTTTTGAAATACCATAAATGAATGCTGAAATTTATAATAGCTGACATAATATTCAAAAGACAAAATATGCATGGCATCAATTCTTTATATATATAAAATATAATATAATTCTTTATATATATAAAATATAATATAATTCTTTATATATATAAAATATAATATATATAATTATTTCAGGGAAAAAATGGTTTAGAAAGCCCCAAATCCATTATTTACAAAAGTTTCATGTGCTTGGTAAGGGAAATCTAAACCAAGTCAACAGATCTAGGTAGGATCTAAACAGCAATAGGTATTGGAAAAAATCAAAGGTAAATCAGGTAAAGACTCTGCCATTGCTGTAGTGAGAAGAAGGAAAGAACAGACAGACAACTGAAATACAAAGTAGAATGGGATAAATATCATAAGAGGTACCAGAATGCTTGCAGGTGGTTAGTAAAGAGATTAGATTTGGGGAGATTAAATGCTCAATTCTGAAAAATATGTTAGGGTACAACAGCAAACCTGAATGGGAAGAGGCTATTTCAGGTGACTGGCGTACGAAAGCATGGTGGCGTTGGCTTAAGCATGGGTGTGGGCACCTCAGCGTGAAGGCTGAATTCCTGGTCTGGAGTGCTCGCAGGCACAGGCTCTTAGAGACAGCCTGAGTGTATTTATTCTGCAGACACCGGTCCTCTAGGGATTTTGATGTCACTGTTAGGAACTGAACCATCTTTAATTAGAGCAACTCAGGTTGAACCCTGGAAGAAGAATTGACTAGAAAAGGAGAAAATGAAGATGTGAGAAGAGGGAATGGATAGAGACATAACATAGGAGTCAGGAGGAGAGGGGGTCCATGGTCTGGGCTGGGGGGGCGGGGGCGGGTTCCTGTCAGGGAGATCATGACTGTTTCCTCAGAGCAGAGGGGTGGCAATTTTCTGTCAAGGACCAGATAGTATTTCAGGCTTTGTAGGCTACATGTTCTCTGTCCCATTTCTTCAACCCTATCACCATATTGCCAAAACAGACATAGACAGTGTAGAAATGAACAAATATGGCCATGTCCCAGTAAAAATGTATTTACAAAAATGGGTAGTGGGCCATTAAAATTTATTTTATGTTCAAAAAGTATACTGTCATATTAATTCTACCGTAGTAGTTAAAATTTCGAGTGGGCCATTTTTGCTGACCCGTTTCTTTTAGAGAATCAGCCAAGAAGAATAAGCATACTATAGTATTATTTGACAGAGTTAAAAGAATTAAAGTCTTTGTTTGGCTTTTCAGTAAAGTAGGAAGCCAGGGTATCTGTTAAGAAATAGAGATAGAGGACAGAGGACATGGAGACATCAGAACAGGCACCATGGGGCCAGCTAGCGATGAAAACCCACACAGCAGCAGTTTGGATTCTTAATGGAGCCAATCAGCAGTTCTGGAACCCGAGTGGAGAAGAGTCTGTAAGAGCGTTGATCAGCCTGGACTTGGCTAGTTCTCAAACATGGTTTGTGTATGTTGTGTAAAATGCAGAGAAGATCAAGCCATCATTTATCTCAGTGTACTGACAGGAGTGTACTATCAGAAAGTCCAAAAAGAAGGGTTTCTTCTCGTTTCCACTCCTAAGTCTCCTTCCACAGCACACATCAGCATCATCCATACAAATCCAAGCACTGCATTGATGAGACAAGCAATCAAGCACTGGCCGGGACCCAAGGAGGAAATGATAAGGCAATGAATACACTAATGACTATTTCTCAGCCATCGAGTTACCAGCACTAAGAGCCAAGGTTGACAGAAAGAACTGTAATGCTCTGTATTTTTCCTTCTGGAGTCTCAGACGCTCAGCTATCCAAGGCAGAGGAAACAGAGGGTACTATTTCCCCAACCGTAACTCAAAAGTTTCAGAAGGTATCTGACACTGAATGTTCCAGGAACATATTGAAATTGAGAAGAGCAAGCAGCAGGCTCTCACGTTTAGAAAAATGGCTTCTTTGGGGTTGGGGGGGGGGGTGTGGGGAAGACTCGGGCTCTTCATGTTTCCTGTAAGGACCAGAAGCTCGTTCTGGGCTTCCCACACAGGGGTGCAGAGTGCCACCTGCCAGTCAAACGTAGCCTGTGATGGGAAGATTGGCAGGCCCCAGGGAAGACATTTCCACTCCCTTTCAGTGATACTCGGGGGAATGGACCAGGCAGGCTTTCAGCATTTGGATCAGGCGAGCAGTTAAAAGTATCACGCGGAGCCCCAGAACCACCACAGCTGGAAAGACAGGAGTAGTTGCCACCCATTTGAACTTGCTAATTTGCCTAAAACTGACAGAGCAAGACTTGTCAGAGAGGCTTATTTTGGCACTGTCAGTCTCTCCCTGAGAGGATTTCCGTCATCCGGCCTCTCATCCCTGTTGTATAAGAAGAGCTGCGCTCCCCGCGGCTCTTCATCATTTATCACACCTCGAACCATCTCTTTGTTTCACTGAATAAATAATTCATATCTGGACTCCACTGTTGTAAAGTGGGGATAGAGTTCTCTATGGGAACGCCAGCGGTAGGCATCAGTTGAGTATTAGGAGTCACCTCTGCACTGAAAGAGGTTGAACCATCCTCTCAACCCCAGGACGGTTCAATGCCACACCACAGGTTACCTGGAGCTCAAGGCCTGGGAAAGCCCATCTAAGGACAGGGAACCACGATCAAGTCACCCCAGAGAAAGGCATCGGAAGCCTAAACTTTGGGGCTTAAGATACATCTGCTTAGGAATTAAACAAGGTTTGCAGCAAGCAGTGCTTCCTGCCTCTGGATCTCATCCTTGCCCCACTTCTCACTGTTATTTGCCTTGTGGTTGCCATGCGGTAAAACAAGGCAACATTGTTCTTTTCTGATCATGGTTAGGACTATGAAACACTTATTAGGAGTCGGACACTGTCCCTCTCAAGACCCCTAAAGAACAATTGCCCCCGTTTTGCAGATGAGAGAATTTGAATTTAGAGAACTTGGGACACATGCCCAAGATCACACAGCTGTGGCAGGTTGGGATTCAAGCCCAGGTGTGTCTGGCCCCAAAGCCTGTGACTAATCTAGACACAGGCCAGTGGCCCCCAAGGAGTCTGCTCAATGACCCTGATTTTCCTTCAGGGAAGGGAGAAGCCACGGTGTGTTCACCCAAAGAGACCCACCGGGTGTCCTGGCCTCATAGCAGAGGAGAAAGCTGGCATCATAATACTCATAATATGGTCAAATACATGCTAGCTAGGTAGCTATGGTTACAAAAGAATAATGTTTGCATCTGGTCAAAGTATTTACAGTTTGCAAGTTGTTCTCAGGTACAAAATCTCATAGTAACCTTAGGGGGAAAGAAGGGCAAACACTACTAGTAATTTCCATTTTCCAAACAACACACAGGAAGTTTCTCAAAGGTTAGGAAGTACATCTAACCTGATGTGGCTAATGAATAGAAGGAACAGGATTAAAAACCTCTTTTTTCTGGTCCCAAGCCCAAATTCTGCCTCCAATATCAGGACCTTTCTGTTCTGTGTGCTGCTCACTTAATAGCTCTACAAAGAAATTTCTCAATTTTCACTTTTGGTTCCTGAGAGATGGCATTTACCGGTGCCACAGTTCTCTTTCCAGGGCAATTAGTACAACCTAAAAAAATCCAGGTCTTTGCTGTAAGTTCTTCACTCATAAGCAGTAGCAGGATTAAGTTGCTAAAATAAAACAAAAGTGGGAAATCTGACTATATTATACAGTGTAAAGTCAGTAACTCTCATGCTATAAGAAAAAATCAGACACAATAGTCATGGGAATATTTCTATTGCATAGGAAATAGAGTCAATAATGTTGTTATAACCAGGTATGGGGCCAGTGGTACTGAAAATATCAGGGGAACACTTTGTAAAGTATATGACTGTCCAACCACTATGCTGTACACCCGAAATGATTACAAAATATTATCCTATCTAATAAAAGAGTAATATGCAAATTGACTGTCACACCAAGACACAAGATGGCCACCCCCATGTGGTCAAAGATGGCTGCCCCCATGTGGACACAAGATGGCTGCCACAAGATGGCCTGCAGGGGAGGGCAGTTGTGGGAAGTTAGGGGTGACCAGGCCAGCAGAGGAGGGCAGTTGGGGGAGACCAGGCCAGCAAGGGAGGGCAGTTGGGGGACCAGGCCTGCAGGGTAGGGCAGTTGGGGGGGGCAGGCCTGCAGGGGAGGGCAGTTGGGGGGGACCAGGCCTGCAGGGGAGAACAGTTAGGGGGGACCCAGGCCTGCAGGGTAGGGCAGTTGGGGGGGCAGGCCTGCAGGGGAGGGCAGTTGGGGGGGACAAGGCCTGCAGGGGAGGACAGTTGGGGGGGACCCAGGCCTGCAGGGGAGGGCAGTTGGGAGCCAGCAGTCCTGGATTGTGAGAGGGATGTCCAACCGCCAGTTTAGGCGGTGGGATCGGGCCTAAACTGGCAGTTGGACATTCCTCAAGGGGTCCCAGATTGGAGAGGGTGCAGGCTGGGCTGAGAGACCCCCTCCCCCCTCCCCATGCATGAATTTCGTCCGGGCCTCTAGTTGAATATAAACAGTAATTGAAAAAATTTAAAAATAAGTTAACATTAGAAAGAGCAACACGAGACGTAGAGAAAAGATGGAGTATGGAAGGGTTAGCCAGTCCCTAGACAGGAGTGTGATGCTATATGTGTAGTGACTAAAGTCAGAGAAAATCCATGGAGAGCCAGGTAGCACAAGTAAGGGTGGTAGCAATTTTACACGAAGTAAAAAAGGACAAAAGAAAGCAGAAGGGACCAAAATGAAATCCTTAATAAAAACTGAACCCGGATCACTAATCATAGCAGCAATGTAGCAGAGAAGAAAGTAAGTTGCTCCATGCATACCATCTCCTGATTTAGGGGCAAGAGGCCTAAAAAGAAGGAGAGTTGAACCCTGGACGCTCAGGAAAAGACACAAATATTCAGTACGAAGGAGCAACTCTTCTGCAAGGTGAGGCATAGTTTTCCATTGCTTTCTGCATTATTACTATTGAGTGAACTTGGGTATGAAGGGCTGGGGGAGGACTTCTGACAATCCTAGCTGTCAGCCCCTCTGACGACAGTTGCTATTTTTTCCCTATTGCTATTTCTTTCCTTCCCAGCATCTCCTTCTCTCGAAGGTGAATGAGCTGAGTGGTTCCACACCCACAGTGCAGCCGCTCCCTCCGGGCGTTGGAAGCCATTGCCCCAGCTCTGGTGGAGGAAACCACAGCCCCACTGAAAGCCTGGCCAGGGTGGGAGTTGGCCCATGGCCGGAGTAGCAGTGGCAGGCTGCAGCCTAAAGCAACATGTTTGAACGCAGGTAATCACTGCAGAGATTGACAACACGCCTTAGAATCAAGCAAACAAGGTGTGAGAGCTCTTTCCTCCCCAGGTTTCTGAGAGGGAGGACTAGCATCTGCCAGGGAGCTTAAACTTTTTATAAAATAGAGGATCTAGATCATTGTAATAACAAACAGTGACATACCGGGTTCTACCTTATAATTACTAAAGTCACTAACTTTCAAAACGTTTTCACGAAGATCTAAAAGGAACGACACTGTGCACACAAAGAACTTACAGACCTGTCACAGGTTTTCACTGATCTAGCCTCACTAAATCTAATTTATTTAGAAATGTGTTAAGCCTAAGTTTTCTTTTACTTTTTTCCCATTTACCCTGAATTTCCCTATTTAAACACTCTCTCCACAGTGCATAATCTGTTTAAAGAAATGATACAGATTATTACCTGCTAAATCTTTGGGCAAATAGATCTGGAAGATGCTTCAAGTCAGGGCATCGATAGCTTCCTGCTAGCTCTGGTAAGCGCTTTTTTTTTTTTTTCAGGTGCTCATCCTGACCCCCTCCACATAAGCCAAATCACTAAGAGAAATCCAGGTCTTTGCTGTGAACCCTCCAGCATCTGTCAAACTGCTAAGTCCTCCCACACTCCTCTTTGTGAACTCAACCTGAGAGACAAAAGTTGCAAGCAAAAACATCCAAACATGGACTTCCTCCCATCTTCTTCATTTAAGGGCACATACTCTTCAGTGAGAAATTCTAAGGCAAATTTTGAATTCTCTTTATGATTTTTACTGCATTCTTGAAGCCTTGCAGACAATGTTGCACTTCCCCTGGGCATTACCACTTGTCTGTTGTAAATAACTCTCCCAAACACCAAACTGGATACTAACATTTCCTGATGCACAGGAAATGCATCAGGAAATGTTAGTATCCTGATGCATTTCCTTCGTACTGAATATTTGTGTCTTTTCCTGAGCGTCCAGGGTTCAACTCTCCTTCTTTTTAGGCCTCTTGCCCCTAAATCAATTGCCGGGATAATAAAACAAAATCCACTGGGATTATGGTAAAATTATTACACACCAGTTACTATCAACCCTTTTGAGTACCACAGGAAGACATGCATTCCAAAAAAGCCACTTTACCTTGTTTGCCAATGAAGCCGGACAAGCAAAAGCTTGTCTGAATTTCGAGGCGGACTTTATATAGCAGTGGGTTGGGCCCACGGACCAGCTCCATGCTCCATGAGCATCACCTGGGAACTTGTTAGCAATGCAAATCCTCAAGCCCCGCCCCAGACCTAGGAGTCAGGAATGGTGGCCCCAGCAATCCGTTTAACAAGCCCATCAGGTAACTGTAACACCCTCACAAATTTGATGTAGTTTGAAACGACTACATAACAGGGTTGGATTGAAAGTAAAGTGAAAAAATCTGCCACTTAAAAATTGTACCATTCCAGGACTTTCTAAACAGCACCAGATTTTTTCAATGAACTTTTTATTTTAGAACCTGGGAGCTTTCTGGGTGAGACGTGGGTGTCGGCATTTAAAAATCTCCCCAGGTCTGCCCTAGCCAGTTTGGCTCAGTGAATAGAGCATCAGCCTGTGGACTGAAGGGTCCCGGGTTCAATTCTGGTCAAGGGCACATGCCCAGGTTGCTGAATGTGCAGTCAGGGCCGGAAAACCACAATTCTGAGCGCTGTCATCATGAGGAAGCAGAGGATGTGAGAACAGGGCAGAGTGTAGGTTTCCTAGTAGTTGCATGTACTTGTAAGACAGCACAGCTGTGGGGGTAATTAACTCCACCAGACTATGAAATTCTTAGGAAAGAGACAACACTGAGGCAGTGAAAAGAGAAAAAGGAAATTCTGTTCAAAGGTGCATAAGGCATATCCCTGCCCTCAAAGCTCTCACCAAATATACCGAAACATGAGTAGTGGAATAGGGATGGTAATGTTGGTAGTAGCTGTGGTAGAGTAGTTGTAGTAATAGTAGCTAATGTTTATTAAGTTCTTACTTTAGGCCAGGCCTAAATTCCCTCCTTTTCTATTTGCAAACTTGTGAGGTAGGCACTATTGTTCTCTATTTTACAGATGAGGAAGCTTTCCCAAGGCCCTTCAGCTAAGAAGTGGTTTCATAACTTGGCAATCCAACTCCGGAACCTTTGTTCGGCACTGTTTTCTCCTCCCTCTCTTAACTACATCCTAGATCTGGGGGGCACACAGGAAGAAGTGATTCAGTCCAGGGAAGTTCAAGGCAGGCCCTCAAGAGCTGGGTTATAGAAACCGAGTAGAAGAGAGGGAGTTTAATCTGGTATTGCTGTGAGCCACAGTTTGGTTGGGGACAGATGAGACAAAGACCCCTTAATTCAGTTGTTCATTGCCGGGATCAAGGCCTGAGGGAGCAGCGTTGAAAGCAGGCGGGGATAGTGGTTGGGCATGTTTGCAAATTTAATAAAGGCAAAGTGGCCGAAACCGGTTTGGCTCAGTGGATAGAGCGTCAGCCTGCGGACTGAAAGGTCCCAGGTTCGATTCCGGTCAAGGGCACGTACCTTGGTTGCGGGCACATCCCCAGTAGGAGGTGTGCAGGAGGCAGCTGATCGATGTTTCTCTCTCATCGATGTTTCTAACTCTCTATCCCTCTCCCTTCTTCTCTGTAAAATACCTGTAAAATATCAATAAAATATATTTAAAAAAAAATAATAAACGCAAAGTGATGAGGGAAGGTACCAATCCTGGCACCACATTTTGGACATCTCCCATCATCTTCTCCCTAATCTTCTTTCCCCTGTTCTTTGTTCTAGGAAGTCTGGCTGGCCAACATGGAATACATCAACGGCTCTCCTTTGACCTGTGGTATCTGAAGGTATCGGCCAGTGGTGGAGCCTCAGCAAGAGGAGAGAGGGAGGGAGAAGAATGAGGTCATGGCATCCTTTACCTGACTCCCTTTCTGAAGTTTGCCTCGGTCAGGCTATCTCCTCAAATGAAAGTGACTGTTTCTCTTTTTGTGGTTTCTCTGCATGATTCTTTCCCTCCAGTTCCTTCCATTTTCTCCCAGTTTCTTCAGGCCCATGGTTGGTAGTAATTGTTCCCTGTCCCTAGCCCAGAGTTGCTTGCCCACACCTTCCAAATATGCAGTTCCTTTGTAAATAAACCCTCTTCTCATTTGCCTAATTTGATTATGTCATGTGGTTACTATTGAGATCCTAATGTACAAGACTAGGTACAAATTCTCTTTCATTCTGACTGTCCCATTGGCCAGCAGTGTGCCTGGAGGTTCTTCCACAACCCATGTGGAAACATAGTCAGTGTTTCTGTGGCCCTGACAAGTCTTCTATCCACTTGGTTTTCCCATTTCCATAGTAACATGGCATAAGCAAGTGGCCCTAAAAGTGAGTCCCTGTGCCATCTATCGTGGCAGCTCTTGGTCCTGCCCACCTAGAAATAAATAGTAATAAACCAGCCATCATTTGTAGCAAAATTCTTCTCCCTGTGCTTAAGTACATTTTCTCTCTTCTTGAGACAATGGTTTAATGTTCTACCTTAGTCTTCTCTTTCATTCATCAACTTCCTTCTTTCCCTATAGTTTTTTTTTATGTATTTTCCCTAAAATCCTTAAAATATAGACCTGTTTAACTCATATAATTAATAATACCATTCATTTATAAAGAATTAAATTAAAATAATAAAAGACCCTAATATTCATTGTGGTGAGCACTATGATTTTGTGACTGATTTAATCCTTTGCAAGGGTCCTCAAACTTTTTAAACAGGGGGCCAGTTCACTGTCCCTCAGACCGTTGGAGGGCCGGACTATAGTTTAAAAAAAAAAACTATGAACAAATTCCTATGCGCACTGTGGGCCCGGGACGAGTCGGCTGCTAAGCAGGACAGGCAGCGGCCCCCGGCGGGCCACATAAATATCCTCGGCAGGCCGCATGTGGCCCGCGGGCCGTAGTTTGAGGACCCCTGCTTTTAGGAGTCTGGTATAGATAATGTCATTATCCCCATTTACAGATAGAGGAAAGAAGGTCAAGTGAGAACAGTTGACTCACTATGGCTCATATAAGAAGTGATGTTGGAGGCCTAAGCTGGGCTCTGAGTGAGCAGGTTATATGTATGTCTATCCACAGATCAGCCTCTTCCCTGCTCTTATTTCTTTTCTTCTTTCTCTATCTTTTCTTCTTTTTCTTCCTCTTCTCCCATCTACCTCATCCCCATCCTCTTCCTTCTAATTAATAAACACACACATCTTTCTCAACACTTGCTATGTCCAGGGCCATGTTCTATTAGCTGGGGATGGAGAAATTTTAAAGCTATGACTTGATTTTGATGGATTTATATTCTAGCTGGGCTACGGATCATGGGTGTTTGCCTTTTATTATTTACTAGAGGCCCAGTGCACGAAATCTGTGCACAGGTAGGGCCCCTAGGCCTGGCCGGCAATCAGGGCAGATCGAGGCCTTCCGGTTGCCAGCTGGGGCCTTCCTTCCCTGGCTGCCAGCTGCCAGCCGGGGCCTTCCTTCATTCTGCGCCGCCCCCTGGTGGTCAGCACACGTCATAGTGAGCGATTGAACTCCCGGTCTCCCAGTTGAACTCCTGAGAGGACACTTTGCATATTAACCTTTTATATATAGAGATAGTTATTAAATATATTTTGTTGATTTTTTACAGAGAGGAAGGGAGAGGGATAGATAGTTAGAAACATGGATGAGAGAGAAACATTGATCAGCTGCCTCCTGCACACTCCCTACTGGGTATGTGCCTGCAACCAAGGTACATGCCCTTGACCGGAATCAAACTTGGGACCCTTCAGTCCGCAGGCCGACGCTCTATCCACTGAGCAAAACCGGTCAGGGTGATAGTTGTTTTTTAAAGAAAGCCCAGGCAGCACATAACCTCTACCCACAAAGGAGGTATAAATAATGAATGATACAGTTGTTCCGAAGACAAGTCAATGACCTTGTTGAGGTGATGAGAAAATGTTTCTGTAGGAAGTAGAATTTGAGATATGTTTTGAAAGAGAGTAGGGTTTACAGAAGGGAGATGTTATAGCATTTTTCAGTTACCTACTTAGGATTTGTATGCTTGGAGGAAAGTTTCCAGTGTAAAGATTTCGGGGCTTCCTCCTTTTCCTCTTATTCTCACAATACAAGTCAGTAAGGATGCTCGTGCTTATCCACAAGGTGGTAAGTGCTGTTAATGATTGGAGGTGTGAGGTTAGGGATTATACCTAGAGCAGAATTTGGCCTTAAGTCTCTAGAAATCTAAGAAAATAATATGAATGGGTCATGAATGAAAACAAAGACTCTTACCTGCTACCATCTGTGTGTGTGTGTGTGTATATGTGTGTGTGTGTGTATTTAAATATGAAAGCTCCTAATGATTTAGTTTGGGCTTTGCCACAACCAATTGCTTTTCTCTTAGAATGGCAGGAGGTCAAGCCAATAATTTGTATGAATAAATTTGACATTGTCCAAATAACACCTCCCTTGCCTTTTTGTCATCCAGAGAGAAAGTGAAGCAGTCCCAACAAAAGTGATTTGCAGTGCTGCCTGGAGCCAACTAAATGAATTTAGACAAAGGCCTCTTTGGTAGCAGATGTGAACACTTTATGCAAAACAAGCTTGCAGGTAAGAAAACTGAAACATTTCTATAATTGCCCTGTATTACAATAAAGTGCCTGGCAGCATTTAACATTTCCTATTCTATTATACCTGGTTAGAAGGTTCAGTTTTGCAGAATGTTAATCAGAATGTGCCACATATCATTACTTAATGTATCTGAAATCTTGGGCAAAGGTTGCTTTATAATTGTTATGTTCCTATGCTGGCTTCTAAAGCTGTTGAATTTTCCCTGTTATGTCAAATTCCCTTTGCAATTCAATAACGTAGACCAAAAAACAACAAAACTTGGCAAACCTCTCGGTGAATCACATGGATACCCAAATCCACACAAGACTGAATGTTTTAAAATGTGTTCTATTACTGATAGCAATTGACATAGTATAAAAATCCTGTTTCTCCCATTGTTGTTTTGGTTTTTAACATATTGTTCTTAGCATGATAATGCAATTTTAAATGCAACTGTGTAATTCCAGGATTAAAGGCTCTGTCTCGCCCACCAAAATGTAAGAACTTCAAGAACAGGCTCTACCCAGTTTGCCTGCCATTGTATCCCCAGAGCTTAGCAGTTATTCAATGAATATTTGTTCAGTGAATCATGAGAACCTGACAGGAAGGAGATCCCATGCAATGAATATTAAAGATATTTACACATTACAGCAATATAAACCAATAATCTATAATGAAATACTGCTCTGAGGGACTGTTCAACGATATGCTGAGTCATGGTCATTCAGCCATGGACCCCTACTCTTCCCTCTCCTCTCCCCTTCCGTCCTAATCATGGATGATAATGCAGACCAGACACTTGGTATTGGATCTTGCTGGGAGAGAAAAGAATTGTCACAATTTGGTTGTTGAAATTGTGACTTCTAAGTGAAGACAGTAACTTTTCTTACAAAGAGGTTAATGGCTAAGATTCTGGTCACCAATTCCAAGATGTGGGGCTTTCCCCCCGCAAACTCCAAGAAGTTCTCCAACACCAGCTGCGTGTCCTACACTTCAACTCCATTCTGACACTATCAACACGAAGATAGCATCAGATTCCACAGGATAAGGGCTTAGTCCTGCAAGATGGCACTCCACTTCAGATGCCAATCACAAGCCCAGGTTGTTACCTGCACTTCTGACCTACTGGCTAGAAATCAGAGCTTCCCACAACCCCCTCCTTGGGTTTGACTAATTTGCTACACAGCTCACAAAACTCAGAAACCAGTGTACTCGGAAGACTACCAGCTTTAGTACAAAGGAAATTAAAGGACACAAACCAACAGCCAGATGAAGAAATGCAAAGGGTAAAATCCTGAACAAGGCACTTCCGTCTTGGTGGAGTTTGGGACCCAGCACAGGGACACATGGAAGCATTCTGGTCCACCAACCTGGAGGCTCTCAGAAACACACCCTTTCTGGGGTTCATTACATGGGCATCTTTTTTATTAGATCATTGACCATTGGTGACTGATTCAACCTCCACCTCTTTACCCCTCCTTGGAGGTCAGGAGGTAGGACAGTTCCAACCCTCTGGGTTGGTTCTCCTGGCACCCAGTCCCCATCCTTAGATTAGTTCCAAAAGTTACCCTATTAACATAACAAAAGATACCTTTGTGGCTCTTATCACTTGGGAAATTCAAGTTTTAGGAGCTCTGTGCCCGGAAAAGTGGGAGAAGACCAAATATATATATTTTATTATAAATCACAATACACTATGGCCCCAACATGGTTGCCAACAGGCAGTAATATAAAGGAGTAAAAAGAAGGTGCAGTAAAGTACCAATATCTTCACACTGTCCAGTGCTCAAGCCAATATTTTAAATTCATGATCAGATTTTTCATATATTATATTATCAGATCCTGTTAGCATATGCCACATAAAGTTAAGTTGAGAATGGTGCACAATAAAACCAAAAGAATAAATTTAGTGGCGGTAATGAATTCAGATGTCTACTTACCAGTTTTAGACTAGTAATTTGAGATTTCCAATAGCAAGTGTCCCCAAATGGTATTTTTGTCAAGTCTCTTGACCAATAAAAAAGAAAGAAAAAAACCCACAAACACTGCATTTTAGAAGTTTGCCTTCTTTCGTATTTCATTTTAAATCATTTCCATGAAGGATAAGATACTTAACATTCACTTGAAACTTAATATTTTTCATGGAATATGACATTATGGAAAACAGGGAAGCAATAAAACATTTTGGATCATTATTCATACCCTTAGGATTTATGTAAATACTGCATTTCTTATTACCCACCATAAGTGCTAGGTGTAACATAATTTGCTAGGAATACAGCCCCTGAGAGCTATTATTTCTTAGGCTAGTTACAAAGGTTGTGCCAGTTACTCATGAGCCTATACAGGTAAAATTGAGTTGTGCTTGTTTTTCTAGTCCCCAATGACAAGCTTTGCAAGGCTGCTGCTTTAGGCACAAAGACTAGAGCAAAAACCAAATAAAAAATAATCTCACTTTTGCTGCTCTGGGGAGAAACCAGAACTTCTGCTGGTTTTTAAAATGGAATTTTTAATGGAAAGTAGAATAATAGAAGAGAGTATAAATTAGAGTCTAGCTGAATGGGACCTCAGAGATAGGCCAGTTCAACCTCCTTATCTTATACATGAAGAAACAGAGGCTCTGAGAAATCTGACCCCTTCAAGGCCACACAACATAGTTAAGCTGAAAATGAAGAGGAAAGAAATAGTTTTCGACTAGAAGTCAAATTCCAACAAAATAAATATTGATGGAACTAAAGCTTTAACTCCTAAACAATAAATAAGTCCTAGAAAATGGTTTCTTTACTTCAAGTTACATTGATACAATTTAATTTTAATACAACACAAAATTATAGGTTTTCTTATAGGTAATTAACATTTTAGTTGTGTAGGTTGGTGTGGTAGACAGAATAATAACCCCTAAAGATGTTTGCATCCTCAAACCAGAATCTATAAAGATATTACCTTACATGGAAAAGGGGATTTTATAAGTGTTAAGAATCTTGATATGGGGAGGTTATCATGGGTAATTATTATCTGCATGGGCCAGAAAGGTAAAGTCAGAAGAAAAGATATGACAACAGTAGCAGAGGAGAGAGGAAGAGAATGAAAGAGGGAGGAAGAGAATGAAAGAAGGAGGGAGGGAGGGAGGGAGGGAGGGAGGAAGGGAGGGAGGGAGGGAGGGAGAGAGACTACAGACTACACTTCTGGCTACAAGCCAAGGCATGTAGGTGGCCTCTGGGGGTTGGAAAAAGCAAGGAAACCAATTCTCTCGAGGACCTCCAGAAAGAATGTAGTCCTGCCAACCCCGTTTTGGGATCTCTTGTCAAACTTGGGAAGAGGGGTCTTTATTGAAGCTCAGAGCATTGGGCCTGATGTCCACCTCCTGGGACACATTTATCTCCTCATCTGGAGCCCTGCTGCTCTCCAAAGCACCTTCATGGAACTGGATCGAAGCGCTTTCCTTGTGAGATCCATATAACCCCTCTCCCAGTTCCCTTTGCAGCCTCAGAGGAAGCTGTCAACTGTTCTCTTCCTTCGGTGGCTTTTTCTCTCCTTTTTCAGCCTTGAAGACCAAGTGTGCAAATCGTGAGAGGGCAACGTGAGCTTTTCCTCTCCCTCACCTGTGTATTTTGAAGAGGAGAACATGTGACATTAACCAGCCCAGGAAGGATTTTATTTTGAACATATTCAAAATCTATATCAAATCAATCCATTCAACACTAATTTCTTATATCAACTGTGGTGGCCATTGAGCCAGGAACTGGGGATTCAGACCTTCTCTCAAGGCACACCATCCTTTACTTCTCAGCTGCCACTTCCCTGCTCCAGCGTTCCATAGCCCACCCTCCTGGACTTTTGACATAACCTCCCTTAGGGCTTTTTCTACTTAGGTCACCCCTGCAATCTATCCTCCAATATGGCCAAGGTGGATCTTTCAGAAACTGCGCTGCCCAGTACAATAGCCCCTAGCCACATGTGGTTATGCACACACATTTAATCAAAATTACCACCTCTTTTTCTAAGTCTAACTAGTCTGGTTTTAAACATTCAATAGCCACATTGAGTTGAGTGGCCACCATATTAAACAGTGCAGATTTAGAACAATTTCATCATTACAGAAAGTTTTATTGGACAGAAAGTTCTTCACTGGCAATCTGGTCATGTCACTGCTTCTCAGTTTAATGTTCTTATTTGGCTAAAAGACAGTATATATACTCTGTGTGCTGGCCCTTAAACCACTTTGTTTAGTGTCACCCTCCCTCAGACACACTGCTCAGTTTCTGGACACTGTCCTCTCTGTCCTGCTCCTGCCCTGCCACTGATCATTCAAGTCTCAGCTCACATTGCATGCTTTGCGAAGCCTTTCCTTAAGTTAACTTTAATGTCTACTCTTCCTCTTTTACTGGGAATTATACAGGTTAACTTTAAATAACATTTTTAGACTAATCTTTTGTGTGTACATTTGTCTCTCAATAGCCTGTAAAGGTCCTTGATGACAGGAACATGTCTTATTTGTATGTGTCTTATTTGTATGCATATATAATATATATAGCATAAAATAATATATAATAACACATATTATATAGGCATATATACAGAATGGGATAAAAGTAGGTTTACAGTTGTTTAAATGGAAAATAAGACAATAATTAATAAATGATAATACAAGAATAAACTCTGTGTTTCACATACACACAACTATAAACCTACTTTTGTCCCACCCTGTATTTATTTACATGCATACACACACACATATATCTTTTTAAAATTGGATGAACAAATTGACTAGTCAAGTACCTTAAGGTATTAAGAAATATTCTAAATCTCTTTCTTTAGAATTAAATGCTTTAAATGGAATGCTGTATCTTTGGAATTTTTAAATGTAATTCTTCTAATAACCTGGAATATTGAGCTTGGATTCTAAAGAAAGGGTAGAATTATAGTTATATATAGGAAGGTTACATTGACATAGGGTCACTGGCTAGATCACTAGGTTTCCAACTCCATAGAGACACAAGTTTTATGCCATTAACATAATTTTATATAGCAGTCATGCAAAAGAACCTGTCAGGAAAAGGTTCCAGATAAAAACCACAGGGTTCAATTTTCTGTTCTAATTTATTTAATAAAATTGCTCTGCTATGTATGAAGAACCCCAGAGTTTAACTTACTAATAATGCAAATATCAGCTTTGCTCACTGAGAAATCTTGGGTAAAGCCCTAGTCTCCAAGGAATGATAATTTCATGATTAACTTTTAGGAGAAACAAGATGCCTTGTACACTGGAGAAAGTGGAGAGGCTGAGCTGATTTTCTTTATAGCCCAGGAATCTAACTTGAACATATCCAGGATTTAGAACTAAGTGCCTGAATGATTGAACCATGTTGGATGTCACGTTTTATGCTAGATTAATTCACTATTTGTCTCAATTTAAAATAAGTGGAATTGTATAAAAATAATATCTGCCTCTTATTAGAGGCCTCCCATGTGTCCGGCACTCTGCTAGTTGCCTCATTTATACTTATCACCTAATCGCCACAAACCATCTTCAACATAGGTCTTAGCATCTCCATGTTCACATGGTGGAACTGAGGCTCAGAAGGGAAAAGTAACACAGAGAAGAGCGTGGCATGGATTGCAGTGCAGTAGGAGCACGGACAGTTTCTAAGCAGGGCAGTGACATGGTTTTCATTTCCAAACTCTCACTGGGGCTGTCTTATGGTGACTTTCTTACTGAGGCAAGAGTAGAAGCAGAGAGGTGTGAGGGTGGCTCCTGCATAGACCAGGCTGGAGGTAACAGCCTGGACCAGGGCAGTGGTAGAGGAGCATGGGAGGACCTAGGGGGATAAAATGCAAGTACCTCTGGCTAAGAGGCAAATCTGGGGGGAGATGCTAGATTTGTGATGGAGCCAGAATGGACAGACTTCACCACAAGCTGGCTAGGGAGTGTGAATGATCAAATGATTGAGTGACTTCCTTGCTTCTTGTTTGAACAACTTAGTGGATAGGGTGCCACTGCTAAGATGGAGACAAATGTGGGAGCAGGGACCTTTGGAGGAAAACAACAACCCTGCGAATATACTATTATTTCCAAGAATAATATATTATTATTTTTCTACATTATGGATGAAAAACTGGAATCTTAAAGAGATTGTTCAAAGTCACACAGGTAGATAAAGAGCAGTTCAGTGAGATTAGGCCAGCCTTGGGCAAACTACGGCCTGCGGGCCGGATCCGGCTGTTCTATCCGGTTCTCTTGCTCTCCCCTTCACTCCTTTACTTTGAATTTATATTAGTTCACACAAACACTCCATCCATGCTTTTGTTCCGGCCCTCCGGTCCAGTTTAAGAACCCATTGTGGCCCTCGAGTCAAAAAGTTTGCCCACCCCTGGATTAGGCCCAGAGAGGTGGCCTCCAGAGCCGCCCTCCCAACTGCTGCTTCACTGGCTCACCACTGCCACCCCAGTCCTACTCACCTGGACAGAGACTTGGTCATAGCAGCAGGACCTAGTGACAATTCTTGGCGCTTATAAGAAGTACATACACGTTCCAGAAAGGGAGAGAGAACCTGGGAATTCTAACAAAGGAGATACGAATCCTTTCCCCGTGAATAATTTCCCAACTGTAGTTGGGCTACAGCACTGCTGATATTAATGGCAGCTGCCTCCCAGCCATCTCTTCTTTTTTCTCTGAGAGGCAACATTGACCAAATAAGTTGAGTTTCCTGATTGTCTATCAAAGAATTCCAGGAAAACAACCGAAGGGGAATGAAAACCACAAGCCGTCTGCTTTGTTATTAAATTCAAGTGCTGGTTTTGTGGCTGGACAGTCTTATTTCCATGCGGCCAATGCTTTTTTTCCACGTGATCCTTGCCCTGGACTTTCCCCTTTACAGGATATTAAACATGACAACCACACCTGTCCTTCTGCGATAACAGAAGCAGGTGAGAGGCTCAATCAATCACGCTTTCCCAGAGCTGTGCACAGGGGAGCTCTGAGGATTGAGGATTATCGTGGGCTGCCCTGAAGATTACGGACATTCACGCAGGGCAGGAAGTGATTGCTTATCTTGCTCATTGAGGCCCCATGCCCTGGCTTGCAGATCAGAAGGGATTGTTCTGTGTGACCACATGGGCTGCCACTAACAGCTCCTTTCACTGGCTGTGGGGGTGGCACTTGACATAAGAACGCTTTGCAGAGAAAATTAACAGCACAATTATCAAACCCCATCTCCTTTTTAAAAGAGTCTATTTTTACATTTATACCTGAGTTGTGAAAAGTTCCTCTTTTGAGATGTTACTATTTCCACTGGTAAAAAACTGAAATCAAATTGCCTGCTTCTCCTGGGGACACGTTTCTCGTATTCTCCTTGGCGATCTATCCGGCCTTTCAAAGTCCAGTCTATGAAGCAGAGCCTCGATGAGCGATGCTAACACGTTCCTGGTGTGAAGTCAACTCGGGATCAGAGGAGTTAGTCGTACTTAGCCCATCAAAGAGTCTCCCTTCTAGCAAATCCTGAGCATGCTGGACTTCAGCTCTTTATCCTGCTTCTAAAAGTCTGCACTAAAAGTGGGGAGTTTGGCAGGGATCACCAGAAAATGAGCTTTGCCCCTGATCTGTACCCTAATAAATCCAGATGAGCTTTTTGCTATTTGGAGCGGCGAATTGCCATCTTTTTGCAAAGATATTAAGTCCCAGTACCCGGGGGAGTTTTCTGGCTCTGGGAAGATTGCTTTGCCACCCTGTCCTGGAGTCACTGGTCAAGCGTTTGTTGTAGATTTGGTCATTTTTAGCTAAAAGAAGTCCTTTCATTTTCTTTATTTCCTCTGTAATTTTTAGAGAATCTGTGGTGCAAGATAATTACATTTCTTATCTTTTAAAATTCAAAATTGACATGGATGCCTTCAAAGAGCCTGATGGCCCTAAAATGGGTCTTGCCAGTTGCATTGTCTGGGGACTCCCGTTCTGTCCACCTTGCTCTGCACGGAAGAGGCAGAGCCGCGGGAGAAGCCAGATGGAGCCAAGGCGCAGCAGCTGCCACAGCCAGGCCCGCAGCCACGCCCGCAGCCAGGCCCGCAGCCAGGCCACAGCCAGGCCCACAGCTCACACCAGTGGCTGAGCTGCTGTGGTTTCTCTCAAGGCGGCCAGTGCGCAGGCACAGCTTGGTGTCGAGCAGAAGAAACACCAGTGACTCCCCTGAGCTATGCAGGCAGGGCGACAAGGAGAAATGCACTGAAGACTCCACAGACTTTGTCACTGTGGCAATAATGGTGCCTGGAGAGTGGAAAGATAAATATCTCACGAATGGAGCATCTGTCCCCGAAATCCATCCTTCCACCAAGGTTGCAGGGGGTTCTATTTTGAACACAAGATATTTTCTCTTGGCCCTTTCTCTGGACGGTCTCGGCATACATCCCCACAGATGCAGTGACAAATGTCACCAAAGAGGTTTAGCTAAAGCCGCCCCCAGTAAGAAGACACCACAGCAGAAGTGGCTTCTGACCTGAAGGAGCAGCAACCGGGGTTCTGCACAAATGAGCTGGCCCTGCGTGTGGTCAGAGTGGGGAAGATGAGAACTGTGCGTGGGTTCAAAGGTGGCATAAGCACAGAGCTTCCAAAGTCAGAAGGCAGAGGGGAAATCAGTTATTTGAAAAACGGTTAGTTTTGAGTAATGGCTTTAGGAAGTCCACAGTCTGGAAGGTGATCTGTGGTCTCAGCCCCTTGGCTGGAGATAGGGGGAAATCTCCGTGTCCAGTAGGGGTGCCTTATGTAAAAATCTCCAAAGCTGTCTTCCCAGAGTCAGTTGCATTGATGGAATGCTGAAAATGACACTTGCCACATAGCAATGGAATATGGGTTTAGGTTGAACAAGGCCTGGCTTCCAAACTCCTTGTTTGTGACATTTTGCTGACGCTAATTGTCAGATCTCTGCTGATCATTTCATTGACAGCAATCCACAGAAAGAAAAAGAGATACAATCTATATAGGCCTTGGTTCACCTTAACTACAAGGCACACAAAATGGTCTCAAAGTAGACCTACCATAATTGTTCTTTTGCAAAACTTGGCAAAAAAATGGGGTGATAATAGTCACTTAATTAGCAGCCAGGAATGCCACTACACATTCTACAATGCACAGGACAGACCTCATAACAAAAACATCTATGGCCCCAAATGTCAACAGTGCTGAGGTTAAGAGACCCTGCAGTGGAAGAACATAGCAACCGACAGAACAATGGCTGGGCAATGAATGAGAATAGATGACCAGTCTCCCTCTCTTACTATATTTTGATCTCCTGCCAGTACCTCTATTGGTTGGACCTGCTGGCAAGCCAGGTAACTAGGGGTCCCAGATGATGTGGTCCATAGCAACCAGTGTCTGGGGCATTGAAAGGGTAGAGAATGGTTCTAAAGAGACACATGGAAAATAACCACATAGCTTTTGGTTAGCTGCTAAGTATTAACTCCTAAAAATGAGAAGAGAGGTAAGGCTATAAAACAAACAGAAAACAACTATCATCAATATTCCCTGAATGCTAAGAGAATATGTTTCTTTCCAAGAATCTGACTAAAATGCTTATAAATAAAAGAGAAAATCTGAACAACAAAAAAGATGTTTGGAAATTAAAAATGTAATAGCAGAAATGAACATTTTTTTTATGAGTGGTTTTATTTTTGCTCTTGATTGGCCAAATGTTGACTTTCTTTGTCAACATTTCAATGCCTAGGTAGAGCAAAGTACTCAGCACACAGACTCAGACATTGGAAGGCAGAGGGGCCACAAGAACAAAATCCCCATTAACAAAATATTGAGCGAGAACATTGGATTAATTCAAGTCATGCAATTGTAAGACTGAAGCACTTTTATCTTCTTCATCAAACCCTGGTGACCTCACTTCATAAATGGCTAATGTCTATTCTTGTTTTGTACATGTCTTTTTTGCTTTATTTACTTTGTCTCTAAAATCTTATGAAAGTATATAGTGAGTCTCCTAGAGTAGAGGGCTAAACTACATATTCCTTTCAATTTCAACACCTTTGAGAATGCTCTGACAGCTGGTATATAAGGAGGGTAAAGATTTTCATTGCCTGAGGACCTCATGAACTTCCTAGGAGAGAAAATGACTAGACGAGTTGAGATTTCTGACTCCATGGACTAATATCCTCAATAATGGGGGAGACAATGGGGGAACAAGCCATTAGTTTCCTTCCCATGGGCAGTATATAAGGGAACAAAGTTGAGTTAAACAGCTGAACTTAACTCAGATTTTCTCTTTATTTGGCCCTATGGAACATATTTCAGTTGCTTAAGGAGATGGAGCTATAATAAATGCACTGACCAAGAGAATGAGAAGATAAGCCATAGACTGGATAAAAATATTTGCAGAAGACATATATGATAAAGAACTGTTACCCCAAATATACAAAGAGCTCTTAGAATTCAATAATAAGAAAACAAACAACTCAATTAAAAAATGGGCCAAAGACTTTAACAGACATCTCACCAAAGAAAATATACAGATGGCAAACAAGCATATAAAAAGATGCTCCACATCATACCTCATTAGGGAACTCCAAATTGAAATAACAATGAGATACCACTACATACCTATTAAAATTGCCAAAATCCAAAACACTGACAACACCAAATGCTGATGAGGATGTGGAACAACAGAAATTCTCCTTCACTGATGGTCGGAATGCAAAATGGTACAGCCACTTTGGAAGATAGTTTGGCAGTTTCTTAAAAAAACATATATATTGATCCTACACCCCAAAAGAGCTATATCCTTTGAAACTATGCTTGATATCTAGGATGTAGGTTAGCTCTGCCGTGTATTCTTTAAAAAGCACATGCTATGAATTGTGGGGGATTTGTTCTTCCATACCTTTAGCATGGAAGCTATTGACATTGAAAGGAGAGCAGGTATGCCCGGCACAGTGGGACACAACAAGAATAGGTTTCACAGGGACGGTCACCATCACATGCCATCCAGCATTGAGGCCTAAGAGAGAGGAGAAGGTTGAATGAAGAAGTGAGTTAGCAGGGTTGCCACATACAGATGTTCACTGCACAAGGACAAGGGAATTAGGGCAGAGAAATCCAGCCCAGTCTCATTCTTTAAGCTGGACTTCATCTCCCTGGAGGAAGGGTGTCTTTTCCTAATTGGCACGAAGATGCTGAATAGGATAGGGGCACTGACCTTTCATGAGCATCTTTCCATCAGAAGTAAGGGATCTGGGGACTGGTGTTCCAGCTGATGGGGAGAAACTAAATCCCAAACCAGAGACTTGGGGTTTGATCATTGTTCCTGTTACTCTAGTATAAAGAAAGCCTGACTGAGGCAGCCTGGGGGAATGTAGTACACATACATTCTATTGAAATTTAGACACCTTTTTAAACAATTGATTTGAGAGAGAGAGAGAGAGAGAGAGAGAGGGAGGGAGAGAAAGAAACATCCATTTATTGTTCCACTTATTTATGCAGTCCTTGGTTGATTCTTGTTCTAGTATGTGTCCCGACTAGGGATTGAACCCACAACCTTGGCGGATTAGGAGGATGCTCTAACCAACTGAGCTACCTGGCCAGGGCTAGAAGTCTTTATTTACACTTTTACAAAAGGACTTCAATATGTACAAAACTTAGCCTTTTTTTTTTTAGGGTAAAGATTATTTAAGGTGACTTTCCAGATAAGAACATACATTTTTATTTCCCATCCTTAGCCCCCTCACCTTTTTAAAAAGAGTACCATGGTATTAACTGTATGTGGGAGATTATTTAATCTGCCTCCAAAGAGCATTTATAATTTTGTTTTGAAGAATGAAACAATACACTTTATTTAAAATGTTCAGTATATTATGTAACTGTAAGAGAAGAAAAGAGATTTTTTTTTAAAGCAAAGGTGCTAAATACAGCAATTTACTTTCAATGACATTACATGCTACCTATATTCTGACTGTTTTTGTAAAAACCACATACTTTAAATGTTATGTGTTAACCAGCCCCTGTTCAATATGAAAATGATTAGGGCATAAACATTTCACAAAAGGAAGTTATGATTGAAAACTGAGAATGATATCTCCTGACTTGCTCTGTGGAACAGATAATCAAGTTGTCTTTCAAAGACTGAAACTTCAGTGAATGTTTTACTTGGTAAATAAATGAAATTGATTATATATTCTAGGCAAAAAATCCCCACCCCACCGTAATTACTTTCAATCTCCCCATATAGTATTTTTCCACTAGTGGAGATTTCAAATTTTGTTAGAAAATACAAGAGGGTGAGAGCAAGAGCACGTTAATGATAGGAATTAGAAGTGGAAGAGACCTCTTGAGTCAGTCCACCCCATTTGTCATCAAGATGGTGCCTCATCCACTCTGCCCCGTCCAGCTTAAAGGCACCTAAATCATGGGCTCCCCACTTCCCTCAAGGCAGTTAGGCACTGTTTTCTCCACTGGGCTTCAGAAGAGAATAGGGGCTTTAAGCAGGACTTGCAAATCATTCTCTAAAATTGCCAGTCTTCAAAACATCTCTTTGGCCTGAAAATCATTTTGATCCAGTTTTTTTTACAGCACTGACCCATCTCCATCACTGACCTTCTTCCATTGCCCTCTCCATCACTAGACCGAAATGCAAGTATCTGCTTGTGTCAAGCACTGCCTACAGAAAACATGTCAAACTCTTGGTCCTCGGGCCACATGCCTCATTTATTTGGCCTGTGTTAGTCTTTGAGTTTGACAGCTTAGCTTACAGGATGAGCCAAACCTGGCAGTCCTGCAGCAAGCCTGAAGTGCTATATACTCTAGTGCTGCTCTCTCTGCTTCACCCCAAGAAACAATCCACACAACAGGTCAGTCAGGCCACCCATCTTCTCTTTGCCTTTCAGCCTCTCACTGCTCTGCCAATCAACATCTCATTGCTAGCCTCTTCCAAAACCTTTCTATTGAATACTTTGGAAGCAAATTCTCTGTCCCCTCAAAGGCTTCCTGGGAAGTTTCCTCTTTCTCCTTAAACTGGTTGTTTCTCAATCATAAGTCATTTGTATCCCACTTCCATGAATTTTGCTATACCTTCATGCCATTTGTGTTAAAAGGGGACTCTGGTCCTAGCCTGTTTTGCTCAGTGGATAGAGCATCAGCCTGTGGACCAAAGGATCCTGAGTTTGAGTTCCATCAAGGGCACGCACCATGATTGCAGGTTCCTTCCCAGCCCGGGTCCTGGTTGGGGCACATGCAGGAAACAACCAATTGATGTGTTTCTTTCTCACATTGATGTTTCTTTCTGTCTTTCCATCTCTCTTGCACTCTCTCTAAAAGATCAATGGAAAAATATCCTCTGGTGAGGTTTAAAAAATATGGGGAGCTGAGAGAGAAAGAGTCCCATTTTAACAAAGGGAATAAAGCAATAGGTGCCGAGAACTTATATCTCAAAGTGAGGTGCTGCCTAAGACATGATAGGGTATTTTGAAACTACTTCATCCATCCTTCATCTTCAGCTTCTTTAAGGATATAAATGGGTTGAACCAAATGGAATAAGAGATAATTTTTTCTCCCCTCCCTTAGCTTCCATGGGAAGGGTAGATGGAATGAGATGGAAGATGTACTATTAGAAGCACAAACTTCTTGTGGATTGGGAGAGAAGCCTGGATTTGTTTATCTGTTAGTCATAAGGGAAAGAGATGGTCAAGTTTTGTGCTGGAGTCCTCTGAGAAGTAGGTGTGTGTTAGCTCTTCCTACAACTGTAAATGTTTCTTCTATAATGAATCTGGATCTTGACCATCATAAAAGAAATGTTATAAAATCTTCTATCTTAAAAAAATCCTTTCTGACCCCACATCCACTTCGTTTCTCCATACCCCTTCACAGCAAAATGGCGGGAAAGAGTTGACCATTCCTATTTTTATTACCGAGAGTTCCCTCTCCTTCTCTACTAGCTACCCTTCTGCTGAGTCACCCATAACCTCCACGTGATTATATTGTGATTTTGGTTCCCCTTTTACTCAGTTTCCCAGTAGTGTCTGGTGTAATTTCTACTCTTGTCTGTTTCACTTCTTTGCCTGATCTCTCCCTCTTTCTCTCCTTTGCTAGATCCTTTTCTCCCAGTGCTCCCAAATACCCCAATGTCAGACATGAAATCTCTTCTCCAAGTATATGAGCTCCCAGGTGACCTCATCTTTAAAATATCATTACCATACCTTACCATAAACACCATCTGATGGTAACTGCCCCATCCCACCAACACTCCACTCTTGGCCTAATGTGCCTGATGTGTTATGTACAATCTGACATACCTAACCTCTCTGCAGAATGCACCTTAATTCTCATCTACACGTCTACAATCTGTACTCCTATATTTATAAGACTATAATATCTTGTATTCCTCTCTCATGTCTTCTCTTTAAAACTCAATACCAAAACATATTTTTCACTTATGTCTCTTAATTTCCTTCCTTCACAAGTAGAATGAATACTTTAATTCATCACATGCCTAAAAACATTTTCTATAATTATTCCCAGTGTTTCTAATTCCTTATTTTTTCTGAATTTCTTTGAGATAAACTGTATATAAAAGATGATATAATTTTATATGGATGAAGATAACCTTGAAATATGAAGCAAATGGCAATGAAAGAATCTTTTCAGCAATTAAAAGTATAAATATGTAAGTATATATATAAAATACATATATATATATATATATATATATATATATATATATATGCATATATCTGAAAGCCAAAACTATCAATGTAGGCTTCAATTAGAAAGATTTTTATTCTGAAATTTGAGAGCCCAAGTTTGATCATTTAAAACTAAACTCAATTGTCTCTTTCAAAAGAGTCATCTTTTTACATATAGCTGAGATTATACACATATGTATGATTGATGAACAAACATTAATGTCTATTTGAAATATTCATCAAAGTAGCAGCTATTTCAGATCACACTCATAGAATTTCCTAGACTTTACAGTTTGAGGCTCCAGATAAATTTTTAAATCTAATCCAGGTTTTGTAGTGTTGACCCACATACTGGTCTACAGTAAAACTAGTCAAATCTACATTGGATTCCATTACTGTCTTCAGAATTTCCTAGTATGTGAAATAGGTCAAGAAATATTTACCGAATATCCTATGGTCAGTGCATAACTCACAGAAAAATAACTCACAGTGCATAACCAACCGTCTCATTTGATTTTCTTTCTTCCCTTAGATGCCAATTTCTGGTCTCTGAGAAATGAGGCAAGTCATAAAGCAAAGTGGGTACAGATATATGGCCAGGTGGATTCCAAGAACTGACAAGGAAAAGGCAGAAGAATAAAAGAGAAACAACACAGGATTTTGCAAAAGAGGCAGCCTGGATTTCAATCTCATCTCTGTCACTTATCGGCTGGGTTAATTTTATAATTTTATTTAATTTTGAATTTCACCTGAAAAATAGAAAAAATATTTATTTCATAAGGTGTGTAAAAATGGAATGAGAATTTCTGTAAAAATTCTTTGTAAAGGGCTATATCTATACTCACATCCATATCAAGCATCTATCCATTTACCTAGCCTTCTAGAATCATTCTGACAGTATAAACTCTTAAGCTTTGTGCACACTGAGTACATGTACTGTGTAAATACAATGGTAAACTAACAGATAAGCAAAAACCTACTTAAGTAGCTATAGCTACTTTAATTCTTTCTCAAGAATGCTTTCCTACCATGTCATCTTTGACTCTTTTTTGGGCAAAGCCACATAAAAGCTAACAATTTTTCCTTATGCTGTAAATAATGAAACAAAGCCAATTTCATCCAGTGGAGTTTTTCTGGTTAGAATTTTTTACAAATCAAGTCTCCATAGTTTTCTGTGAGTTTCCTAAATCACACTAATTGTGCAAGTCAAGGGAAAAAAATGAATAGAATAAGATATATTGAGAACTAGTTAGCAAAAGAAAATCTCCAAGTTTCAAAGGCAGGTGAGGTCACATTTGCACCCATATGCACACTTCAATGTATTCGGGGCCCCACCTAATACACAGAGAGTTCAGACACCTGTGGGATTTCCCTTCCTCAGGCATTTTGGGATATTTACAGAGTGAGGGTCTCTCTCAGGTACTTAGAAACAATTTCAGTCCTGCCTTCCTCTTCAGACTTCTGATCAATGCACCTTGCTCCTGAGACTGCTGCTTGTGCCCTGTGGAGCTGGGGGGGAAGGAGACAGGAAGGAGAAATGCTCAGTGAAGCTCTAGCTCACCGGATCTCTTGTTCTTAGTCTGTATTACTCTGTTCTCTTTCGTCTCCCTCTGTCCAAACAGGAATCTCTGATGCATACAAATTCAGACCAAATAGTCTGTTACTCAAGGAAATGATAAATATATGACCATGCTATTAGAATTGGAAAAATAGTCAAATTCCCAGAAAAGAGAGGAAGGGAGCGCCACTGAGGCAGGGAAGGGGGAAAAGCCAACCCTGGGTACATTATTGAGCTGGACCACTGGGACTTCTTCCCCTGGGGGACCTTGAGTGAAGCATATGGGAGCACCTAAGAACCATCCCTCCAAAGAACAGGAGGTTGGGGCCTCTACCCACTGACTCTTGTCCTCTCCTGGTTGAGGCTTGCCCTCAGGAGTGTTAATGAACTCCCTAACACTCGGGCTGCTCTGCACTCAAACTCTGCGAGCTTCTGCGGCTGTGGAGAAAGCCCCGAGGTGAACAGTGAAACCACAGAAGGGCAGGATGCTGACAGAGAGAGCTCGGGAACACAGGGGCAACCAGGCTATACTTGAAATCAGAGGTGGGCTGAGGACATGTAACGCAGAGCACAAAATGCATTTGTTACAACTGCCAGTGTTAGAGAAATTCATCCCAGTGCTTATGCCTATAACTTCCATACGGAATAAGGACAGATCACCAGAATGATAAATATCAGTAGATAATGCCTACAGCACCAAATACTTACTCTACTTCCAGTGCTGGAAGACAAGGAAGGGCAGTGTAGTACAATGTACCGATCATAAATTTTGCACCAGATTTGAGTTAATGGGTGTACATTTATCTACCATTTATTGGCTGTATGCCCTTCAAACAAGTTGTTCAATTTGAGCTTGTTTCTTTCATCTATAAAATAGGAATATTGATAGCTTCTTTATAAGATTCAAATGGAAAGCAAATTAAATACAGTAGGTCCTCGGGTTACTTGGGAGATCTATTCCTACGGCTACATAACGTGTTTTCGCCGTAAGTCGGAACCCACCTCCATAAGCACCTACGTCCCTCACATGGAGCACATACACAGCAGTAATGAAGTGAAACAGTAAAACGCATTTAAAAGAAAGATAACAATTCCTGACCTTTACTTGTGGTAAATAAATAATAAAAAACATAAAGCACATATGTACATACGTCGAAATGACGGAATTTTTTTTAATATTAATAAATGGGAGATGGCAACGTAACCACAAAAAGACGTACATCGAGTCCGATGTAACCTGAGGACTGCCTGTAATCAGTATAAGTACCTAGCCCAGTGTCTAGCACAGTGCAACTGGCCAATGAACATTAGTTCTTTCTCCCACAGAACTTTTCTCCACACTCATTCAGATGAAACACTGCTCATGCCTTCCAAGGTATTACAGCTTGAAAGTAATTTAGGAGATTTTTTTTATATTCTCAGGAATGTTTAGTTTATCTTGTTAATCACAACATTCCAGTATATCTTTCACTGTATCCAAGTTCACAAGATATAAAACTGCCCTAAGTTGATCTAAAGCAGTTTTTGTGCAAGATCTACTCGTCTACTCAGCAATACCCAGCAATTAGTCAGCTTTGGAGTCTCAAAGTTTCAAAGATGATCAGGATTTATAACAGAGCAAGGAGGAAACTGAATAATAAGAAAACTCATTCCAGTGCTCCAGTGCAAGATGGGGCTCAGGGTCTAGGATTTTTTACAAGATTATTCTGAATCACAGCCAGTTTGGGAGCTTCGGCTCAACAAGCTACTTAATAAGCCCCCAAATACTAAGATTTAAAAGAATCTTAAACACAAATGTTTGGGGCTGAACATTACTTGGATTTCTCTACTTTATGCCCTTTAACCCCCCTCTTCTCCTAACCCCCAACTCCCACCAGAATCCCAGGACTGCAGGGAAACAAGACAGGTTGTAGGTATCACCCAAACTTCATAGCATTTCCTATATACACTTTACCATTGCATTTTCTAACTAATCCTGTGGGGTTAAGATGGGAAACTGAGGCTCAGAAGCATGAACTAACTGATTAGGGTCCATACCAAGTGGCACAGCCAGGAACTCAAAAAAGAGATCCTCTGTCAGGGTTTTCTCTGCTGAATCGCATGGGTTTCACCAGTGTTTAGGTTTTCAAGGCTTTTTTTCTCTTCCTCTCCTACATCCAGAAAGACCTTGTCAAACATTTCAGCACAAAATAGGAGGGGCAGAATGCTGACACCGAGACAAAATAACATGATTCTTATCTACTTATTCATAAAAAATGTAAAACAGACTCATATCAAATGTGTAAAAAAGTAATCATTCTGCCAGCACATTTGATTTAGGTGGAAAATATTTGCTTTGCTGAATGGCTCATTAATCACATCAAATAATTACAACATTAAAATACTAATTTATTTTAAAAGAGGTTGCAGACCTCAAACAGATATAATCTATTGCTTCTCATTAAGTTACACATTAATACAACTCATTTTATTGAGCGAGCTGAAATTTATTACTGATGTTAATTTATGTTTATCTGAGCTTGTAGTTAGTTTAGCATGCATTTTAAATCAGTTTTAAATATTTCAAATCAATCCTCTATATTGCTGACCTTCTAGTCTATGACTACCAAATGAGATTAGACTTCCTTTTTATATCCAAAGCATCATGGCCTGAACCCTCATTGTCTTTCTGGCAGAAATTCAATGGTCATCTCCTCACTATTTTCTAGAAGTTTCCAGGGCAATGCTTTAAAAATCTCCTGTTTTCCTCTGTTCTGGTTTCTCCACTTGCTGCCAGGACCCTCCGCCGGGGCAGATGATTCCGGTATTGTCACCTCACTTTAGGTCCGTCTGTCTCCCCTGATAGCACCCCTGATCATTCCAACTCCCCTGATTCACATGCAACTGAGACTAAACCAGGCTGTTCATAAGTTTACTGAAAACCTGAAGACCAAAGACTGCTGGGCAAGTCTTTATTCTCCGAGGCCATGAGCCTCCCTGCTGGTTTCTGGCAGCCTCTGTGTGGTGGGCCTGTCGGCTCTACTCCACCAATAGGAAGCTTTAGGCATTTCTCCTGGGAGTCTAGGCCCATCTGCTTCCTACGCGGATAGAAGCAGAAAGTCATTTGTTCCTAAGACTCAGCTTTTTTCCTGTCGTAGGATGATTGACACTGGGAATATTCCTTCCCTTCAGGGAAAATATTCCAAACCCATGAATAAGGTGTAGTCTGGCCCCATGTCTAGTGTCAATTGTCATGGCCTAGGGTACATTTCCCAAATTGTGGCTCATTCAACCTTAAATTAGAATAGACATCAACAGTCCAGAGTAAGTGGTTCCACCCTGGGTGAGACCCATGCCTTTTCCCAGTGCTCTCTGTAGCCCAAGTTGAAGAGAAGAGAAGAACTGCCGATCCTGTCTGCTAGAATAAAGTCTCCGCTCCTGGGAGAAAACACTTGCACAGGAATGATTCATATCTCCCAAGAACACACAATGCATTTTAGGCTCAGGGCAATTTCTGATTCTATATGGGCTCATTTTTACTATCAACTCAACTTCAGCACTAAACAGAATACTGAATGCCAGCATCTGCTTTTAGGTGAATTCCCAGGAACATTGGGTAGGTACTTTTTTATGTCAGCACGACTAGAAGGGCTTGACAATGAAGGATTTTCTCCAAGGATGAATTCAGTATTTAGTCTATAATAATTAAATAGACTGTACTCCCTTAAAGGTCAGTTTTCCATCATAAAATCTCTTAAGATATAACCTTTATTTAAGTAGATGTGTTATTTCAGTCATAGTTTCAATGCTGCTACTTTATATAATTTGTCCAACTTATTCAATAGTTATTTAAAATGAGATGGAAACCTTTTTATGCTATCAAGAAAAAATTAACATAAGGCCACATGAGTCAGTAGCGAGAAATATCAGCTATTCTTTTTATAGGTTAAAGTAAGAACAGAGAACACATAACTTTAACAGATATAAATAAAACATACTTCAGGTCTATATTGTGGTCAAAGAAGAGAGGGCAATGTGAAATAAAGTGAAAGTAAACACAGAGAGAAAAATGTAAAAGATAGTGAAATTATTAAATAGAGATTGAAGCATAAGACAGGATAACCTTCCCTCCCATACATTTTACACATGAAAACACACCACACATTCTAGGACTCCCACATGAGTAAAATAAAATGTGGAAAAGGATACATTGAGACCAAGAAACACATACCATGGATACAGAAGACCATGGATAACATGATGGGGATCTTGTATATGTGCACTAAAGACTTATGGAACTCCCATTTGATCCAATGATTCTACTTCTAGGAATATATCCCAAGAAATCAGAAACACCAATCAGAAAGGACATATGCACCCCTATGCTCTTAGCAGCATAATTTACAATAGCTAAGATTTGGAAACAGCCTAAGTGCCCATCAGCAGATGAGTGGATTAAAAAACAGTGGTACATCTACACAATGGAATACTACACTACTATAAAAAAGAAGGAACTCTTACCATTCACAACAGCATGGATGGACATGGAGAGCATTATGCTAAGCGAAATAAGCCAGTCAGAGAAAGATAAATATCACATGGTCTCACTCATTTGTGGAATATAATGAACAACATAAAATGATGAACAAAAACAAATCCAGAGACAGAGAAGCATCGAACAGACCATCAAACTTCAGAGGGAAGGCTGGGGAGGGGGATAAGAGATCAATTAAAGGACTTGTATGCATGCATATGAGCATAACCAATGGACACAGACAGTAGGGGGGTGAGGGCATGTGCTGGGGGGTGGGGATGACCAGGGAGAGGTCAATGGGGGGAAAAGAAGACATATGTAATACTATATGTAATACTCTAAACAATAAAGAATTTTAAAAAAAGAATCTGAGCAAAAATACACAAAGAAAAAAACAACAAAAAAGGTATAGACACAAATAAAAACAGTAAGCTGTATTAATTTAAATCACCATTGTTATGTTTTCCAGACCCCAAACCATTACTCATTCTATTTATAAAACTTCCTTTAAAACCGACATTGGAGGAGGAGAAACCAAGATGGCGGCATAGGTAAGCACCTAAACTGCTGCCTCACACAACAATTTCAAAACTATAACTAAAAGACAGAACGGACACCATCCAGAACCACAGGAAAGCTGGCTGAGTGAAAATTCTACAACTAGAAGGAAAGAGGAAAGCTCACAGAGAATTGGAGGTACGGCAAAGGGTCTTTGTGCGCGCAGAGAGGAAGGGCGGCTAAGAGCCTGGCTGACTTTCTCTGGCGGAAGGGGGAAGGAAGCCCCCAACCGCACTGAACCCCAGTTCTGACTGCACTGAACCCCAGTCCCGGGCAAAACCCCGTGGACCCAGGCTCATACAGGGGGAGTCTGGACTGTCAGGTAGAGAGAAAGGCACACGGAGACTCGGAGACTCAGGGGAGCCATGGTGGCAGGGGTCTGGAAGTGCGCGCCAGTGCGCACAAAGGCTGCGGAGGTTGCCACAGGCATTCCCTAGCAGAAGGGAGTCGGAAGCTCTTGACTGCACTGAACCCCAGTTCTGACTGCAATGAACCCCAGTTCCAGGTGAGCCCCTGGGGACCCATGCTCTTACGGGGGGGAATCTGGACTCTCGGGCGGAGACTCTGGAGCCGGGGAAGGCAGAGGTCTGTAGGCGCACACGCGCGCAAGGGCAAGGCTGACTGGAAGCCAAGACTGTCTGCTCCGCCCTGAGACTCCACCCTATCCAAGCTGAGCACAGAGGCTATTGCAATTTGGAAAGTCTAATCCTATAAGGCTGTCTCCAGCACCAAACTTCTCCCAGCGTAGACACAGCTGATCCTCACAGCCAACTGGCCTGCAGGTCAATTCCTCCCAGTGATACCAACAAGAATCAAGACTTAACTACAACAAGGCTGTACACACAGTCCACAAAGGGGTGCACCAAGAGTGTCCACCTCAGGTTAACTGGGGAGGCCGACCCACTGGGCCATATAGGAAACCTAGCACACAAATCTACCTTACCAACTCAGGGAAGCAGTGAAAATGCGGCGTCAAAGAAACAGATCACAAACGAAAGAAATGGAGGAAAACAAATGACTGGATATAGAATTCAAAACCACGGTTATAAGGCTTTTCAAGAATATCCTAGAAAAGGCCGATAAATATAACGAGACCCTCGAAGATATAAAAAAGGACCAACTAGAAATTAAACATACACTGACTGAAATAAAAAATATTATACAGAGACCCAACAACAGACTAGAGGAACACAAGAATCAAGTCAAAGAATTGAAATACAAAGAAGCAAAAAACACTCAACCGAAAAAGCAAAAAGAAAAAAAAAATCCAAAAAGTTGAAGATAGTGTAAGAAGACTCTGGGACAACTTCAAGCGTACCAACATCAGAATTATGGGGGTGCCAGAAGAAGACAGAGAGCAAGATACTGAAAACCTATTTGAAGACATAATGACTGAAAACTTCCCCCTCCTGGTGAAAGAAATAGACTTACAAGTCCAGGAAGCACACAGAACCCCAAACAAAAGGAATCCAAAGAGGACCACACCAAGACACATCATAATTAAAATGCCAAGAGCAAAAGACAAAGAGAGAATCTTAAAAGCAGCAAGAGAAAAACAGTTAATTACCTACAAGGGAGCACCCATATGATTGTCAGCTGATTTCTCAACAGAAACTATGCAGGCCAGACGGGAGTGGCAAGAAATTTTCAAAGTGATGAATAGCAAGAACCTACAACCAAGATTACTCTACCCAGCAAAGCTATCATTCAGAATTGAAGGGCAGATAAAGAGCTTCACAGATAAGAAAAAGCTAAAGGAGTTCATCACCACCAAACTAGGATTATGTGAAATGCTGAAAGGTATTCTTAAAGAAGAGGAAGAAGAAAAAAGTAAAGATAAAAATTATGAACAACAAATACATATCTATCAACAAGTGAACCTAAAAATCAAGTGAATTAAAAACCTGAGGAACAGAATAATCTGGTGAATATAATAGAATCAGGGGCATAGAAAGGGAGTGGACTGATAATTCTCAGGGGGAAAGGGGTATGGGGGGGGGGGCGATTCAGGAAGAGACTGGACAAAAATCATACACCTATGGATGAGGACAATGTGGGGGAGGTAAGGGCAGAAGGTGGGGTGGGAACTGGGTGGAGGGGAGCTATGGGGGGAAAAGGAGAAACAATTGTAATAATCTGAATAAAGATTTATTTAAAAAAAAAACAAACAAAAATAACCGACATTGTATTCTAAATCCATATTGTAGACTGCTATCTGCCTCAATAAAAAAAGATAAGATTTCACAATATCCTACAATGGAAACTACTCTTTTCTCCAGAGAGATAATTTACTTATTTTGGGAAACCAAATTAGGCATTCCACAGCCACTTTAACATTTTTAGCACAGAACCCTATAGCTGAACATTTTCTAAACTTCAATTTTTTCTAAGTAGTTCTTCACTTAAACCAGTGGTTCTCAACCTTTCTAATGCAGCGACCCTTTAATACAGTTCCTCATGTTGTGGTGACCCCCAACCATAAAATTATTTTTGTTGCTACTTCATAACTGTAATTTTGCTACTGTTAATGAATTGTAATGTAAATATCTGTGTTTTCCGATGGTCTTAGGCGACCCTGCTAGCGGTTCTCAACCTGTGGTCATGACCCACAGGTTGAGAACCACTACTGTAGAGCCTAAGACCATTGGAAAACACAGATATTTATATTATGATTCATTAACAGTAGCAAAATTACAGTTATGAAGTAGCAACGAAAATAATTTTATGGTGGGGGTCACCACATCATGAGGAACTGTATTAAAGGGTTGCTGCATTAGAAAGGTTGAGAAACACTGACTTAAACCATTCCAACAAAACACACTTTAGAATCTGACAAAGCCAGATTTGAAATCTGGCTCTGTCATTTACTATGAGTGGGAATTTATCTGTACTTAACCTGAGATTATTTTTTTTTTGTTTTGGTTTTGCTCTTGTTTTGCAAATGGAGATAATGAGAAGATTAAATGAGATAATGTATATAAAATGTCTAGCACTAGAATGTGCTTTGAGGTCCTTTGTCCTCTGCCTCTCGCATTATATGCCATTTAGTACCCCAGTTCCTTTAACAAGTGCATTCTCATTGAATCATAAGCAAAAGACTCCTCAATCTATTACATTAACAATAACTGACACTTGGATTACTCTTCTGTGTGCCAAACTCTATTCTAAGTGCTTTACATATGCAGCTCATTTAATTCTCACAGCATACTATGAGGCAGGCATTATTATGATCTGTGTATTATAACTGATGAAACCCAATGAGACAGGCTAAACATCTTGCCAAAACTCTAGCAAGTGGGGAGCTATAATTTCAACTCAGTTGTCTGGGTTCAGAATCTGTGCTCTGATTTTACAAGCAAAATACGTAAAGTCTAGTCCAAAGAGCTTACCATCTGCTGATTTTCATACATTCTTGAAAAATAAGACTAGAATAACTATAGAATTTATTTTCCAAAAACCTGCTCACTTCAATACAAAAGACAGTATTTGGCCTCTACGTATACATGGAAACATGTATGGAGAAACAGAGATACAATTATAGAAAGCTTGATTCTTCTCAGGGCTTATCTTTATCCTTCCTTTTCTTTGGAGAAGTGTGGGAGGTTCTGTTGTGGGATAATATTATATAAAACAAACATCTTAAAGGCTCTGTGTCTATTATTTTGAGCAAAAATATACACGAAAATAGCCCAGGAAGTTAAGCAAGACTGAAGCAAATGACAGTCAGAAAGAATTCTCATGTTTATTCCTTCATACCTCATTTATTCATTCAATAAATATACTGTATATTGGTTGCATCTGCTAGTGCTGACGTTATAAACCTGGGAGAGTTGTGTCCTCTGGTAGAACTTACATTCTAGTTGGAAGAGACAGACAATCAAGGATTTGTTGTTGGGTTACATGTTGAAGTTTCTATCTTTTTTAAAATACTGCATATTTACTCTTGTCCCATCTCCTCTCTCATGGCACCACAAATGCTGTTTTTCTTCCTCCCAGCCACGACAAAGCAGAAACCAAAGCAGAAGAAATCCCTGACCTACTAGCTAGATGAAGATCCTTAGATGCCTCCCAGAAATCAGATAAGTCTGAACCTTCAGGATGGAGAATGAGAAGGTCTGCTGGCTACTTAAATGAGAGAGGGTAAAGAAGACCTTCAATGGGAAGGGGAAGGGGAACCTTTGGTCATGAGATCCACATGGAAGAAAGATCATAGAGGATATGTAAGTCCCTGTAAAGCCCTCTGAGGACATGTATACACAGCCCTATATGCCTGGCACATAGTAGGTGTGCAACACTAATTAGCTAGTATAATTATTACCTTGCTATTTTAGTTATGACCAGTCCCTTTCACACCAGCAGTCTGTGCCAAAAACCCTTCGCCATGGCTGACTCCAGACTGCCAACTGCATGCCCTAGACCTCTTCCAATTGTCTCACTCTTCCTGTCTTGCCTACCACCTGGCTAGTACTCACTCCACCAAGCTTCTAGGATAGCTTGCCAAGTCCTAGACAGTTAGCTTGTCTTTTGGGTTCAGTAAGGCCCTCCCTGATCTTCTTTGTCCTACTGTCAACAGAGCTTTTTATCTCTTCTCATCATATGAATGATCTACACTCATTTCTATACAATAGTAGGTAGCACATCTTCAGTAGGAATAAGAAGCTTCCATTTTAATACTATGTCTACACAAATTTTAAACCTACTTGTATCAAGTCAACCTATTATAGGCATGAGACCTGCCACAAAGGTGAGGACTGCATGATTCACAAATCTGAAGTCTGTGTTATAAATAAAACCCAAAATAAGAACTAGCGCTATAAGCATTGAATTTATCCTTGGTGAAAGCACTTGGTGTTCTTTGCTGGACTGTGTAGGGGAGAACCATGCAAAACTCTTGAGAAAATTGTCTAATTCTCTGATTATTATCTAAGTGGTTGTTATGAGATGAATTGTGTGCCCCTCCCAACTCATATATGACCCTGAACTCCTAGAATCTCAGAATTTACTGTACTTAGAGATAAGACCCATAAAGAGGTAATTAAGTTGAAATAAGGCCATAAGAGTAGGCCCTAATCCCATCTGCCTGGTGATCCTACAAGAAGAGAAAATTTGGGCAAAGGCACACCAGGGATGTGCTTGCACATGGAAAAGACCATATGAGGACACGACAAGGACGCCACCATGTACAAGTCAAGGAGTAAGGCCTCAGAAGAAATAAACCTGCTGACACCTGTCGACTTGGTACTTCTAACCTCCAGAACTGTGAGAGAAAAAAAACTTTCATTGTTTAAGCCACCTAGTATATGGCATTTTGTATGGCAGCTCTAGCAAACTAATCCAGTGGGTTAGGTGGTGAGTCTGACAAGGGCTATAGAAGTTTCTATGGATGTATATAAGTTTCTGGAAAAGCCACTCAGAAAAGAAGCATGCTAAAGTAAAACTAAAGTAAATTTTGGCAGACCCGAGCTCAAGGGATGGATCTTCCAATTTTCAGCTATAGGGTGGAGGATAATTTATTTAACTTCCATAAATTTCCCTTGCCACATCTTTAAATGGACAGCAAACCTCACAGGGAATTTTATACCTGTGAGAATTAAGTCAGATATAAAAGAGCCCTAAACATTGTTCTACATTTATTAGGCACTCAGTGAATGGTTCTCCTGTCTTTTCCTTAGGAGAAGAGGCTCAGATATAGTTGGACAATGCCTAAGCCATGATTGACATTGTTCACATGGATCTTGTGGCTATAAACTAACTGGAAATGAGTTCATTGTGTTCTATTTCAACCCTTGATAGCTGTTGGAGTCAAAAGTTTTTTCTTCAAGACTTATAAAAGACAAAATACTCAAAGTTAGGAAAACATGTAATGTATCAAAGATGGTTCTGGTTTCCCTGAGTCATTGAAGGGACAGATGCACATCTCTTTTTATTTGTGCTGGGAATTCTTCCAAATCGCATTAGCACTCAATTTCAACCACTTGGAAGCTAATGCACAGCCCTAGGCATTTGTTTTTGAGTCAATCACACAGCTCTCCATTATGAGCCAATCAATTGGCTCATCCTTATTATTTAACTTCTGTCATGGTCTACAGTGGGCAATATCCTGTATACCAACCAATTATTGTGGTTTCTAGTTAAAATACAAATTCCTTTTTCTTCCAATTTATAGAAAAGGTGAGACAAATATTTAAAGTGTGATGGCTCTTTGGATTTAAACTTAATGTACTTTGGGTTTGGAGAGAGTACTTGTCAGGAAGTTATTACTGTGCTGAAGTTGACTCACACATCTATTTCTGTCCTAATCTCCCATCAAGGAACAAAATAAGTCTTATCCTTAGAATGCCAATCAGCCTACCCCCCTCTTCGCCCCCCCCCCCCCCGCCCCAATCCATCAGTCAGGTATCATTTTTCACTTATATCTTTATATGGGATTTCCTGTCACCACTATATGATGGAACCCTAAATTACTGTCTAGAAATACATGTCTATATATATTGCTTTACATCACTTTGATCATTGATAAAAAGTTGATCTTCAAGAAAAAAGAACTTAACCACAAACATCTGACTAAATGAAAATTATTTTAATTATATATTAAAGGATATGCATTTTTTATTTTTTTAAATATTTTTATTGATTTTTTTACAGAGAGGAAGGGAGAGGGAGAGAGAATTAGAAACATTGATGGGAGAGAAACATCAATCAGCTGCCTCCTGCACACCTCCCACTGGGGATGTGCCCACAACCAAGGTACATGCCCTTGACTGGAATCGAACCTGGGACCCGTGAGTCCGCAGGCCGACGCTCTATCCACTGAGCCAAACCAGTCAGAGCAGGATATGCATTTTTTTAAAATAAGTTTTGTGGCTCACATTCTCAGTCTATCCGAAGACTGGAAAAAGCTTAAATAATAACTTTAATTAAACAAACTAATGGAAAGCAATAAATACAAGACAAAAAAAATTCCTTGTTCTTCCAAGTTCTAAATCATCAAAATGATGATCATTTTAACATCTGAAATTTGGCATGTATAAATGTCTGTAGCCTTAAGAAATCTTCCCAGAGTCCTTAATTGAACTTGTGCTAGGGAAGTGAAAATTAAGTAGAAGGGGTAAATATAACACTCAAGCTGGAGCTTTGTGGAAAGTAGGATGCTGATACGATATACTAGTAAAAATGCAATATGATAGAAAGACTCTTTTAAAAGATGGCCACCAAGCTCTGGCTGGTTTGGCTCAGCAGTGTCAGCCTGGGGACCAAATGGTTCTGGGTTTGATTCCAGTCAAGGGCACATACCTTGGTTGCAGGCTTCTCCTCAGCCCCGGACCTAGTCAGGGTGCGTGCAGGAGGCAACCAATCGATATGTTTCTCTCACATTGATATTTCTCTCTGTTTTGCCCTCTCTCTTCCACTCTTTCAAAAAAAATCAATGGAAAAATATCCTCAGGTGAGGATTAACAAAAAACAAAACAAAAGATGGCCACCAGGACACTCATTGACCCAGAAGATTGAAATAGGCAGTACTGTGGAAGGACAAGCTAGCGCTCTAATTAAGGAATACTTTGACTAAGTAATTAAATTATTCTTTTAAAGGTGCAAAAAAAAACCCCCCAAAACAACCCAGTTATTTACATGACATCAGAATTGGGTGAGACTCCCTTATGTGAACACTTTACAAAAGAAGTCTGCTAAGTGAAACAAAGTTTGGTCCGGCTGGTGAAGAGGATCTGATCTTAGAGGATTGGGAAAACACCCTTAAGTTCAGAACTCCTGCTCCCTGTGTGTTCACTGTGAGCACTGGAGGTGTGTATTCATAGATGATGAAGTTGTGCCTTAGTACACAGGATCCAAGGATACATGCACAGCCAAAGGCATGCATCCCATTCATAGGCAGGGATACTAGCTTTGTGAATATAAAGCCATTTATTTTCATTCTTCCCATTCATAGGCAGGGATACTAGCTTTGTGAATATAAAGCCATTTATTTTCATTCTTCCTGTAAATTTTTGTCCATTTGAAGCTTTATATCTCTAAAGTTTATGTCCTCAAACAAAAGGCATTGTGGGGAGAGACAATGAATTTGCTAAATTTCTTTAAAACCTCTGTTAGCAAATCAAGGTCCAAGACTCAGCTTAAAAATTTTGCCCAGCTCAGATTGTGGAGAAAATTCACCTTTAAGCTTTAAAACTTACTTTTCACTGATGAAAAGGAAATATGACCTGGAGTGAGAGAGCAAGAATACTTTTTTTCTATTGCAGGTAGTTTGAGGGAAGTTAGAAAAAGAGGATGAGAGAAGTGATAGGACACAATCAGAGAAGATGAGGTGAGATGAGATGAGAAAATGACTTGACAATCCTCAGAAGTGAAGAAAACTGAAGGCAGTGGGGATCTCTTGTCCTGGTTTGCCCTATGAAATTTTTAAATTTAATCTTATTTTTTCTATCACCATTTATCCCTTCTATCCCCTATGATATGTAAGGATGCATCTGTCAATCAGGATCAAAGCAAATCAAAGTAAACCAGGTGGTCCAGTATCATTTGACAGAAAGAAAAGATGCCCTGATATATGGCTTTCTTGCCCCATTCACGGTTTGTGTGTGGCAGGGATGGGGCCCGAAATTCCTGCAGCCCCAGGGGGGAAGCAGTAGGCAGTGGAGTTGAGAGCCAGGAGCCTGTTATGGACGCCACCACAGTGAAGATGTCCCAGGACGAGGGGGCAATCTACTGTATAACACCAGTGAGAGCTGAGGGAGGCTGGGCAGGCAAGGGAGGGCCAGATACTGAGTTACAACAACCACATATATCAACTGCAAATGTGAGCAGCACCAACTCTTGCCAGGTAGACAGAGGACACTACCCCCCAAGGACCCAAACTCATTATCCCCACTATTAGGTTACATTACCACACTCACTCACATTTACCCAAATATGACCTGGGAAGAAGCTGCAGAAGTGAAAGTAAAAATCAGTATCTTTTTTTTTTTTTTTAGTGAAATGAGCATATCCTAAATTAATGGTTTAAGTTATTTAAACTTACAGGACTAATTAGCCTGCTCAGGCTGCCATAGCAAAATACCACAGATTGGGTGGCTTTAACAAGAGAAATTAATTTCTCACAGTTCCAGAGGCTGGATAGTCCAAGATCAAGGTGCCGGCCTATTTGGTTCCTGATGAGAGCTCTCCTCCCGGCTTGCAGATGCCTCCTTCTTCCTGGGGACTCACATGACACAGAGAAAGAGCTCTGATTTCTCTTTAGCTTCTTATAAGGTCACCAAGCCAACTGGATTTGGGTCCCACCCTTATGGCCTTATTTAATCTTTATCACCTCCTTACAGGCTCTATCTCCAAATACAGCCTCATTGGGGGCTACGGCTTCAACATATGATTTTGGGAGGACACAATACAGTCCGCAGAAAGGACTAAGTATTTGGTTTCATCCTTCTACACAGTGGACTGAAGATGGTGAGGAAACAAAATTAATTATAGACAAAATAAAGAAGTCATATCTTCTCTGTGTATCAGTGTAAAAACAGTGGAAGGTGTGACTGTGTTCTTTTTGTGAGATCCAAACACAGACGTAACAATGGGCTGTTCCCTGCAAACAGGACAGGCCCTGGGTCCATAGTGGCTGGGGGTAGCCTGAGACCAACACACTGAAAACAGCACGGGGTTTACTGTGGTTCATTTTCTGTATCCCCCGTGCTCTCAAAATGTCAGTCCTGCCCTTCCTATGTTCATGTGTGTATTATAGATTTCTCAATAGATTTGATTGACTGGACAATTTTAGCAAATGAGTTGCTACTTTACAGAAGTGTGTTTGCATCCCAAGAAAATGATTCAGGCATTTTCCAAGTTCAAGGTTAAAGGAAAAAAAACCAAACACAAAAAACTGCTTGACACAATGTAAGAGCAAGCAGAAAAAAAAAAAAGATACCTCTGTTTCAGACTAAATATACATGTCCTACAACCCAATTCTTATTCTCCTGTTCCCTTTTTAAAGAAATCCTAGCTTCCCCAAAATATTTTGTCAAAGCTAGTCTATAAATAAATCACTGCTCTCTGCAAAAGGAGAAATAAAGCCAAGGGCATTATCAGCATGGCTTTGTTTTTGCCTCACGACATTGTGGGAAGGGGGAAAGGAATGCTTATGGATATCATAGAAAATGCAAGTCAGAAGTCAGACTTACTGTGATTCCTCAGATGGAAAATTTGGGGATTTTGTTAAAAATATATTCTCTCTAGATAGTTTGCTACATTGGTGAGAAATGAATTAGAAAGTGCCACTTTTCAAGTTCAGCAATATTAAGAGGTCTTTTTTCCTTCAAAATCATCCCATGTATCATTGTGTATTTATCAGCAGAGATCCTGAGTCCTTGAAGGAGGCTTCGTGTTATATGGGAAGATATACTGTAGTGGGAGCAAAGAGACTTATTTTCAAAGCCATCTTTCCACTACTTTCCAGTCACTCTGCTAAGCCTCCTTAATTGTAAATAGGTTATTCTGAGGCTCTAAAGACAAATGAGAACTCAGACACAAATCTAAGTACCTGGTTGGTATCTCTTAGGCTTTCAAAGGTACTTTTTTTAAAAGGAAGAACACATATAGATCGAGCTGAATATGTTAAACTTTTCTCCATCCCTACACTAACAGCCTTCAAAAAGATAATTCCCTTTAGTACTACCTGTATTTATACAGCAAAGCACAGAATAAAAAATGTGAAAAATATGAGTAAATGGGAATAGCTAGGAAGAAAGAGAGAGAAAAAGAAATTATATATCCAGAAGCAATGACATTTTCAATTCTTTAAGAGTTATCTTGACCTTGGCACTGTCCCAAATATTCTGAGAAGCTTGACTAGAGTTAACAGTCTTACTTAGTTGAGTTTTACTTGGCTCAAATTGTTTTACTTGACTTCTTGCTCAGCAGCTGCTCATCTAATCCAGAAAAAAAAAAGCCAAAACTCAGCCATTTCCTTGCTTCTTTTCATTCCTGTGATACTGACAATTGTATTACATTTTCAAAATATTTCACACGCAGGAAAATTTAGAACGCTCAATAAAGCCAGCTGCAGAAGACGGAAAGTCAGCTCATAGCTGTATCAGGCACAAAGATTTATTTTGCTTGCAGTGGTCACCTATGGCAACAGCATGTTCTTGCTGATCTGTCCCTCATTGTTCCTTCTGTGAGTAAGTAAATGTGAAGTTCTGAGCAAAGCCACGGAATTTCTCCTAAGATTGGGGTCACCTGAAATTACTACCACTCTAGTGACAGGCTTCAATGGATTGCCTTTCCACAGGAGTGGTGGATACACTTGCCTAGATGAGAACAGAATCTTGTCTACTTAATTTTCAACTCAGTTCTGCCAAAAATCTAGTAGTGAGCAAACATGGCAGGGTTTCCTCATCTGGAGTCTCTAGAATAGGAAATACGTGTATGTATTATTGCACAACTCCAGGGGGCATCAATCATATTCTTATCTTCATATATTCTTATATTCATATGCTATTCTTGTAGTGGACTTACGATGGTGCGTTTTTCGTATGAAGAGGGTCCACAGCTTTCATCAGACTTATAAAACAGTCCCAGACCCACCAAAGTAAAGAATATTCATCAGGTTTCAAAAATAGAATAGAAAGCATCTTGTCTTTATATCTGATTTCTATTTTTTTCTACATTATGCAAAAGAGCCAACCATGCAAAGTGGCTTCCTTGCATTTAAGTCAAAAGCTTTGATTTTTAGTTAATTGATGATGATTCATAGGCAAATTATCCACATTCTTTACTCGTCAGTCTTTTCTGCCTATTACATTTCTTACTATTTTCACTAATTGATGATCAGCTTGTCCACAGGAGGGCAATGAGGTGAATTTATTACTTATTCATTCTGCTAAAAAGCTGGATGAAGAAGATACATTAATGTAATCTATTGATTTTCAATGGGAAACTGTTCTATTCTTAGACACTTTCAATTCTCTGTGTTATTCACATCTCCTTTACCACTGATAACTGGACGTCAACCTTACCCCATACAAGCCAGGTGCTTTTTCTCTTGCTTATCCAACAATGTGGTATTTCTAAAACTTTTTGGAAAAGAAACTAGCTATCAAATGTACAGAAATGGTTATAGAAAGACATTCCATAAAATCAAGTACTAAAACAAATGGATTGCCTGTGTGTGTTTGAAATAGGGGTCAAAAGACATCAAACATCCAGCCTAGAGAGCAAGTGACCAAGGGTTAGTCTATAGTAACCATCTTCCTGATGAACACTGAGTGGCCTCCTCTCCACATTCTGATACAAAGGAAATAGACTTGCTCAATCACACCGGACGGATGCAGCCTGGCACTCACACACAGTGCTAGTTTCTGCTGCAGCAACTGAAAAGAGAATCTTGCTGCTCAGGCAGAAGGAATCAAATCACCTCGCAGAGATAATGAAGGAGCTTCACGCTTTTAATCAGATATTGATTGATTACTGTAATATTCTCCTGTAGCAATAGCTGTGGGCATGAGAAATAGGGGGAAAACGGGAGAGATTTTCAGGAGGATATCAAGTAAATAAGGGTTTGAGACTTGAAAACTCTGCAAAACAACAGCAACTGATACTTTAAAAGCTTGGTTTCACTTTTGCAGCCAATAATAAAGTCCACTCTTATTGATCGTTGGGTAGCCGCAGAGAATGAGCATTTGTGGATAGTTCTCCAGTGCTAATAACTGTCCTTGTTTACTGGACTTCCTGCCATCCAACCCAACCAGTTGGAATTATCAGTGGCTCAAACAGTGAAGTCCTAAAACTACAGATTCTATTTTATTTTATTCTAAGCTGTCTGGATTGTCATATAATTGTGTTGCTGGATTTTTTATGAAATCTACATTTTTTGCTTTGTAGAACATGCAGCACAATGTTTATGGACTTGTAATGGCTATTCTAGATGAAAAAAAAACAACCAGGAATGGTCTTTCACGTCTCGGGATGCTGTCTGTGCTAGGTGGTTCTGTATGACTCAGACTGGTGAACCAACATGGCTGTGCTGATAATAAGAGGACAATTCCATATGCAAACATTCATAGATTCCCACCCTCTGAACAGCACTGTGCCAGGTGCTAGAAGGGATGATAGATGCATTTACTGTTCTCAAAATAATTACTGTGAGCCAAGAAAGGAGAAAACATTCTTTCAAAGAGTAAAAATGAACACAAGAAATTCAGTCCTAAGGGATTAATTCAACAAATAGGCACAAAAGCATAAATCTGTTAAGGAATTTTGAATTTGAGTAGAAACAGAGAGTAGCAGAATTGATGCAAAGAAGAAGGCAATCAATGAGCTAGGTCACAGTGGTCGGCAAACTGAGGCTCGCGAGCCACATGCAGCTCACGAGCCGCGGTTTGCCACTCTGTTGACTAATGAGTTTGCCGACCACTGACCTAGATTCTCGATTCCAATAATTAGAGGCTGTTGTTATTCCTTGTGATTAAGCCCCTATCCCAGTGGTTGGCAAACTCATTAGTCAACAGAATGGCAAACCGCGGCTTGCGAGCCGCATGTGGCTCGCGAGCCGCAGTTTGCCGACCACTGAGCTAGGATTTGCAGCCTTACAGGAGAAAATGATATGCCAGCCATTGGGGTGTAATCAAGCATTCCTTATTTATAACACACTGAAATTGAAACCATAAAGTACTGCTCTAACTGCAGTCAGTAGTATTTTTCTGATAGCCCAGTGTGCCCAAAGATATAGGTTAAGTGCATGGTGGAAATTTATTGTGTCATACCCAAACATCTAAGTGGAATAAAGAATCACATTATTGGGCTCACTGGTTGGCTTTCCCAAGAGTTCATGATTATTACAGCTCTGAAATAAATAGGACTCCGTCATAAAATGCCAGTATTACTTTCTAACTTGAAGATCTCCATCCTTTCACTGCTAAAAGATATTTCACTCTATCTTTGGAATGTCTTTAGCATGCTTCTGAGAAGATAAATATTGTAATGGTTTTTAAAAAATTATAAGTTAGTCTGTGGGATCACTCATTTTAAGTTTCAGATGCACATATGCAATTCCTCATTCCTCACCATAAATATTTTAGAATCTGGATGTCACCTTGAGATGCTCAAGAGGCTGTCCTCATGTGCTGTAAAGATAGGGTCAAGTTAGTGGTACCAAGATACAGCCTTTATAGTGACTTAAGGGCTCTAGCCTTTCCCAAATATCTCTCCACTGGTCTCACATGTATGTCGGCACCATTCCAGCCACTCATTCTCTTAGAGAAATCTCATAAAATAGCACACAAATATTTTGATATAAAGTAGGACTAGGTTGTGAAGTCAGCAAGATGGCAGAATGGAAAGTACTGGAAGTCCTACCCAGAGCAATTAGGCAAGAAAAAGATATAAAAGGCACCCAAATTGGAAAGAAAGAAATAAGATCATCTCTGTTCAGAGATCACATAATCCTATGTAGAAACATCTAAGGATTCTGTTTAAAAAATCTGTCAGAACTAATAAATGAATTCAGTAAAGGTGCAGGATATAAAATCAAAATACAAAAAGCAGTTGATTTTTTATACACTCAAACAGTACTCAAACAGTACTAGAAGGAAATCAAGAAAACAATACCATTAATAACAACATCAAAAAGAACAAAATACTTAGGAATAAATCTAACCCAAGACTTGTACACTAAAAGCTACAAAATATTGTTGAAAGAAACTAAAGACAAATAAATGGAAAGACATTCCATGTTCAATTGTAAGATTTAATATTACTAAAATGTCCATACTACCCAATCCCTATCAAATTCCCAATTGCATTTTTCACAGAAGCAGATGAAAAAAATCCTAAAATTCATGTGGAATCACAAAGGATACCAAATAGCCAAAACAATCTTGAGAAAGAGTAACAAAGCTGGAGGCATCACACTTCGTGGTTTTAAATGACATTACAAAGATATGGTGATAAAAACAGTGTGGTACTGGCATAAAGACAGACAGAATCAGTGAAACAGAAGAGAGAGCCCAGGAGTAAACCCACATTATACAGTCAACTGATCTTCAACAAGAAAGCCATGAATATACAAAGGGGAAAAAAGTATCTCCAACAGATAGTGGTGGGAAAATTTTATATCTGTGCCAAAGAATGAAATAGGATTCCTATCTTACACTATACACAAAAACCAACTCAAAATGGATTAAAGACTTAAACATAAGACCTGACATTGTACAATGCTGAGAAGAAACCATAAGGGGAAAGCTTCATGATGGTGATCTTGACAATGATTTCTTGGATATGGCATCACAAAGACAGGCAACAAAAGCAAATATAGACAAGTGGGACTTCATCAAACTAAAAACTTCTGCACAGCAAAGAAAACAACAGAGTTAAAAGACAATCAACAGAAAAGGAGAAAATATTTGCAAACCATATAGAACTGATAAGGGGTTAATATCCAAAACATATAAAGAACTTGTACAACTCAATAGAAAATAAAATCCCCAAATAACTCAATTTTAAAATGGACAAAGGACTCTAATAGATATTTCTCCAAAGAAGACATACAAATGGCCCACAGATATATGAAAAGATGCTCAACATCACAAATCAAAATCACAATGAGATATCACCTCACACCTGTCAGGGTGGCCATTAACAATACAACAAACAACAACAAAACAAAACAGAAAATAACAAGGGTGGTCATGGACATAGTAAAAGGCAGAGCAAAAAGCAAGTGTGGCAAAATTTTAAAAATTGGTGAATCATTTATTTTTTAAAAAATATTTCATTGATGTTTTACCGAGAGGAAGGGAAAGGGATACAGAGTTAGAAACATCGATGAGAGAGAAACATCGATCAGCTGCCTCCTGCACACCCCCCCACTGGGGATGTGCCCGCAACCAAGGTACATGCCCTTGACCGGAATCGAACCCGGGACCCTTCAGTCTGCAGGCAGACGCTCTATCCACTGAGCCAAACCAGTTAGGGCTGGTGAATCATTTAAAGGGTGTGTTTTTTTGTGTGTGTGATTTTTTTTTTGTACAAATTTTTAAAATCTTTCCAGAGGTTTGAAGATTTATAAATTAAGAAATTGGAAGAATTTATTAAAAATGCATGAATTAGCTTTACTAGAAACTGCTATTGATTTTTTCTTTCTTTTTTTTTTTTTAAATATATATATATTTTATTGATTTTTTACAGAGAGGAAGGGAGAGGGATAGAGAGTCAGAAACATCGATGAGAGAGAAACATCCATCAGCTGCCTCCTGCACACCCCACACTGGGGATGTGCCCGCAACCAAGGTACATGCTCTTGACCGGAATCGAACCCGGGACCCTTCAGTCCGCAGGCCGACGCTCTATCCACTGAGCCAAACCGGTCAGGGCTGATTTTTTCTTTTAAAACTTGTTTCCACTTCATTTCCCCACAGAAATTTTTCTTAAAGTATACTTCTAAAATGGAAAATATCTAATTGACCACTTGTCATATTTCTTTCCTAAACATGTTTAATACTGAAATAAGATTTTTTTCTGTGGTCAAAAAAATTCCTTAAATGGTAAAATATTCTTCCAGATTCACTTATCACTGAAATTATCATTATACAGTAAATCAAAACTAAACAACTTAAAAATTTTCCAGAAATGATTTATTTAATGAAATAAGGCTATTCTTTTTCTTCCCATTTAGCTCCTGCATCCATGGATGAATATAATTGATTGCCAGAATGATACAGAGTTCAACACCAACTGTTTCTATTTCTGTTCTTATAAATAAGTTAAGAAATCTTGTTAGTAGATGAGAATGGAAAATGTCTTTTTCTTTTTAAAGTCTTGTTACAGCAATGTTATTCAAGTAAGTGAATTCCTTTTGAGTTCAATGATAAAAATCACACAGTGATTCACCCTATTAGAAACAATTTAGTCCCATCCTCCCTCAGTTTTATTGAAAGCGAAGTATTAAGAGCCACCTGACTTTCAAAAGGATCCTGTTACTCAGTGATTTGAGTCATTCATTTTCTCAGTTTCTGGGAAGAGTACCAAAAAGACTCTTCTAAGACTTATGAAATGATCATCAATTATACATTTTTAAAAAATTTAGAGATTTAGAGGCAAGCCAGTCTTCATGGTCAAGGCAGGTAGCCAAATCGGACTTACTCCTCTCAGAAAAAGTCTGACCTGAATATATGCTTCAAGGAATGTGATAAACTATACTAGGAAATAAATTATAAAAAGTTCAGTATTTGTTTTGGTTGTCTCTTCCTACATATCAAATCACCTTAAAGCTTAGTGGTTTGAAATAATAATAATATAATATTTTCTATGATTCTGTGAGTTAATCGGGTGGTTCTTTTGCTTCAGGCACTGGGAGAGCTGAAAGGTCTACAGTGGCCTCATCCACATGCCTAGCAGTTGGCACTGCCCACAAGGCAAGGGGGGGCGGGTGCTGGGGCTGTGGGCCAGGTGCCTTATTTCTTTTTTTTTTTTATGGTTTGATTTGATTAACTGAAGAATCATTGCAGGATTTTGAATAAAATGATATCTTGATCTGATTTATGTTGTGAAAGCACCACTCCAGCTGCTCAGTGATGACTATAGTGGGGGTAGTTGGGCATGTGTGAAAGGAAGAATGCCAATTAGAGTTTCAATCTAGAAAAAGAGACAATGGGTCAGAATGACAATAATGTAGTTGGTAAGAAGAGGTCTGATATGGGTTATAGTTTTTCTTTTTTTTAAATTTCTTTATTGATTACGGTATTACATATGTGTCCTCATCCCTCCATTATCCCCCTAATCCCCCACCCCTACTCATTTCTTGATGTGGGCCTCTCCATGTGTCTGCTTGGCCTTCTCATAGCAAAGCCATTTCCAGAAGAAGCTTCAGGACAATAAATCCCACTAGGCAAGCATTGATCAAGCCCTGTATTATGCCTACTAATGTTTCACTGGCTAAAACTAGTCACTAAAACCTAAGCACCACTTCAAAACATCACTAAAACCAGTGGCCAAGCCCTGAGCCAATGAGGAAGGGAACCGTGAAACAGAATACTGGGAAGCATGACTTAATTAGAGGCCCCCAGAGGCACAGTGTACCATGCAGCTTTTAAGATAGAAAAAGTAGTTCAGAAAGTTTAAAATGATGGAGAAGTGCTATTCTTTAACGCTTGAAATATTTCACTCCATTCTCTCTTTGCTTGCTTGGTTTCTGAAGAGAAGTCTGATGTCATTCTTAACCTTGTTCCTCTATAGGTAAGGTGTTTTTTCCCCTTGTTTTTGTGTTTGATTTTTTGAAGTTTGAATATGATATGAGTAGGTGTAGATTTTTTTTTTTTTTTGCGGGGGGGCGCGTTATTTACCTTGCTTGGTGTTCTCTGAGCTTCCTGATATCTGTGGTTTGTGTCTATCATAAATTTTAGAAAATTCTCAGCCTTTATTACTTAAAATATTTCTTCTTCTCCTTTCTCTGTCTTCTCCTTCTGATATTCACATTACACATATGTTGCACTTTGTATAGTTGCCTCACAGTTCTTGGATATTCTGGGGTGTTTTTTTTATGTCTGTTTTCTCTTTGATTTTTGGTTTTGGAAATTTCTCTTGAGATACCCTCAGGCTCAAAAATTCTTTCATCAACTGTGTCTACTCACAAGCCCATCAAAGACAGTCTTCATTTATGTTATTAATAGCACCAGCAGACTAATATACTCATAATTTTTATGACTTTGGAAGATTCAAACCTTCATAGACAGATACTACAAAATAACCACCCCCAATGCTTTGTCTGATTATGACAAACATGTTATAATTCAAATTGCATGTTCATCTCTATGAATAAGCTGTCATTTATTTCTCCTAAACAAACCAGTCTAAATTAGAGCTTGCCAGAAGGATACCAAAGTCATATACTGAAATTTCAAAGCATACCGAAATAGAAAAATAGTTCCTGCAATAAATGTTCTCAGGATTGGGCTCCTTCTATTTTTCGTAGACTTACAAAATACTAACAACAGTTAGATTTCACATCTCTGATATCCCTTGAAGTCAGAATTTCCCTAGCAAATGTGTCATTAGTTAATCACATCTTTTTTTTTTTAATATATTTTATTGATTTTTTACAGAGAGGAAGGGAGAGGGATAGAGAGCTAGAAACATCGATGAGAGAGAAACATCGATCAGCTGCCTCCTGCACACCCCCTACTGGGGATGTGCCCGCAACCAAGGTACATGCCCTTGACCGGAATCGAACCCGGGACCCTTCAGTCCGCAGGCCGACGCTCTATCCACTGAGCCAAACCGGTTTCAGCTAGTTAATCACATCTTAAGGAAAACACATTATTTATAAATAATCCAGATAGAGCACATGACTTCGTGGTTAAGAGCATGGACTCTGCCGCCTGCGGTCAAATCCTAGGCTTCGGTGGGACTTTGAACAAATTACTATTAAATCCTATGGCCCAGTTTTCTCACTTTTAAAATGAGAATAACAAAAGGGTTGTGTGAGTATTAAATAAGATAGAGACACATAAAATGATTAAAATGGGGCCCAACTCTTGGCAAATACCACTGAAATGTCTGCTTTTATTATATCCTAAAATTGCACCTATACTGGAAAACACTTAGAATTCATGATGGTCAGTCATCGGTGCTATTAATCAAATAAAATCCTCCTTCCTTCTAGCACAGGGCACTCCCATGGTTGAGGTTGGGTGGGGCCCTGTTTCTATTTCTGGCCAATTAACTAGTCAAACGGATTAGAGTGTTTAAATGGCTATGAGATTCTCCAGAGCACTTTTCCCTCTGGTATGGCAACTCGGAATGCTTGACGTGGTGGAGTCTGGAGGATGGAGTGATAAAAGCGAGCAGAGCCGCAGCTGCCCTAAGATAGATATCTTACATGAGCGAAACATAGACCTTTGTTGTCTTAAGCCACTGGCATTTGGAGCGGGGTCGGGGGGTGGGGGGGTGGTGGGGGTGGGGGTTGGGGTGTGTGTTTGTCATACAGCATAATAACCTTGTCTATCCTGAGTAATGCAGAAGGCAAGGCAAGTATCTGGGTATTTCAATTAAATCATGTCCTTTAGCCTAGCCAGTGTGTTTCAGTAGTTGAGCATTGACCTGTGAACCAGGAGGTCATGGTTTGATTCCTGGTCAGGGCAAATCCCCAGGTTGCAGGCTTAATCCCCAGGGTGGGGTGTACTGGAGGCAGCCGATCAATGATTCTCTCTCATCATTAATGTTTCTATCTCTCCCTCTCCCTTCATCTCTGAAATCAATAAAAATATATTTAAAAAAATGTCCTTTATTCAAGTGAATGACATCTTCAGGAATACCCAAAATGGGATAATACCAGTAAAAAATAATTTGCAGAATGCTGGCCATGATGTTCCAAATATCTGACTTGTATCAGTCTTTCCTTCAGTGCGTGAAATTTCATCCTGAATATATTTTGGGAGTCCTTCACAAGTTATCCCTTTAAATAAGGCACAAAACCCTGGAATAAGTAATATATAAATCATCAAATCTTTATACATCCAACTGAGTGTGTTTATCCAATTCATGTACAGAAAGAATCTGAGCAGTGCAGGAGTTATATTGGAAGATAAAGTTGGGAGGTCTTCTGAATATATAACTCAGAAAAGAATTGTGTGTATGGGTGTAGAGGGCCCCCTGGGAAGGCACACGGGCATTCCTTAATTATTGTCAGCTGAACCCAGTGGTGTAGGCAAAGCCATGCCCTGGGAACATGCCTTGCCCAAAAGGCAAGGGTGTTATCAGTTTGACCTTCATTTCAGCCCATAGTGTGGGGAAGTGGTTTTGATATCTAAATCCAGCCTAGCACCAGGAATGCTCAGGGCCTACTCAAGAATGCAAATAATCTCCTTTTGTCTTGACCTTTTGGTGAAACTTTCTGGTATTTGGGATATAAAATAAACTCGATGGATTGGCTCTGGGTCACTGTCCCTATCTCTCCATCAGAAGAGGACGGTGGTCCCACCTGGTCCCAGCTTTTTCCTTCTATCTCTGTGTTTTGTCTCTTTCTTTTATTTCTCAATCCCCAGCCTCCCCTACTCAGGAACTGGACCCGCTCTCTAGCCGCGCTGGACTAGGAAAAAAAGAAATACCTACATATGGGAGAAATTATGGAAATAATAATCTTAAGATCCTTGCTCACTTTATAGTAAACAGATGCAGCCAACTACGAAGTCTATTGTAAGTTCAGCCTCAGTGACCTACTCAGGCTACTTGATAAGTTATTGCAAAAGTCATGTCTGACTCCCACATCAGGACTTTAACCACTGTATCTTGTTATTTTACCAGTTCTGTTGAAGAGAAAGAAGCCACAAAGCAGACACAGAAAAAGGAGAAGAAAGGAGAAGCATAGAGGTGGAGAGTGAATCCCTTTCAGAGATCCAATTTCATTTCTATCAGTGGGTTACATCAGTGGGCCCTATTCCTGTTTTTAAGCAGATGTAGGTTTATTTCTTTTACTTACCATTGGGAGGATCCTACTTAATTTATGTGTTTCATTCCTAGCTCCACCACTTACTGGTTGTTTCAATTCGGACAATTTACTCAACACCTTTGTACCTTGGGTTTCCGCTCTGCAAACTTATAATAAGGGTTACTGTTAGAATTAAATGACAATGAATGCTAAGTGATTAGCCCATGGTATACAGCATGCACACAATACTGTAAACTGCTTTCAGAATTTTTATCATCTCTTTTTTTTACTCTAAAAGGGTCTTTTTGCCAGAGTACCCCCAAAGCACTGGTTGCATTGTCTCTGGAGTGTGTAAAAATTGGTCATGGAAGATTTTTCAAGTAATGAAGGGCAAGTCTCCATGCTTCTCAGAATGCTATTGGAAATGCCAAGGTAACATATCAGATTTTTAGGTTTTCCATCTAGTTAACTTCAGACTCCTCTGACAGTTGAAGACTGCATTTAGCTGAGCCCAGCACAGATGAACACCTTAACATGCTTCCAATGAGTCTAGAACACTTGGGTTGTTTCGCTCTTTACATTGAAAAGAAATGCTTTACCAACCTATTCTTTACTGCAAGAAAGTTCCCATATCCCTTCATTGTTACAACAGTGCTTTTGGTTGTTGTTATTGGTAAGGAATGAATTTGGATGATGCTATATCCACAAGTGGACCGGAGAGCAGTGTCAAGTAGGTAGAAGGTGATTTTTGAGCCGGGAGAAATTTGAAGCCAGACTTGCTGATCAGCAAAAGACAGAATGCATCCTCTCTTCCTCAGGAATTCCCAAATCCCTGAGAGCAGATCCAGTGCCCTGCAATTACTTGCAATTGGGACTCAAGTCACTTTATTTGGACATAAAAGGAGAGAGTGAGTTCATAAACTAAGGGCTTTAGGACCACACAGCAGGACCATTTGTCTAGATTTTTATGAGTGTCTCATATGCTGCCATTTCCCCTGGGGAAGCCATGCAAACAACAGAGCTTTACCCTAAAACGAATGAAACTGTAGCTCGGGCTCTTACATCTGTGCAGGTGAGTTCAAGACTTTGGGAGAGATCCTTTCAATGTGTTTGTATAGTCACATGTTTCTGTGAATTCAGCAAAACAGTGTGATATTGTAACTGCCTTTCCTTATGACTGCTGTCCTTTTCCATTCTAAGTTTTTGTTTTGTTTTGTTTTTTAGAGTGGAGGGGAAGGAGCGAGACAGAGAGAGAAACATCTATGTGAGAGAGACACATCTATTGGTTGCCTCCCCCATGCTCCCCAACAGGGGCCAAGGGTTGAGCCTACAACTGAAGTATGTGACCTTGACTTAAATCAAACCCATAACCCTTTAGTCCGCAGGCCGACGCTCTAACCACTGAGCAACAGACCAGGACCTGACTCAGTTTTGAGTCCCACTGCTGGAAGCCAGTTCTAGCATGTCATAATTGCAAGAGTTTCATCAAAAGGTTGATGGAACTTGGGGACTCAACAAGGGCCAATTCACATATGTTGTCACCTGTTGGAATTGGCTAAAGGCATTTCCCCAAAACCTGAAAGGGATGATTGTTTGCTGCCAGACAGTTCAGGGCATCTTAATCTACATGTTATTGCTCCTGTTGGCCAAACACCTGAACAACCGTAGGCTATTCCCCAATTTGACAATGCTTCTGTACGAAACCTATCCTTTGAAGTGTATTATCTCCACCTTGCCTTAGGACAAATTGGGTTAACAAAAAGCAAGGATCCTGAGACAAGGAGAACTTAGCTCCTTTAGCTAAAGCTCCTCTGATGCCCAATGCCTTTCAAAATTATCTTTCATCTCTGGACTCCTACTTAATCTATGCACAGCCTTTCTCCAGATTGCTGAACCCTTCTTAATGCTGGAACAAGAACCCCGGCATCCCACTTCCTCTAGTGTCATGTGGCATTGAAGTGGTGATGGGGCTCAGCACATGCTACCCCAAAATATGGCACTGTAGCATAGTGAATATTTTAAGCTGAAGGAGTTTGAGCAAATGGCAGAAGCACAGAGGTTACTCTGACCTTCCCTTGCCCTTGTTCCCTAAAATTTGCCATAAAACCCTCATGTGGGAGATGCCTCCCTATATATGGAAGGAAGGAGCATCCTTATCTCCAAAAACAAAGGGAAAACCAATAAGGATTCTAAGAAACAGGCCTTACTCATTTACCCCCAGTTCACTACAATCACCTCATATTCCAGCTCTCATACTCATCCATGACTGCCCATTCTTCTTCAAACCTAGCATAAAATACTCAGGCCTAACTATCTCCTTGGTCTTCATTTCCTTATGAAGACTCCCATGTCACATAAAACTTATCTATAATAATAAAAGCATAATATGCCAACATTCTTCCGGACGACCTTCCAGACAAAGCTGTGGCGGTGGGGGCCGAGCCCCCTGCACAAATTTTGTGCATCAGGCCTCTAGCATTAAATAAATTTGTATGTTTTTCTCCTCTTAAACTGTCTTTGCCAGTTTAATTTTCAGATATAGCCTGGGACCCTAAGAGAGCTGAGGAAAACTTTTTCCTCCCTTGCAGAGGCCATGGGCACTTTTGGGGTCCAATTGGGGATACACTTAGTTTGTCTGTGGTGGGACGTGTTCATGTGGTTCACAATTGCTTCCACAGAGAAAGGAGTCATTGCTTTCAGAAACGCTTCTACCTGCCTCTTTTCTCGGCATCAGGTAACAGAAATGAGGGGTTAGGTCACATGGGGACCATAAGGCTACCCACAGTATCCAGAGTACATAGTAGGGAGAAGAAACTGTTATGCCCAGATTTCGTGATTCCCAAAGACCACGAGGGAGCCGAGTCCGATGCAAAAGCAAAGAGCCTTTTAATCGAGCTAGCTCGAGCTCAGTCCCACACACACACACACCGGGAGGTGGAGAGAGAGAGAGAGTCAGCCCCCAAACGCGCTGATTTATAGGGGGCCTGGGAGAGGTAGGAGGGGTGAGGTAGTGTGGTCTCTGCTGATTGGTCGGGATCAGGTTGCACATGGGGCAGGGTGCGGCTTACCTTCCCCTTGCATTTCTATTGGCTAATCCAAAAGTGTGGGTTGGGCTCTTGAAGAGGTTCTAGGGCAGGAACCTGACTCCACGAGGTGGAGGACATAGAACAAAAGGAACATGGAGTCTCCCCGCCCTTTCAAAACAAGGTGTAACGCATTGGAGTTAGATGTCAATCTATGGAAAATTCATCCAATATTCACACATGGAAAACTGGAAACAGAGTGTCCTTGATAGAATAGAAATTCTCTCCTATTAGGAATATACACAGTGATGTAGCATAAAAACACAAGATTTTTTAATGGAAATTTCAGAACATGCAATTGACCAGCATTCCTTTCTTTAGAATAAGACACAACCTATAGCAGCCCTGCGAAAAGTGAGTACATCTGAGTGGAGTCACATGTCTCTGCATCTCAACCTTCAATAATTAAAAAACAAACTTTGATCAACCCTATAAAGAAAAGATTGAATTCTATTTCTATCCTCTCTCAGAAAAACTACAGGGTTATCTTCATAAAACAAAGTGATCCAAAAATATTGGGGCGGTATAGAGAAATATCAAGAAGTTCATATTTGGGGGGTTTTGGTCTGTTGTTTTCGTTGTTGTAGTATTTATCAGCTTTTTAAAAATTGTATTTTGTTGTGATTTCTTTTATCATTCTAAATATTCATGTTTATGTCTAATTTTGTATTAATTTCCTTAAAGAAGATGCTTCAGATTGTATGAGCTTTGGGTCCTACAAAGCCTAAGTCAGCCCCTGAATAGGAGATAAAGTCACAAGTTAAAAGACTTACCTTCTTTTCTCCAAGTACAATTTTAGACTGTTTTCTATTCTGTGCTTCATATAAATGGCTAATTGATGGCTTTTTCTTTCAAATGTGTTGCTGTTGAAGAAAATGAAATTAATAAAATTAAATCAAAAGGAAAGTCTAAGACTCCTGCTTGAATTGAAAATCAATTACTGATCTTGAAACAGAACCACAAGAAGTCTTGTGTGTATGTGGATTATTTAGTGCAAAGGGTAATTTTTAAGAACACATATTATGCATAGATGTAGAGAGAGAAATGTATATTTATGATTGCTCGTGGTTCTATTTTGAAGCCAATAATTAGTTTTAATTTCATATTCAAACCAATGAATGGCAATGTGTTTGAAATGTAGTTGGCCTGTTCCCACCACACACTAGAATGATAGGCAGTGCATTCTGCTGGTTCTGATCAGCCATGTTTGTTATTTTTATCAGTTTACTCTTCAGGTGTGTACCAATGAATGGGTGACTTTTAAGAGATATAAAATAAAAGGAAACCTACATGTAGTAGCTAAAGAAATCAAATCATTAACCCTATTATTTATTCTAGGAAACATGTCATTATCATTTACTTGATAAAAATACCTGAGCTTCTGGAAATAATATTTTCACACTGCACTGACAAAATTTCAAGCCAGAATGAAGACTTTTTTAAAAAATATATTTTATTGATTTTTTACAGAGAGGAAGGGAGAGGGATAGAGAGCTGAAAACATCAATGAGAGAGAAACATCCATCAGCTGCCTCCTGCACACCTCCCACTGGGGATGCGCCCGCAACCAAGGTACACGCCCTTGACCGGAATCAAACCTGGGACCTTTCAGTCTGCAGGCCGATGCTCTATCCACTGAGCCAAACCAGCTAGGGCCAGAATGAGGACTTTTAAGCACCATTTTTTCAAAATATTACAAAAATAGAAAAGGTTCTCTTGGAGCTCCAGGGATAAAACAATGGCTAAGACATTCATTCACTCTTTTTTTTGTTTAAATTTTATTGTTTAGGTATTACAAATAGTAGTATATATGTCTCTTTTTTTCCCCCAATGACCTCCCCCCAGCCTCCCCTACCCCTGGCACTTGCCTTCATCACCCGCCTCCCCCCCCCCCCCGACCCCCAGTGTCATGAGTCTGTTGGTTGTGCTTATATGCATGCATACAAGTTCTTCGGTTGATCTCTTACCCCCACAACCCTCCCCTACCTTCCTGCTGTAGTTTGACAGTCTGTTTGATGCTTCTTTTACTCTGTCTATTTTTGTTCAACAGTTTGTAATGTTCTTTATTATCCATAAATGAATGAGATAATGTGGTATTTATCTTTCACTGACTGGCTTATTTAACTTCGCATAATGCTCTCCAGACCCATCGATGCTGTTGCAAATGGTAAGAATTCCTTCTTTTTTACAGCAGCATAGTATTCCACTGTGTAGATGTACCACAGTTTTCTAATCCATTTATCTTCTGATGGGCATTTAGGCTGTTTCTAAATATTAGCTATTGTAAATGCTGCTGCTATGAACATAGAGGTGCATATATCCTTTTTGATTGGTGTTTCTGTTTTTTGGGGATATATTCCTAGAAGTGGTACCTGGCACCCTATAGGTGCTCAATAAACACCATGTAGTTATACAACAGCAATGAAGTACATTATCGTTTATGTGACTCATATCCTCTAAAATTGTGTTGTATTCAACCTATGTGACCAAACTCGGTAGCCCTAAAAATTATTTGTTGAATGAATGAATGAAATATGGTGAGAGCCTTCCATTTCTCACCCTAGTACCCGGCACTGGAGATAGGCAAAAGAATAAGACTGTTTCCCAATTCAAAGTCCTCCCCAATTCGCAAGAAGAGACCGACCTTGCGAATATTATAGACTGTCATATTGTTACCCCTGCTAACACAGATATGAAAAATTTTATGGTAGTGATTTAATCTGTCTAAGGAGGCTGAGGAATCTTCTCAGAGGCAGTGATATTTGATTTGGGTAAAGGATTTTGCTAGGCGAAAAGGGGAAGGAAATGCATTTTCAAATAGAGAACAAGCCTGAATCAAAAACTTGTAGCTCTAAACAGATGGACATATTGGGAATCAGTGTACAGTGAGTGTGATGTGGTTCAGGTATATACATTATCAGAAGTGGCAGGAGATACAGCTAGAAAGGGTGGTTCTGAAATGTAAAGAGCCTGTAATCTTATTCATCTTTGAATTCCCCAAAGCACCACATATAGTGCCTTTATAGAGAATCGGTGCTCAGAGATAGTAGGATGGATGGATGCATGGACACAAAATCTGAAATAGCTTGTTCAGCCTGGATCAACATCGCTACAATCAGTAAAAACCTTAAATCTCTACTCAGTGTTAAGGAATTGCTTTCTGTAATGCTCAGACAATAATGTGCCCACCAATACGCTGAAATACAAACATCTTTGATTTGTATGTCAGTACCTGACTTGATGGAAGAGTCTGCCACTCCTAAATGAATAATAAATGCTCACTGAAACTAGAGCAAAATTCATACCTCCCTTGTGAGAATTTGTATTGAATCTTTTCTTTGTTAATGTCTAAAGAGGAATGTTTTCTCCGGTTTAAAATCTTGTTAATCATAAAAAATACTAGTAAATTCTTAGATTCCTTCTCATATCTGTTATGCTGACTAGTTCATTAACATATTATACAGCTCATGTTAAAACTCAAATGCAGGGTGAGACTTTGGTAATAAAATGTGAAGGCTATGACAATACAGAAATTTGCCTAAGTTGTAACTGAAAAAAATAAAGAAAAAAAAAAAAGAAAATAGAAGGGGCAACTGCAAGGGAAGTCACACCACATGTCAAATTCTTAGTCCTTTAACACGCTTTCCGGATTAGCTCTATCTCTGCTAACTTGTGTTGGATTCCCAGTCTGCTCTGAGACCACTCAACTACCAGGAAATACCAAGCCCCTTTTTTCCAAATTACCCTGTCTGCTGAAAGGATAATAGTGTAGTTGTGGGTACTGAAAACTAAAACATGAGTTCTGAAAAGTAAGGCAAAAATCAAACTATGGTCTTTATACTACATTAAGCAACCCCATGAGACATACAGGCCTTGTCAGTGTATGTATGGGGTCACTTCCTTCTTGGATTTTCATTGTGAGAACAAAAACAGTCTTAGCTCCGATTGAAGTTGGATGACAGCCACCTGTGTTAAGTGGGATGGAAGAAAAATGCTATTTGATTACTGCCTGTTGTGTGTCTTAGTTCCACAGTTAGTATGACTGGCTTCTGCTGTTGACTCCTTTTTAAAAAACACTAAATTATTTCAGATAACCATCCAGCAGCTGCTCTGTGTCTGCAGGGAACGAATGAGAGCAAGCTGGCCACTGGTTGGATTCTGCTGCTGCTTCCGCTCAAAACCCTGTTATGATGTAGGTGGACTGGGCACCGCTCCAGAAGGCCAGGGGCAGAGAACTTAGAACATGAAACAAACAAACAAAAAAAGAGGCAGAGGAAAGGAAAAGGGTGAAAAGATAGGTGACTTGACTTCAACCCCTAAATGACTCATGTCACCTCATGATATATGAATGATAAACCTACTCAGATATCAACATAATTTCATGTTTCATTGGTATAATGCTCCCAAACATTTTACTGCCCATATGGTCTTTATTATTTTCCTCAAGAGTCTCAAATGTTAAAAGATTATTTCTCAACTAAAGAAACTGCATTGATTGGATAACAATTCTTTCATTCTCCATTTGAATTAAACAAGACCATATAATTGCGAGCTATTTCAGGTCAGCACCAGCATCTTACCTAATAATAGACAAACATGTAAATTGACCGTACCTCCACTACGCCCACAGCCAATCAGGAGTGAGTATGCAAATTAACCTGACAAAGATGGCGGGTTAATTTGCATATGCAGGCACGGAGTGGCTGGGAGGGGTGGGACACCTGCTATCAAGAGGAGGGGGAACAGTGGAAGGAGCTACAGGAACAGTGCTCTGGCAGGGAGCGAGGACTTTCAGGGTCCCGGCCAGCTGTGAGTGAGGACTTGCAGTTTCCCGGGCACCCAGGAGCGAAGCCAGGAGAAGGAAGGCCTATTCTTGCATGAATATCGTGCAATAGGCCTCTAGTTAATAAATAAAATCCAAATAGAAAGAAGTGTGTTACTTTGTTCACCTCTGCTGTGTTATTACAGGTAAATATTAAATTTCTATGTGTTATTTTTTAAAAAATAATGAAATGAATACAAGGACCACAGGTTAAAAAGCACAGGGTTCTTCCAAAAATGTTATTTTGGCACAGGACACTCACAATAATAAACTCACAGCTTTCAAAGAGCTCATCTCAGAGCCTTGGGTATAAGATGCTTAATATGAGCACCTCTGGAGTATTCAAAATAGTTTAAATATTAGGTCAGATCCCAGACTCACTATTTATTTCTTGTGTCATCAAGGGACTTATCCTCTGTGATCTTAATTTCCTAATCTACAAAACCAGAACTGTTATATCTGTGTCTTATAATAGATGCTCAAAAATTACAGGTAAGCCTACTGGTAGATGATCAAGAATATAAATAACAAATGAAGTCCCAAAAATATATATCTAGGTGGGATTAATACCTGGTTGTTCAGCTTCTCCACAAATTCTGGAATTCACCCAGTGGCTGTCCAATCTATTTCTACCACCACTGCCCATTTTGTCTTCTTAGGATAGCCAGAGTCTTTTCCTTGTTCCTTGCATACAGAAACAAGTTGGGGAGAAAGAAGAAGAAATAAAAACTTCCAGAATTCTGCCTTATGTGACTGAATCGAATTATCCTTTAAAATAATAGAAAAACAGATAGCTTAGAATTCCTAGAAATATTAGTGGATTATGAAATTAGCTTACCTGGGCAGCTAATCCATTGTTGTTGTTGGTTTTACCATTTATTATTATTATTATTATTATTATTATTATTATTATTCAATTGGCCTAATTGGTTTCTTCTAGGATTTATATACCTAAGTGTCTTCTCTCTAGAGCCCTTAAAAGCCTGTTGTAATCCAATGTATTAAAATCATTGCTTCAGTATGGTTAATGACACTGTTTATAAAGATGTAATAACCCAAAGCATAAATACAAGTATATAATTATATTGGAAGCATAAAAAAAACTGTCTATTTGCATTTTGTGATGCTTCAGCATATAAATGTCAATTCTCTCGAGTAAATTTATATAAGCAGTATCTACTTTTTATCTGTGAAGAAAACCCATTTGAAAGGCAATTACTTCATACTCTGTTAAGTCACAGTATGACTATAGCTAACAACCCTCCAGGTCATGATCAACCAGGAAAAAAATTATAAGTAGAACCCAGCTTCCAATCATCTACAGTCAAAACTGGCTTCTGATCTGAAATCCTGGCTCTGACACCACCCTAAGCTGTCACAGGAATCTCTTGGGGATCCTGTAAATGTCAGTGGACACAAAAGTCGCCTGGTGTTATAAAATGTGAGAAGACTCTGACACCACCCTAAGGTCTGGGGCAGAAACCAGGAATCTAAATGTTTACAAGCACACCATGGGATTCTGTTGCAAATATCAATGTTTAAAACCTGTTTCTGTGGGCACTCTTTAAAAAAAGGGTAAGGGGTGATAATATCACAAAAACTGCTTAGAGTGGTGTGTGACTGTGTGTATGTGTGTGTGCATGTGTGAAAGAGAGAGAGAGAGAGAGAGAGATTCACATTAACCCCTAAAACAGTGACCATAAGAATCCTATATAATAAAGAGGTAATATGCACATTAACCTTCATGCCCTCACAAGATGGCTGCCTACTACCAGGCCAGCAGGGGGGTTAGTGAGGGATGATGAACCGACTGAACAAGCAGGCTGCGTGGGGCGACCAGGCCGGTAGAGGGGGGCAGTAAGGGGTGACCAGGCCGGTGGGGGGGGGGGCAGTTAGGGGCAATCAGGCTGGCATGCAGAGGCAGTGAGGGGCCATCAGGCCAGCACGGGAAGCAGTTAGGTGTGACCAGGCAGGCAGGCAGGTGAGCGATTAGGAGCCTGCAGTCCAAGATTGTGAGAGGGATGTCCGACTGCCAGGAATGGGGCCTAAACCGGCAGTTGGACATCCCCCAAGGGTTCCAGGATTGGAGAGGGTGCAGGCTGGGCTGAGGGGTCCCCACCCCACCCTTCCTGTGCACAAATTTCATGCACCGAGCCTCTAGTGAGAAAATAGTACTGATCTCAGACTGTTTCCAGTTTCAAATCTACTGTCAACACACTAAAAGGGATTTCACATATAATCTCTTAACCTTGGAAAGTTTCCTCATTGGAAAAAATGAACAAAATATATGTTACCTAACTCAAGTGTTCTAAAAATTTTGTGAGGTAATAGATGTGAAAATGCTCTGAAAACAAGAAAGTATCTTACCTTTGTTTTATTATTTAAAAACTAGAGTGCATGAATTCGTGCATCTTGAAAGGAATTGTGGGCCATGAGGCTGCGGTGGGCACAGGGGCGGGTCTCGGCTCATCCTCCACACCCTCGCCCAACCCCTCCCGCCACAGCCCCAGGTCCCCTGTCTGCCAGTAGCCCTGCTCCCACCGCCGCCACTCCCACGTGCTGACAGTGCCGGCCGCACTCGCATCTGCTGATGGCACGGTGTGAGCAGGGCTGGTGCCGTCAGCGGGTGCAAGTGGCGGCTGCTGCCCCAATTGCTCCTCAGGAGCAGGGGGAGGTGGAGAAGCCCTGAGGTGTGATTGGGGCTGGCACTGGCAGCAAGCGCGGGCACTGGCAGCAGGTATGAGCACCCAGCGGGACCGCGTCACACGGGAGCAAAGAATTTTCAATAACCACCAGAGGCTCGCCCTGATGACAGCAACTGGCACCCTGCCTTGGTCTGGCGCCCCCACTCACCTGCTCCACCATCTTGCCGCGGCCAATGCCCGCCGTGTTCCGTGCTCTGCTGCCTGCTGCTGCTGCCCGCCATGTTCCGCGCGCGCCCCTTGGTGGTCAGTGCATGTCATAGTGACTGGTTGTTTGGTTCCACTGTTCGGTCTATTTGCATATTAGGGCTTTATATATAGATAGATTAAAGATAAGAGTTTTGTGAGGAACAGATCTTGCTCCTGTCTGCTGACATTTGTGGCCAGGAGGCAGGGGTGAAGGGATGACCCTCTCCAGCCGTGGGCAAACTACGGCCCGTGGGCCGGATCCGGCCCATGGAGCCAAAAGAGTGGAGGGTTCTCTTGCTCTCCCCTCTGCTCCTTTACTTTGAATTTATATTAGTTCACACAAACACTCCATCCATGCTTTTGTTCAGGCCCTCCGGTCCAGTTTAAGAACCCATTGTGGCCCTCGAGTCAAAAAGTTTGCCCACCCCTGCTCTAGACCCTCTCTTCCTCCTCTCTTCTTCTTCTGAGTACAACACCTCTAATTTCCTTTCTCTGGTGCCTGCCAGAGGGAAATTGAACTTTTCTATTATTTTACAGACTGATCTGATGCTCCTGCCTTCATTCCAGATAAGCATGACTCTACATAAATAAAGAGTCATTAAAGTGTTTTTCCAGAACCAACAAAGCCTTTAACAGAATGCTCACTCTTAATAACACAAAGAACATGAGAAGCTTTGTCTGAAGAGAGTTTTTTGTTAGCTAATCCCATATGAATACATTTGGCAGAGCTTCTTTCACTACAAAGATTCTCTATAAGAAAGAGAGCTCACAAGGAATTTTACCTTTTCTATTCCCAGAACAAGGTTTGTTTTGGTTGAAAATGTATATCATGTTCAAGTAACCAGGTTAGGGCCAAGATGGAGCCGCTCATGCTAACCCCTCATCAGCAAACCAAAACTTAAGTGTCTTTGCTTGGTTCTCCCTGAAAAGGAAGGCCTGGGTCAAGCAATCAATGCTTGCATGCTCAGCACAAGTCACCTAACCCGGCTGCAATACCTCTTTGCTACATGTAAGGAAAGTAACTTTGCTTTAACCAATCTGCAGATGCCCAGTATGGCTTCCTTGTTCCTGCTCACTTAGGTCTGTAAAAATCTCATGCCATGTACAGCTCTTTGTAGCTACTTTCTATTTTCTAGACTGGATGTTTCCTGATTCATGAATCATTTAGTGAAAACCAATTAGATCAATAAATTATCAGTGGACAATTTTTTTCAACAGCCACGAGTTCAAATTTCATGGTCACATATTCCACAAGCCTTCGTATGATATATTGATATTAATATAAATATATCATAAAGTGTATATATGTATCATATCTATAGCTATATCATGCCAAAGTTTATGGACTATGTGATGATGAAACCTTACATATATATAAAATTTAGTATATATTTTAAATGTATTTCTACCCTAAATTATATATATATATACATATATATATGTATATGTATATACAATTTCATAGTCATACCTTGTATATATCACAATTATACATAATCATATTTATATTCATATATGTATATTTCTGTAAATATTTCTATCTGACTATTTTTGGCTTAAACCTCTCTCCTGCCTAATGTAGAAATGTGAATGTAGTTGCTTCTAGGTGAGCTCCATCAATGTCTGGGCAGCCAATTTTGGGCATAGGCTGGAAGGCTGGCTGCTCCCCACCACAAGGGAATCCCAAGCCTATCTTGGGGGCTGTATGACCATCCCCATGCTCTCAGCTCTGCCCCTTCCACCACAGTTAGGTGGAGGCAGAGAGTCAGAGCGCAGACTGAAATCTGAACCCCCCTTCTCCTCCCCAGCCCTTGGAATTTTTGTCCAATCTGGAGACAGAGGTATGAGGTGGAGCAAAAGCTTCTAACCACTGACATAATTTTTTCAAGCTCCCTGTGTTTAAGGATTACAAAGCATTTTTGTACTCTGGTTCTTTTTATGGTAATCCCTAAATAGAGAAATGTCATTGGATAAGCATAGAGTATGAGAAAGAACATATCAAATAATAATATTTGACATATTAAGCCACTACAAGTATGTACATATGTGTGTATATTCCGAAATACGTCTGTGTGTATTATATTATTACATGATATAGAAACTGTTATTCTACTTTAATAAAAAATAATGTAGCCCTAGCTGATCTGGCTCAGTGGATAGAGTGTTGGCCTGTGGACTGAAGGGTCCCAGGTTCGATTCCAGTCAAGGGCATATGACATGGTTGTGGGCTCAATTCCCAGTGTGGGGCATACAGGAGGCAGCTGATCAATGATTCTCTCTCATCATTGATGTTTTTATCTCTCTCTCCCTTCCTCTCTAAAATAAATAAAAATATATTTAAAAAATAATGTAATAAATAATAAATTAGAATGTAAGTCTAATTTAGTAAATAAATAGATATGCATAGAGAAATGTTTGTTATCAGGAAATGCACCTAAATGTTAGCCAATGTATAATGATTCTTATTTTCTTCTTTATGCTTCTTTAAAGTTCCTAAATTCTCTTCTCAGAGTATATATTTCTTTATAACCATAAAACAAGTAAATAATAATAGTGTTAAGAGTTAATTTGTTGAACATAGAAAAAGACCACTATATTTATATAACATGTTTGTTTGCATTTGTAATAAAAATTGAAAGAATAATTAAGTAATAAAAATGTAGGGCTATATTAAGCAATTTCTTCTGGAAAAACAAACAAACACACACACAGAAACAAAAATAACAAACCACACACATATTTGTTTCTTTCTGACATAGCAAACAGAAACTACTTGGGTTACAAGCACAGATTTTTATATAACATTTTGAGGTATTCACGACACAGGCTTATATTGCAATTCTATTTGGGAATTCAGGCAAATTAGCTACCTGAATGATGGGTTTGTTCCGTGTTTTATTTTTGCAGAATACTTTCTGAATTCAGTAAATGTCTTGTTCCCATAAATGAAAGCCTTCACATTAACTATGACTATATACGTCCTGATCCACTCTTCATTGTGAACAGAAAGGGTGCTAAGGAGACCTTCTTACCAGGGCAGGGACTGGTTACAAATGAAAGAAGAGGAGCCAGGCATCCAGGAAGTCATGGGGAGACGGGCAACAGGAACTGGGTACCTTCCCCCTTGTCAGAATGCTTCTCCACTCACCTGCCCTTCATGTCTTGGCTTATATTGTTTTTGGTAAAAAAAATTAAGAGAAAATAAAAGCTGTTACAATTAAATGAAAAATTTCCTGGTAGGCTGCAGTTTGAAAACAAAACAGCAATCTGGTCATTTGGCAAGAGGCTGGGGTAAGCATTGGATTGAGCCCAGAAGCTTATCTTTGTGTCCAAAAGACTGATTAACTGCTGGGGACTAGTAGTCAATTGATCAGCTTTAATCCGGGGCCTCCACAGACCTTCTGACAGGGGGAGAATAAGAAGTTTACATCTTATTCCAAATGAGGTTTCTGACAGGGAAGTTGTAAAAGGAAGTCTTCCTTTTCAGGCCTTTTTTTTTTAAATAAATCTTCATTGTTGAAAGTATTACATATATCCCTTTTCCCCCCACATTTCTCTCTCCCATCCCCCTCCACCCCAAGCCTTCACCACCCACTGTCTGTGTCCTTGAGTTATGCATATATGCATATGAGTTCATTGGTTGATCTCTCCCCCTCTTCCATCCTCCCCTGCCTTCCCTCTGAGGTTTGACAGTCTGTTCGTGGTTTCTCTGTCTCTGGGTCTATTTTTGTTCATCAGTTTATGCTGGTCATTAGATTCCACATATGAGTGAGATCATGTGATACTTATCTTTCTCTGACTGGCTTATTTTGCTTAGCATAATGCCCTCCAGGTCCATCCATGCTGTTGCAAATAGTAAAAGTTCTTTTTTTTTTACAGCTGCATAGTATTCCATTGTGTAGATGTACCACACTTATTTAATCCACTCATCTGCTGATGGGCACTTAGGCTATTTCCAAATCTTAGCTATTGTAAATTGTGCTGCTATGAACATAGGGGTGTGTATATTCTTTCTGATGGGTGTTTCTGATTTCTTGGGATATATTCCTAGAAGTGGAATCACTGGGTCAAATGGCAGTTCCATTTTTTTAAATGTTTGAGGAAACTCTATACTGTTTTCCACAGGGGCTGGACCAGTCTGCATTCCCACCAGCAATGCATAAGAGTTCCCTTTTCTCCACATCTTCACCAACACTTGTCGTTTGTTGATTTGTTGATGATAGCCATTCTTACAGGTGTGAGGTGGTACCTCATTGTTGTTTAGACTTGCATCTCTCAGATGATCAGTGACTTTGAGCACTTTTTCATATGCCTTTTGGCCTTCTGTATGTCCATTTTGGAGAAGTTTCTATTGAGGTCCTTTGCCCATTTTTTAATTGGGTTATCTTCCTTTTGTTAAGTTGTATGAGTTCCCTGTAGATTTTGGAGATTAGCCCTTTATCAGATGTTTTATCATTGGCAAATATGTTCTCCCATGGAATGGGCACTCTTGTTATTTTATTGATGGTTTCTTTTGCTGTGCAGAAGCTCTTTATTTTGACATGGTCCCATTTGTTTATTTTCTTCTTAATTTCCATTATCCTAGGAGATGTATCTGTAAACATGTTGCTATGAGAGATGTCTGAGATTTTGCTGCCAATGGTTTTTCTAGAATTTTTATTGTTTCCCATCTTAACGTTTAAGTCCTTTATCCATTTTGAGTTTATTTTTGTGTATGGTGTAATTTGGTGGTCTAATTTCATTTTTTTGCATGTATCTGTCCAATTTTCCCAACACTATTTATTGAAGAGACTGTTTTGACTCTATTGTATGATCTTGCCTCCTTTGTCAAATATTAAATGAGCATAATAACTTGGGTGGATTTCTGGGTTCTCTGTTATGTTCCATTGGTCTATATCCTTGTTCTTGTGCCAGTACCAGGCTGTTTTGAGTACAGTGGCTTTAGAGTACAACTTGAAATCTGGTATTGTGATTCCTCCAACTTGTTTTTTCTCTCTCAAGATTGCTGCAGCTATTCTGGCTCTTTTTTTTTATTATTCCATATACATTTTTGGAGAATTTGTTCTAGCTCTGTGAAATATGCTAAAACGTATTGGTATTTTAATGGCGATTGCATTGAATATGTAGATTGGGTAATATGGACATTTTAATGATGTTGATTCTACCAATCCATGAGCACAGTATATTCTTCCACTTGTGTATATCTTCCTCTATCTCTTTTTTCAATGTCTTATAGTTTTCCAAATACAGGTCTTTTACCTCCTTGGTTAAGTTTATTGCTAAGTATCTAAATTTTTTGGTGCAATGGTAAATGGGGGTGTTTATTTGGTTTCCCTTTCTGAGAGTTCATTAATGGTGTATAAAAATGCCATAGCCCTAACCGGTTTGGCTCAGTGGATAGAGCGTCGGCCTGTGGACTCAAGGGTCACAGGTTCGATTCCGGTCAAGGGCATGTACCTTGGTTGCGGGCACATCCCCAGTAGGGGGTGTGCAGGAAGCAGCTGATTGATGTTTCTCTCTCATCCATGTTTCTAACTCTCTCTCCCTCTCCCTTCCTCTCTGTAAAAAATCAATAAAATATATTTTTAAAAAATGCCATAGATTTCTGGGTATTAATTTTATATCCTGCTATGTTGCCAAATTCATTTTTTAAATCTAGTAGTTTTCTGACGGAGTCTTTAGGGTTTTCTATGTTCCTTTCCAGGTTTTATTGCTGATCTTGGTACACAAAATCCATGATATTTTGGGTTGCAGAACACCAGTATACTATCATGTCTTAGTCTGTTCAAGCTGCTATAACAACATAGCACAGAATGGGTGCCTTAAAAACAATAGAAATTTGTTTCTCACAGTTCTGGAAGCTGGGAAGTCTAAGATCAGGGTGCTGGCAGATTCAGTGGCTGGAGAGGGACTGCTTCCTCACCAATGGCTGACTTCTCACTGTAACCTCACATGACAAGAGGGACAAGCAAGCTCCCTGGTGTTTTTAAAAATAAAGACATTAATTCCATTCATTGGGTTCAGCCCTTATGACTTAATCATCTCCCTAAGGCCCCACATTCTCATACCATTGGATTTTAACACATTAATTTTGAAGAGACACAAACATTCAGACCATAACACATGGCAAGTTAAGATGAGAAAGTGACCATTGGTAGCAGGATCAGCTTAGCCCCTGTTGGGTAGAGAATCGGCAAACTGCATTGAGCATGAGTACAGCATTATCAGTGTTCTGCAGGTGGTTCCAACAGAGGAGGAAAGATGTTGAGGTAAATGCCCAAACTATGTATTTATCTAAAAGCAACTCTAATTCCTGGCTGCTAAAACTTACCATGTTGATATGCTGATATAGTGAGTACAAGTAGCTTAACACCACTTCAGCATAGACACCACCATATTGGTGAACGAGTACATTTTGTAATTGTGGACAGTCAGTTACCCTTTGAGGTGCCATTCGTGTGGAAAAGGCATTGGAAACAGCTTGGGTGGGCCCAGAAGTTAGGTGGAGTGGGGTCTCAGGGAATCACCAGAGTGGGGTGAATAATGTGAGCTAGGTTGATGGTGACTCAGGAATGGTGCCTGCCTGCCAGCTCCAGTGTGTGTGTGTGTGTGTGTGTGTGTGTGTGTGTGTGTGTGTGTGTGTGTGTGTGTGTGTGCCTGTGCGTGTGGCGGGGGTGCGGCAGGGGTGGGGGGGGTGGGAGAGATGGTCTCAGAAAAGGAACAATGGCCTCTGCCAGCACTTCTGTCTGGCAGTATGCTGCTTCCCCCCACACACAATAGAGCTGATGCCAGAAAATTCAGTTCCTTCAGATTTGCCCCAGCACTGGAGGTCCTAAGGAGGGAATCTGCAGTAAGCCCATGTGCGGACCCTTTAAGAGAAACTGGCTGGGACCCCAGCAGCCCTCTGTCTCACTCAGCAACAATCCCCACTGAGTTTTACAGCCAGAAGTTATGGGGACTTCTCTTCTTGGCGCTGGGAGCCTGGGCTGGGGGCCTCGGTATGGGGGTGGGAGCCCTGGTATGGGGATGGGAACACTCACTCCTCATAGGGGACCTCACAGCTGAGATATCCTTCCCAATTTTTCTCCACCAAACATGGGTGTGGGACTAGCTTACTCCGTGTCTCCACCCTTCCTACCAGTCTCTATGTTACTTCTGTTTTAAATCCCTAGTTGTAGCACTTCCATTCAGCCAGATTTCAGGTGGATCTGAATGATGGTTGTTTATAGTTTAGGTGTAATTTTGATGTGATTGTGGGAGGATTTGAATACCACATTTTGACACTGTACTTTCTATGATTTACATTCAAATCCGTTAGAGAATCATTTCTTCCACAGTCTATTTCTACCAGGGGATATTTTTTCAATTTATACTTTTTTGTGTGATATCCATTGATATTTTGTATTTCATTTGCTATTTTGTACTAAAAAGTGATTAAAGTATTCATTTATATTGTATCTTTGAAGAAAACACCTGGCCTATTTCCTAATTCCCCTTCACAGGACATTTCTCTTTAAAAAAGTCACAATGATCATCTCTCCCACCAACTGCCCCACCCCACCCCAGCCTTTTCGGTCTTTCATATGATTAACACTTCACATGTTCTCAGTCCATTGGATACATTTTAGAATATGACATAGGACCATGTGATTCCAAATGCATAACAAATGCTGCCTTTGTTACTAATTTCTTTCATGTGTTTATACTTTCTCTTCTCAAGTAGATGGTAAACTCCTCGTCTCCTAATTCATGGTTCTGCAAATTCAAGTAGGGACTGTGTCCCTGTGCATTTTACTTATCAAAAACTCTGAAGTTGAATTTCCCCTGCTCAGTGATATTTAATTGCCATTGGTTTTGCAAGAAAACAGAGACAAAGGAGTCATTTTTTGAATTCACTACTTAAAACCACAAATTTTCAGCTTTTTGCCAGGTATGAGAAGTTGCTATATACATCCTATCACTTCCAAGAAGTGTGTTTATAAAACTACAGCTGACTTATTCTGTACCCACTTAAAATAAAATCAAACCTCCCAATGATGTGCAGTTTTTTTGTAGTACATTTTCACAAGTCATAGGAAAACTTGGCTTTAGAGTGATCTCTAAAACCCCTTACAGGAACCTTTTGAGAAGTGCTCTTTCAAGATCATTGATTCCATTAGGAACTCGGTGACTTAGTTCTTTGTGTGGTTAATCACAGACAATGCAGCATCAATCAAGGACTACATAGATTTATGATATTCTTTTTCCTTGGGATTTTTAAAAGGCATTTTATTGTTTCATTTGGGACTTCTATGTGAATGTTTCCCTTGGGAGGAAAGTTACATAATTGCATGTGTCTGAAAAGGATTTTCTGAAACCCAATGAGTTGATGACTCAAGCATTTTGTTTTATCTGCACTCTCCACCCCACATAGATAAACTTCAATGAATTCTAGATAGTAAGTAGAAAAAGTACCCATTACTTAAAAAAATCTATAATAATAAAAGCATAATATGCTAATTAGACTGGACAGCTGAACGACCTTCCCAACGTCATTCCGGACGTCCTTCCTGACAAAGCCATGGAGGTGGGGCCGAGGCAGAGTGGTTAGGGGCGATCAGGCAGGCAGAGGTGGTTAGGGCTGATCAGGCAGGCAGGCGAGTGGTTAGGGGCAATCAGGCAGGCAGGCAGGCAGGTACACGAGCAGTTAGGGGTGTTCAGGCAGGCAGGCACGCGAGCAGTTAGGGGTGATCAGGTAGGCAGGTGAGCAGTTAGGGGCAATCAGGCAGGCAGGCAGAGGGGTTAGGGGTGATCAGTTAGGGGTGATCAGGCAGGCAGGTGAGCAGTTAGGGGCAATCAGGCAGGCAGGCAGAGGGGTTAGGGGTGATCAGGCAGGCAGGCAAGTGGTTAGGAGCGATCAGGCAGGCAGGAAGAGTGGTAAGGGCCGACCAGGCAGGCAGGCAGGTGAGCAGTTAGGAGACAGCGGTCTGGGATTGCAAGAGGGATTGGGCCTAAACCGGCAGTCAGACATCCCCCAAGGGGTCCAGGATTGTGAGAGGGTGCAGGCTGGGCTGAGGGGACCCGCCCATGCATGAATTTCATGCACTGGGTCACTAGTTGTTATATAAAAAGGGAAGGAATAAATTGGTTAACAGTTAATAGAATGTACCATTTCAGTGAATACTACATTTTTTGTAAAAACTATTAGGGTTTACAATAAAGAAAATTAGGTGTCAATTCAGCTTCCCAGGGAAATATTTATGGAAATATTTAATATTTTCTGGAGAATAATACAAAAATGTGGTACCTGCTGAAGAGAACCAATAAAGAAAATTACATTCTCAAACTATGGAATTTTATATCTCTCCTGATCATCCAATGATTTCATAATCACTTCAAGAAAACTGGATTAGATACTTTGAAACAGGCACAGACTTCCTTCTGCAGAGTTATCAATGACAGGGACAATGTTAGACAGAAATTGCAGAAGAGCTCTCATCAGCTACAATATGCTCAATTTAAAACTCCAGCACTAACGTACTGTAACCATGACAGCAAAGAGGCCCTTCCTCCATCTGTACAATAGAGAGATAGGATTGCTTCACATGATATCCATCGAAACAATTAAGTAATGAAACAGGACACATTTCTGTCACTTCGACATCAGCCTGCTGTGCAAGTACATGGAGAAAGAAGCCATCCGTTTGAGCAGCATTTTCCAATCTGGAAGCTTTTAGGAAAATTACAGGGTGCTGAACAATTATAGTTCACATTAGAACTTATTGGTGTCACAGTCAAAAGGGGGAAAATTTTCTTGTCCTTTTGCAATAGGGATTTGTCTTCCATGAGCAAAGATAATCACCTCCTGTGCTCACAAAACTAATGTTATAGCTAATCGGAGAAATCATCCATAGAGGCAAAGGCTTCATGGGCTCTTGAGTCAGTACTTAACTGATTTTGGTTTTCATGAATTCCAGGGACCTTTGTGCTGTCAACATCTGCACAAGTAATAATGCTGCTGGACCAAGGTTAGAACCTGGACAGATATGGACTCCTGTTAATATTGGTAGGTGCTCTGATTCCAAATAAAGTATAATTTTTCATTATCCAGGAAAGCGTCATTAGGGTGATCATATTAAACAGGATTGAATTCCCTATTAGGGGCAATCAGGCAGGCAGGCAAGAAAGAAATGTTTGCCAACAGCAGCCTCTTCACTTGGAACCACTAATCACAGTTCTTGGCATTGCTTCCTTCTGAATTTTAGCTCAGAGCTAACAGAAAACTACAAACACAACTGTTATTCAGCAAAAGAAAGAGAAAAGAAAGCGATTGGGCAATTTAATATTTTAACAGTATCTGAATAGATTGTTTACTGAGTATAAGAGGCTTTAACAGGGCAAATTTATTCAAGAAAGATTTGAGGAAATCTGACCAATCTAGAAAAGGTAAACTTATACCTAACAAACACATTTAAGAAAGTCCAGTGCCACCTGTTAGTTTGAAATAAATAAAAAATACCGGTGTACCTGTCAAACTATGCAGCCAAAATTTTATGAAAGTGCTAAATGCTAAGTACATAAACCAACAGAGCTTTTTGGATCACAGAACTGAGTTCCTTATTACATTGGTAAAGAAAGAGAAAGAAAAAAAAAGTCAAGGTTGCAATTAAAACAGCCCAAAGAGCTGTACAAAATATGTTTGAATGATTAGCTTGAATTCCTTTTAATATTGGAAGTCCCTTTATCGTTCTAAAGATATCCTCAAAAAGAGTAAAAATAAAATGTCTATAGGAAGTCTATGTACTAGTAAATTGCTTGATGGAAAATGGTCAAATGATAGCAACTGGAAGAGCTGTTTTCAGATGTTTCACCTAATTAATTCTGTCTTAGTTACTTTAATATTAGTAAGGTAAAACTGTTGTATGCAATTGCAAATATTGCAGAAAGACCAGGGTGGATCTGTCTTGGCAGGAAACAGCATTTCATGCCAATAAAGTAATTCAAGAGACTCACTTCCAATCAAAAGACACACATACACTGAAAGTGAAGGCAAGAAAAAACATATCCTAGGCAAATACAAATGAAAAGAAAGCTGGGGTAGCAATACTCATGCCACACAAAATAGACTTTAAACCAAAGACTGTAAAAAGAGGCAAAGAGGAGATTAGATAATGATGAAAGGGTGAATCCAAGAAGAGGATATAAAATTCATAAATATTAACATGCCCAACATTGGCACACCTATATATTAAGCAAATATGAATGACATAAAGGGAGAAATTGACACTATACAATAATAAAAGGAGATTTTAATACCCTACTTCCATATATGAATCCCAGATAAAAAATCAATATGGAAACATTGGCCTTAAATGAACATTATACCAAATAGATTTAATAGATATTTACAGAACATTTTATCCCAAAACCACAGAATACTATTTCTTTTCAAGAGCACATGGAACATTCTCCAGGATAGACAATAAAACAAATACCAATAAATTCAAAATCATATGTAGTATATTTTTCAACCACAACAGTGTGAGAATAGGGATCAATTACAGAAAAAAAAAACACAAACAAAAAACAACTGGAGAGAACACAGACACGTGGAGAAAACAGTGTGTTACCACCCAACCAGTGGGTCAAAGAGAAAATAAAAAAAATTCTTGAGACAATGAAAATGGAAATACAACTCACCAAAATCTGTGGGCTGCAGCAAAAGCAATTCTAAGAGGCAAGTGTTGGTGAGGATGTAGAGAAATGGGAACTGTCATGCGCTGTTGGTGGGATTGTAAATTGGTGCAGGCACTATAGAAAACAGCATGGGACTTCCTGAAAAAATTAAAAATAGAACTACCATACAATGTAGCAGTTGCTTTGCTGCTCATTTATCCAAAGAAAATGAAAACATTTGAAAAGCTATGTTCATTGCAGCATCTACACTAATAAAAGAGAAACATGCAAATTAACCATCACTCTGCTACACCCACAGCCAATCAGGAGCAAGTATGCAAATTAGCCCAACCAAGATGGCAGCAGCCACAGAGCTGGAGCAAGCAGGAGGCTTGGGTTGCCCCCGGCAATGGAGGAAGCCAAGCTTCCTGCCTGCCCTGGCTGGCCCTGGCCTCCGCTCAAGGCTACAAAGTTTCAATTATACAAGATAAATCCCAGATACCTGCTTCCAGCCAGCCCTGGCCTCCACTCAAGGAGGTGCTGAAAAAAAAGGAAGAAAAAAAAAAAAGGAGTGCTGGGAGCCTGGATCACCGGGGGGTGTGGCCAGCCTGAAAACAGCTCTCAGCTCCTCACCCAGGCTGGCCACACTCCCAATGGGGTGAGGGTCCCCCTGGTGGGCTTGGCCAGCCTGAAAACAGCTATCACCCAGGCTGGTCAGGCACCCCAGTGGGGACCCCCCCCCTGAAGAGGGTGTGGCCAACCTGAAAACAGCCCTCAATCCCTCCCCCATCAGTGGGGGTCAGTTAGAGGTGATCAGGACAGCGCAGGGGTACAGTTTGGAGTGAGCAGGCCAGCAGGGGGGCAATTGGGGGCAAGCAGGCCAGTGGGGAGGGAAGGTAGGGGCAAACAGGCCAGCAGGGGGGGCAGTTGGGGGCAAGCACACTGGCACGGGGGGCAGTTGGGGGTTATCAGGCTGGTGGGGGGGCATTTGAAGTCAAGCAGGCCAGCGGCGGAGGGCAGTTGGGGGCAAGCAGGCCGGCAGGCAGAGTGGTTAGGGGCAATCAGGCGGCAGGCAGGCAGGTGAGCGGTTAGGAGCCAGCAGTCCTGGATTGCGAGAGGGATGTCCGACTGCCGGTTTAGGCCCAATCCCTGTAAACCAGCAGTAAGACATCCTTCAAAGGGTCCCAGATTGGAGAGGGTGCAGGCCGGGCTGAGGGACACACCCCCCCCATACATGAATTTCATGCACCAGGCCTCTAGTTGTTTATAATAGCCAAGATATGGAAGCAACTTAGGTATCCACCAATAGATGGAGGGATAAAGATGAGTTTATATATATATGAAAATGGGCAGATGACCTGATGATAATATATATAATAACATATATAAAATGGAATATTATTCAAAAATAAAAAAATTTCGCCACTTGCTATCACACGAATAAACCTAGAGGGCATTATGCTAGATAAAATAAGTCAGACAAAGACAAATACCACCTGATTTCACTTACATATGGAGTCTAAAACATAAAAAAGAAATGAACACACAAAATAAAACTAAAACAGACTCAAAGATACAGAGAAGAAAATGATGGTTGCCAGAGGAGTGGGGGGATGGGTGAAAAAGGTGAAGGGGAATAAGAAGTACAAATTTACAGTTATAAAATAAATAAATGACAGGGATATAGTGTACAGCACAGGGAATGTAGTCAATAATATTGTAATAATTTTGTGTGATGAGAGATGGTTACAAGACATCATGGTGATCGTATAGTAAGGTATATAAATGTACAATCACTATGTTGTACACCTGAAATTAATATAATATTGGATGTTAACTATACTTTCATAAAAATTAAAATAAGTAAAATAAAATGATAAATGACAAACTGAGAAAAGTATCTGTAATATCGATCACAAAAATTGATATCCTTAAACTATAAAGCACGCTTAAAAATTAAGAGACAAAAATACAAATAATGGATATATAGGTTAGAGAAATGAACAAATATTGCACACAAAAAAGACATAAATAGCTTTTAACTATATAAGAAGAGATTCGAATTTGTTTTTAATAAGAAAAATGCAATTTAAAACTGCACTGTGAGTACACTGTGATTGTATTTTAATCATGGTAGTTTTTAATCATGGTAATTTAAGCATGGTAGTTTTCAAAGAAAAAGGAGATTCAGAAGAAAGAGGGAGAAATATAGCCTTTAAGAGTTGTCATAAAAAACAAACCATATAAGCTGCTACTATATAATTAGCAGATCTGAGGATTTCTCAAGTTTTCTCTCTCTTTCTTTGCTTTTCCTCATGGAAAGAAGAAAAGAAGGAAAGAAGATGGGGTAGGAGGAAGAGGCTAAGGAAGGAAGGAAGGATTGAAGTACGGAAGTTGGATTAGAGGTTCTCTAAAGACTCTCTCAATTCTGACACATTATGTGTTGATGATGCAATAACCCTAAACTTTTAAATTCTCCTCTAGCACAACCCTTGAAATGACAGAGGAACAGACATCACTTTCTGATGAAGTAATTTGCTTGTCATGTCGAAGTGAGGCTGTGTGGTTTGCCATCTGGGCTGAGTCCTATGAGTTCAGTTGTTATAAATAAATCTTCTCTGTGCAGAAGTGTCATTTATGTTCCTGATATGTGTGATTACATTTTCTTGGCCTTTAAATCCCAGATCATTTGGTTTCTGTTGTGTTTTTTCCTGAACAAATGATTCAAACGCGTCATCTTTTCAAGCTCACATACAGACAAGTAAAAGTGCTTAACATAAGCATTTAATGTTCTTGCTAAAAGAGAACTATATTAAAAAGAACAAATAAATTAATTTCTCAGTTGTAGCATTCCATGTCATCAACTATAACTTTGTTTTAGGATTGAAGGGTATAAGATGTTAAAGAATTTTTTATGCTAGTTTCACTTAAAGTTTTTATAATTATATTAGACACCCAAATTTCACCTCCATTTAATATTGGTTCAAATTACATATACATATGCCATTGGGTCTTCCTAAGTACTCAAAGGCAAAGACATTTTTCCTTTAAAATACAAAATAGAGCTTTAAAGACACATAGGCCAAAGAGCTTCTGAAGCAATCAGCTGCATAATATTCCATATAGCTCAATCTCTCTTTTAGATTGTGTTCAAATGTCTCTATGTTGATTTTTAAATGACTAAAATGTCCCGCCCTCTATAGAGGCTGGCAGCAATCTAATCCCAGTGGGAGATGGCCAAAACACATCCATGGTGGCCAGGTGCTGAGTGCCTCAGGGACCTGAGCACACAGACTAACAGAGTCCTTGAAAGGTGTTCTCCTCTGATGGGGGGATCTCCATCCACACCAATCACCCCAAACTCAATGGCTTCCCATGCCTCTATGATTCCATTCACCCTAGCATTTCATGCTCTTAGGAAGTCACTGGAAATGCAGTTACCTCCTAACTTCTTCCTCATTCTCGCTTTGAATACTTCCTTCAATTTCACAAAGCAAACCTAACCATGGTTCACATTGCCCCATTTTAAAGACTTAAACGCCACTCAGAAGGCAGGGTTCATGTATTAAGCATACTAAATATAATTACTTTGTAGGTTTCCTTTGATGAAGCAAATATTGTACTTATGTAATACACCAGACACCTTTCTATTTAGTTTAATGTGTTAGTGCTTAAAATATGAAGATTTTGTGTCAAGTCATTCTACTTTCACTGCCAACATTCCCTATATTCAGTTGCATTATAGTCCAAACTGGCAGGGTTTCCTTCCTCCCACATATATGACAGTTGTCTTGTGATTATAAAAGTGACACCTGCTATTCCCAGCCGGTGTGGCTTTGTGGATAGAGCGTCAGCCCAAGGACTGAAGGGTCTCAGGTTCGATTCTGGTCAAGGGCACGTACCTTGATTGCAGGCTTGATCTCAGTTGCAGGCAGTGGCAGGCTCGATCCCAGGCCCCAGTTGGGGTGAGTGCGGGAGGCAACCAATTGTGAGAGAGACACATGGATGTTCCTCTCTGTGTGTCTCTCTCCCTCCTTCCACTCTCTCTAAAAACCAATGGAAAAATATCCTCAGGGGAGGATTAACAACAACAAAAAAAGTGGCACCTGTTTATTGTAGGACATTTGGAAAATACAGAAAAGACACGAAAACATTTTTGAAAAGTGCTTATAATTCCTCTGCCAAGAGATAGTAAATTTTGACATTTTAGTGTATTTCTTACTTCAATAGCCTATCATTTTACACAGTTTCACATACATTCTTTAGAGCAATTATGGTTTCCAAAACCTCCCTCATTAGTTCTCAAGTTTGTACCAGGAGACAATACATTTTCCTTGGCTGAAGTGGACTGAGGAGTTGAGGCATAATGAATGAGAGGAGAGAAAAAACAGAGCTCAGAATCTCATTTTCAGTCATTAGCTTACTACAGTAAGGAATTAAATGGCCCTCTTCAAAGTCATCCCCAGGAGGTTCTGATCTCATGGCCTCATTACTGCCTGCATCGTCTCTTTAATCATAAGAGTTCAACTATTAATACCATTGTCAAAGTTTAGCACAGTGGTTCTTTTGTCTGGCATTTGAATTACAGGACACCTTCTATTTTATTTTGTGGTACCCAGGGTAACCTCGCATTACTTTCCCTGACTCTGAGCCCTCTGGGCATCCTCTCCTTGCCACTCGAATCTCCTCCCACATTAGTGATTAATATTTCAGCCTTGGGTGGCCCAGGAGGCATGGGATAATATGGATTGATGCTTGCTAAAAGATTAATTGAATACAAAATATACTCCAGGTAGAGACTACTCTCAACTATAAAAATATAGTTTTAAAGAGTGTAATGCTAGCATAGTTATACCTGTTTTATGCAATCCATATTTTCAAGAAGAACTAAAGAACAAGCTGTATAACAAATATCATGGTAAATTTCACTATATTAAGCAAACTAATTCTGATTGTCTTTACTTATAACGTGATGGTGAGTTTCCTATCACTTGAGAAATTTCAATAATAGACAAATTTTCTCCTGCCAATGGGCATAGACATCAGCAATTGTCAATTGGATCGTGACAAATACTCAAAGAGAGTCTGCCAAAATATAGAAAAATGTGAACAATGCAGTAAGGTTTTATTTCAATAAAGGTTTGGTATAAAAATGTCTTTTACTTTAAGAACTCAATTTAATAGTAAATGATAGTAGTTATTTGATATTTTTATCTTCTAATGTAAATAAATGAAGAGTTGCCTATTGTATGTCAGTCTCTCTCTCTCTCTCTCTCTCTCTCTCTCTCTCTTTTTACTGAAAATTTACTGGCCTATGAAATCCCAAAGTCTGGGAACCACTGGACTGGCTGACATCTATGGTTTCTCTAAATTCTGAGAGTATATAATTTATATATATATATATATATATATATATATATATATATATATATATATATGTAAAATGAAATAGGGATATAACTTTATATTTTAAAAAACTCAACATTATTAAAATAGTCTTAACATTCCTTAAAAGTTGCTTGCTAGCCCTGGCTGGTGTGGCTCAGTTGGTTGGAGTATCATCCTATATACCAAAAAGTGGTGGGTTTGACTCCCAGTCAGGACACATAACCAGCTTGAGGGTTCGATCCCTGTCAGAATGCGTGCAGGAGGTGGCCAATTGATGTTTCTTTCTCACATCAATGTTTCTCTATCTCTTACTCCCCTTCCTCTCTCTAAAAATAAAAAAGTAAAATAAAAAGTTGTTTGCTAAATAGCCAACAGGTATATAAAAGGTGTTCAACATCACTAATAATAAGAGAAATGCAAATTAAAACTACAATGAGATATCACTGATACCTATTAGAATATATGTTACCAAAACTATAGATAAGTGTTGGCAAGGATGTGAAGGAAATAGAACTCTTGTATACTTTTGGCAGGAATGTACATTGATACAGCCATTATGGAAAACAGTATGGAAGTTCCTAAAAAATTAAAAATAGAACTATCATATGACCCAGCAATCCCAGTTCTAAGTATACATTCAAAAAATGAAATCACTATCTTGAAGAGCTACTTGTATTTCCATGTTCATTGCAGCATTTTTCGAAATAGTCAAGATACAGAAACAACCTAAGTGTCCATTGATAGACAAATGGATAAAGATTGTCACACACACACACACACACATACACACACACACACACACACACACAAGAATATTAATCAGTCAAGAGGAAGAAGGAGCCCTAGCCGGTTTGGCTCAGTGGATAGAGCGTTGGCCTGCAGACTGAAGGGTCCCAGGTTTGATTCTGGTCAAGGGCATGTACCCTGGTTGCGGGCAGATACCCAGTAGGGAGTGTGCAAGAGGCAGCTGATTGATGTTTCTCTCTCATCGATGTTTCTAACTCTCTATCCCTCTCCCTCCCTCTCTGTAAAAAATCAATAAAATATATTTTTTTTTAAAAAAAAAAGAGGAAGAAGGAAATCTTGCCATTTGCAACAACATGGATGAACCTGGAAGACATTATGCTAAGTGAAATAAGACAAAGAAAGATAAATACAGTATGATCTCACTTATACGTGGGATCTTAAATAAAAGTTAAACTTATAGAAACAGAGAATAGAATGGAGTTACCAGGGGAAGTGGGAGGTGGGGGAAATGGAGAGATGCTGGTCAAAGGTATCTATAGTTAATAACACTGTTTCATATACTTAAAATTTGCTAAGACAGTAAATCTTTAACATTCTCACCTCCTCACACATGAGGGTAATATGAGAGGTGATATGTTAACTAACCTGATTGTGGTAATTAGTTCACAAAATATATGTATATCATCACATTGCACACTTTACATATATACAATTTTGTCAATTATACTTCAATAAGGCTGAAAAAGAAAGTTGATTGCTTTCATAGGTAGTCAAAATATTTACCCTGCAATCTGGTTTATCCTACTAATTTGTTTAAAAGACTAACTGGATTAAAATTGTCTTTATAACTAGATTAAGTTTTTCGGGCCACATCACCAAAAAGCAATACTTCTACTCATATAGCAGACTATGATATGTGTTTTATACATTATTTTATTTAACCTTATGCTATAAATTGGACATCACCATCTTTTAGGAATCAAGGCCTTGGAGAGGTTAAATAATTTCTGAAGTTTATTACAGCCTCCCCAGATGAGTCCCATGGTTCTGTCATATGTAAGATTTTATTAATTTTAACATTTGTAATGCATTCCATTTTGTTTAATTTTTGCATAATGGATTTAAATTATAATACTTATACAGAAGAATTATTTCAATGTGGAATGAAATACTCATTAAAGTCATCTTTTGTTTCTGTTTAGATATTTTTTTTTTTTCAATTGCACTCTTCCCATTCAAAATTGGGCTTTCCCTCATGGCTCATTTAACTACAAAATATTTATGATAAAATATATTGCAGAACAAGTTATAACACAATGTACCTTCTGCTTCATAAACATTATAAATCTAAAAAACTTACTCCTTCTTTAATAGCTTTCAAATACCAAAATATTACAAATAACTACAATTGAGGCATGCATATATTTTATCCCATTAACTTTGGTGTATTTTTATAGTCTAATAATCTAAATTAAGTTCTCAAGCTGTTGAAAAACATAGTTTTATTTTCTTTATGAACTGACACATTCTTCAAATTACATAATTATCTCTTCCATAAAACTTCCCAGGCTTCTGACCACCTGGATACTCTTTTCTCGCATACCCCCTCATCCATTTCTGCTACTCTCCATCCGCAATACATCCCATTGCATTCTTTTCTGTCCATCTCCAGCGCTACCACCATAAGCATCATCACCACTCACCTGCATTCACGCACAGGTTTCTTAACTGGTCTCCTCTGTTTGCAGTCTATATTTCACACTGAACTTAGACTGTCCTTACTGTAATGTGTGTTAGATCCTGTCCTTCCTCTCTTTAAACATCTCCAGTAGTTGCCTATAGTACTCAACACCAGATCCAATACCCTTAAAGAGCCTCAAGTCTCCGTGCACCAGTCCCTCCTCTATTCTAACCTCTTCTGCTCTTCTCTCCTCTCCTTTCTCTCTGCAAGTCAGCCCACTGGCTCCTCCACTCCACCAAGCTCACTCCTGACTCAGCACCTTTGCCCATGCTGTTCCTTCTCTATGGAAAGCTCTTCCTTCAGATCTTTTTTTTTTTTAATATATTTTATTGATTTTTCACAGAGAGGAAGGGAGAGGGATAGAGAGTTAGAAACATCAATGAGAGAGAGACATCGATCAGCTGCCTCCTGCACACCCCCCACTGGGGATGTGCCCGCAACCAAGGTACATGCCCTTGACCGGAATAGAACCCGGGACCCCTCAGTCCCCAGGCCGACGCTCTAGCCACTGAGCCAAACCGGTTAGGGCTTTTCCTTCAGATCTTTATATTGGACTGGCTTTTTCTCATCCTTCAGAGCTCAGCTTCCTCAGATAGGCCTTTTTTGGAACATCCTCACGTCATCACTCTCTATCAAACTATGTTTTATTTTCTTACACAGCCTTTTCTTTATCACTGTCTGAAATTGCTCGCTTATTGATTTTCTAATTGGCTTATTAACAGTCTCTCCAGCTAAATGAATGGAAGTTTCATTCACCATTTTATCTTTCTTCAGTGCCTGGAAGAGGCAGAGCCTAATATGACTTTCATGGGAAGGCACTTTTGCCTTCCTTGGCCCTTTCCTCCATAAAAAAATATTAAAAATTGTATTTTATGACTGTACTGATATAAAGACAAATATATTAATATATTTTAAAACTTTTCTTTGACCTAAAATTTATTTTATTTTTCTTCTTGTTTAGAGCAAATTAAAACTTGTTGTGGGTCCTTGACACTGACCCTCCTAATGGAGAAGTCACCCTGAGAACAGCGCCCAACCAAGATAGGTGCTGGGTATTGAGTGGGTGGCCTGGGGGTTAGGATAGTTGGACCCTGCCTCTTGGCCACATAACTGGTTAATAATCACTCCACTAATCATCTCTGGAGTCCTGTGTTTGTAAAGTGAGAGGGTAAAATCAGATGGCCTTCCTTCTGTTTTCTCAACTTCCTCTCTGAAGTTCACTGACAGTTATGGTCTGTGCCATGTCACTTCCTCTTTTATTACACACACTTACTATCCTCTATTGCTTTTGTGATTGTTTAAAGTGTTAGTCTTATCTCTGTAACTAGATTATAGACTCATTCAGGACTGGAATTTTATTGTATTCTTCCTTGTAATGTTCCCAGATTCTGTAGCACATGATATAGGATTAATATTTACTGCTTATTTGTCTTTTGCACTTTGAGACTATTATAAACATAAAAAAATATAGGAAAAGAGAAACTTTAGCGAATATGCAGTTGGACACTGGCTCACGAGAGAAATGGCTTGAAAGGAGGCAGTGGGTATCCTAAAGCAGTGCTTTCTCATGTCACCTCATGGCACAATAGGAAATGGTCCCCTGTGCACAGCAGACAGCTAAATGAATGAGGCTGCATGAAGCCTGAGGTGACTGGTTGAGGGCTCTGGATGTCCAGGGCCCTACCACACCATGGATGAGATCAACATCTCTGCACAATGGCATCACACTTGTGGTGTGGGGGAGGAAACACAGTTTTCCTTCTATCCTTCTAGGTTCCTGACGGATACCACCCCACCCCATAATAAAAGACACACAAACAGGAGAAAAACAACTAGAAGTTTAACATGTATACCTCCTAGACCCACAGGAAAGACACAGGAAAAAATAGTAACTCTCTGAAATGGCCCAAGACACCACCTTCAATGCCATTTCCAGCTAAAGACAAAAGATGTTGGGGGTGGGGGAGGCCAGTTATGGGCGGTTACCAGGTAAAGCACAATAAACAAAAATAAGGATGTTACACAGATTTAAGTCACTCTCTTTCTCCCTTGGTAAGACTTTCCAGAGATTTAGTCATCCCCCTCTTCGTGGTACAGTGAGGGGGAGACACCCTGACATGGAGATTTCCCTGATAAATGTAACTGTCTCTTACACAAGAGTAACTTCTACTCAGTTTTCAGAACTTTTCTTCTGTCTGCTGTTTCTTAAAAATAATTAGCCTAAAATAATCCTTATGCCAAAGAGACATGTTTTGGGGTGTCAGACCCTGCTCCCCTTCAGTGTCCTAACTGCTGGAAAGCCTTCTCTGATGTCTGCTGTAACTGCTTCTGTGGAACTACTAACCACCCTCCAGGGTTGTACTGGGTATGTCTTCCATTGGCTGGGGAGAGCCAATTGCTAAATTTTTGGAATTTTGCCAGATCATTGTCAAATACAGCCATTATTAAAAATTACATACTTGTAGTAAATATTAAAATGAAGGTAATATATTCTCAACACAGCATATTTTAGTATTGTACATTTCTTTTATTGTTAACTATGCTTTGAGGTTCTTCACTCCTGTTACATTTATTTGATGGAAGCAGTATACTGGAGTGTGACTGCTACTCAGCACTTCCCAGCTCTGTGCTCAGGGATGTCACTCTGGCAACTTGAAATTGGCCAGGATGGGAGTATTTACCCCACAGAAATCAGAAAATACTATAAAGCAGGGCTTTTTTTTCCTCCTAAAGGACTGGGTACCAAATATTTATCACTACATTACTTTCTGTTTTCCTTTCTTCTTAAACACACACACACACACACACACACACACAGAGAGAGAGAGAGAGAGAGAGAGAGAGAGAGAGAGAGAGAGAGAGAGAGAGAGAGAGAGAAGAGAGAGAGAGAGAGAGAGAGAGAGAGAGAGAGAGAGAGAGAGAGCGCGCACAGGTCCTAGTGCAGGGGTGGGCAAACTTTTTGACTCGAGGGCCACAATGGGTTCTTAAATTGGACCGGAGGGCCGGAACAAAAGCATGGATGGAGTGTTTGTGTGAACTAATATAAATTCAAAGTAAAGGAGCGGAGGGGAGAGCAAGAGAACTGGATAGAACAGCCGGATCCGGCCCGCGGGCCGTAGTTTGCCCACGGCTGTTAGTGTGTGGACATTCTGAGGGGCTGTGCACCTTGGGAATCAACAGGGAATTTTGGTAAATATACTGGGATCTATAAAACTGGAGGGATCCTCTGGGCAAATGAGCGGTGGGGAAGAAGGTGTACTTTCTTACTTTCCTTGCTCTCTCTAACCCCCACAAACATGGGACCAGCCACAGAGTCAACCTGAGCTTTCTAGAGTCTGAAGATGGGGTTTTAGTCTGGATTCTTTCAGAGACCTCAGTTAGTCATATTACCTCTCTAAAAGGGTTTTAATTCAAAGAGAGATGATTTAACCACATGACATTTAAAATCCCTTTCTAATCTGTATTTCTAGCCTATTTTCTTCCATTATTTTAGAAAAAGCCAATAATAGTGATGTGGTGGGATGTTCCCAAAAAGCCTTTCTGAGGATGTTGAGCTCTGAGTGGTGAGGAAAAGCCAGTCCAATATAAAGATTTGAAGGAAGAGCTTTCTAGGCAGGAGGAACCATATGGGCAAAGGTGCCAAGAATAGCTGATGAAGTTGGACAGTTACACATAAGGTATTTTTTAAATGTATTTTAATTGATTTCAGAGAGGAAGGGAGAGGGAGAGATAGAAACATCAATGAAGAGAGAGAATCATTGATTGGCTGCCTCTTGCATACCTCTCACTGGGGATCGAGCCCACAACCCTGGCATGTGCCCTGACTGGGAATCAAACCATTGACCTCCTGTTTCATAGGTTGGCATTCAACCACTGAGCCACACCAGCTGGGCACACATAAAACATTTTTTAACAGATACAGTGCCCAAATTATGTAAAGACATGTATAAGGATGATCATTGTGGCACTGATTTTTATACAGTACCTACATAGTGGAAGCATTCTATATATATATATCTTAATAAGGATATGGTTAAACTATTATGATTTAGCCATGTGATGTAATGCTTTGTATCTTTTAAAAAGAATAAGAGAGAGCTGTATATGCTAATGGTAATATCTCCAAGGTATGTTATTAAATGAAAAAACAAGCTGCCAGCATTAAAACGACATCTAATTGTACAATTGACTTGTGTTTGTGGCATAGTGTGTTTATGTAAGGATATACATGATGGTATACATATGGAAAATTACTGGAAGCATACACAAAAACTGGCAACAGGGGTGATTTTGTGGAATGAAATAGGAATGAAGGATGTGCAGAGAGGAATTTTTTTTTACTTTAATTTCTTCACCCTTTTATATTGCTTGAATTTTTTTTAAAAAAGTATAAACATGTATTACTTTTGTAGTGAAAATAAATTAAAATGGTTTTTAAAAGCCATTTAGCAGAGAGAGGGGGAGAAAGGAAAAACTAGCCCAGGGGGAGTGAGAGATAGTTAAGAAATTTAAATCCTCCAGGGCATTTACACTCAGCATTTGCAGCAGAGGGTTCTTAGGACATATTAACATTTGTACTGAATGCAGACAGGAAACAGGATAACAAAAATTATGTAAATGACCTGGAGGAGCCCACAGGTAAGATATTTAGAAAAATGTCTTGATGTTTGTTCATACCTAAGTGTTGGCCAATGGATGAATGGATAAAGAAAATATGCTACAAATATACAATGGAATATTACTCAGCCATGAGAAAGACAGAAATCCTGTCATTTGCAACAACATGGATGGGCCATGGAGGCATTATACTAAGTGAAATAAGTCAGACAGAGAAAGACTAATACTGTATGATCTTGCTTATGTGTGGAATCTAAAAAAGCCAAACTCAGAGAAGCAGAGAGAGAGTAGAATGATGGTTTCCAGGGGCTGGAGGTGGAGAAAACGGGAAGGTGTTGCTCAAAGAGTGCAAACTCTCGGTTATAAAATGAATAAATTCTGGGGATCTAATGCACAGCAAGATGATGATAGTTAACAATGCTGTGTTATATACTTGAAAGTTGCCAAAAAGAGTAAATCTTAAATGTTTTCACCACAAAAGAAGAAATGGTAATTATGCAATTGGACAACAATGGGTCCATGCTGCCTGTCACTACTTGAGCCAGTTAAGCAGAGACAGGGTTGAGTCATATATGAGTGTTTATGCCCATACTGCCGGTGGTATGAGAGACCAGCAGGTTATCCATAAAATCTGCTCTGCTCCCCACCATAAGCCAGCTGCTTATATTGAGTAGAAGGACAAAGACTACAGGGGGAACTAGGCAAAAGGGTATGCCAAATGGGTAGTTTACAGTTAATGCAGGCTGGAGATTTGCAAAGGCCTATGGGTATGCAAAGACTAGGGGTCTTCAAAGAGCTGGCAATATGCAAAAGGATGGAGGTTTTCAAAGGGTGGGCAGCTCTGGTTTCTGCAACAAGGTTGTTAATCCTTCCAGGATAACAGGCAGCTCTGGGATGGGGAGGATGGGCTGCATTTCTAAGTGAGCTCCTAGGTCCCACATGCAACTCCCAGCCAGGTTACAATGTGCCTTCTTTAATCAGAATAAAACAGTCATGGTTAACAGAGCATGACTAATATTTCTTATAATTATAGCTGACCCCCAATATTCTATTCCTACCCCTATCAATTATGTGACATGATGAAGGTGTTATTTGAGGCTACAGTGGTAATAATTTTGTAATCTAAAAGTGTATCAAGTCAACACATTGTTCACCTTAAACTTAGACAATGTTATAGTCCATTATCTATACTAATAATAGGGTAATATGCTAATTAGACTGGGAGACCTTCTGGACAAAGCCATGGTGGTGGGGCCAAGGCAGAGGCAGTTGGGGGCGAGCAGGCCAGCAGGGGGGGCAGTTGGGGGCAAGCAGGCTGGCAGGGGAGGTAGATGGGGGTGAAGCAGGCTGGCAGGCAGAATGGTTAGGGGCGATCAGGCAGGCAGGCAGGAGAGTGGTTAGGAGCCAGCAGTCCCAGATTGTGAGAGGGCCTAAACTGGCAGTTGGACATTCCCCGAGGGGTCCCAGATTGGAGAGGGGGCAGGCTGGGCTGAGGGACACTCCCCCCTCACCCATGCATGAATTTTGTGCACCAGGCCACTAGTATCTCAATAAAGCTGGATAAATAAACAAATCTCTGTGTCTCCCCCCCCCCCCCTGCAAAAAAAAAATAATTTAGGCCAAATGACAAGGATATTTGTATTTGGTATTTTTTTAATATTTAGGCCAAATGACAAGGATATTTGTATTTGGTATTTTTTAATCTTTATGTCACTGTGTAATTTGTGGATGACACATGGAAAATTAATTTTAAAATAAAGAGTGGTATGTAAAATAATATGTATTCTGTTTTCATTACCTTTTCCATGATAACAATTACCTGAAGAGCTTGCCTAGTACCCGAAGCACTTCACCACAGTGTGGTCCATGGGCAGGGACATTATCATTGTCTCTGGGAGCTAGTTTGAAATGTAGAATCTCCAACTCCAGGCAAACCTACTAAACCAGAATCAACATCAAACAAGCTCTCCGGGTAAATTCATAGGCACATTAAAGATTGAGACGCTCCTAGAAGTGGGATCACTGGGTCAAATGGGAGCTCCATTTTTAGTTTTTTGAGGAAACTCCATACTGTTCTCCATAGTGGCTGCACCAGTCTGCATTCCCACCAGCAGTGCACGAGGGTTCCTTTTCTCCGCATCCTCACCAACACTTGTCATTTGTTGATGATAGCCATTCTGACAGGTGTGAGATGGTACCGCATTGTTGTTTTGATTTGCATCTCTGGGATGATTAGTGACTTTGAGCATGTTTTCATATGTCTCTTATCCTTCCTTATGTCCTCTTTCAAAAAGTATCTATTTAGGTCCATTCCCCATTTTTTGATTGGGTTGTTTATCTTCCTTTTGTTAAGTTGTATGAGTTCCCTTTGACCCAGTGATCCCACTTCTAGGAATATATCCCAAGAAACTAGAAATACTAATCAGAAAGGATATATGCACCCCTATGTTCATAGCAGCACAATTTACCATAGCTAAGATTTGGAAACAGCCTAAGTGCCCATGAGCAGATAAGTGGATTAAAAAAGTATGGTACATCTACACAATGGAATACTATGCTGCAGTAAAAAAAGAAAGATTACCATTTGCAACAGCATGGATGGAACTGGAGAGCATTATGCTAAGCGAAATAAGCCAGTCAGAGAAAGATACATATCACATAATCTCACTCATTTATGGAATATAATGAACAAATAAACTGCTGAACAAAAACAGACACAGAAACACAGAAGCATCGATCAGACCATCAAACCTCAGAGGGAAGGTGGTGGGGGGGTGCGGGTAAAGGGGGAGAGATCAACCAAAGGACTTATATGCATGCATATAAGCCTAACCAATGGACACAGCCATCAGCGGGGTGAAAGCATGAGAGGGCGTCTATGGGGGGATAAAGACACATATGTAATACCTTAATCAATTAAAAAGAGAAAAAGAAAAAAGAAACATAAGAACTGATAAAAAAAAAAAAAAAGAAAGATTGAGAAGCTCTGTGTTAGTTCTTAGAAGGACTTAAAATCTTAAACCCTTTTGGCCAACTCCTGCTTAACTGACATTAACTACATCTTTGGTTCTCCAGAAATTGAATGACTTGCTTTACAGAGAATCATTAATGGCTTACATCCCAACCACTTTTATAACAGCATTAATAGATTTCACTTTTTTTAGCAGTTACAATATTCTGGGAACAATAGATGACTTATAAATACTATTTTCACAAAAACTGTAAAGACGTATGCATCATTGTTTTTTCTATGTATTGATGTCATTGGAGGTTTAGAGAGATTAAAGTTTCATAGCTGATAAATGACACAAGTAAAATTTAAATCTAGATCTAATTAAAAACTTGGTTGTTCCACTATGCTCCGCTGGCTTTTTAATGCTTATCTGAGTTGTGATACCATGGTAGAATATTTATTATACTTTGAATAACTCATTAAAGAAGAATTAAAATAATACGTAATTTAAAGTTATAGTCATTGCAGAACTATGTACTAACGAAAATAAAAGGGGGGAAAAGTTAGGTCATAATTGTGAGTCAACCAAACATGTATTATATTTTGTTTTCAAACACACACACACACACACACGGTTTTAACTTGCATAGTAAATGTGATCAGTATATTAAAAAACTTTACAGTGAAAATTTTCAGGCCCTGAAATGCAGCCAAGAGGAACATTTTGTTCAAATAGCAATTAAACATTAATAAAATAGGTTTATATAAAACAGAAAGTGTGCAAATGTACATAGACTAGCTTCTCATTGAATCTTATCTTTCCTGAAAAGAATGCCAAGTAGAAAATCAGTCTGTGATGAAAAAAAATATTTTCATCATCTATCATAAGAAGATGACTTTTAATCCATTTCTTTGAACACTGATTAAACTTCAGATGAAATTTAGTTAATAAATGCATATGAGCAAAACACATCCCCAAGGCATATCTTTTTCAATTACAAAGCTTTTCCCCACTAATCTGAGTGAGTTTCTACCTTGGAGTTCAGACTTGAACTCTAACAATTTTTATTGGGAACAATTGTTCTTTTGACCAATTTCTGCCTTTTCTTATTGCTCCTAAAAGAAGCAATAGAAGACTGACCACTGACCACAGAAGCTTTGTGTTTTCAGGGTGGATATACATATGTCCAGTCATGCTGAAGAATATGAAAATTGGGAACTATATGTATGTCAATATGAAGAATTTAATATAATATTGGGTTCTACTGCCTATCTTAGACTCTGCTCCTGTGGTTTCTGGTGCAGAGTTAATGGAATTTCGCATTTGTGTTCAATCAGTGGCCACACTTTTTTAATTCTCTGGGTGGTTGAGCATACAAATTAATTAAAAATGGAAGAATAAGAAAAATTGTAAAAAAAATAAGTAGATTTATCTGATAAGGGAAGTTTTAAAAGAAGGCCAAATGCATGACCATCCCATTGACTACTAAAAACATTATTCATCCTAAGTGTATAAGTTGTCAAAATTTCATCCAATATTAACATTCCCCTGCAGATAAACAGAGTAAACTTAAATTTCAGATAACTGAGAAATACCTGATTTTCTATTAAAAAATGAGGGTGAAATTAGCAAGTAACTGACATGGGATCACTGGGGAAATATCATTAAACCTCTCCACAGAGGAAGTAGAGAAAGAAAAGACTCTATCACTGAATAAGCATTAAACCAGAGTGGCCAAGCTTCACTAAGAGATTGCAAGAACAGAAAGGAATCTCCCCTTCTTATGGAGCCAAGCAGATAAACCCCCTCCCATACATGTTCTCAAGATAAAACAATAGCTAGTCCTCAAGTAAGAGGACCTGACAGCATCAATATCGCACATAGACCATCCTAACTGTACTGGTAATTGTGTTAGCTTATTGGCTTTATCCAGGGGAAGAGCAAACTCAGATATTTATGACAGAAGATAGTTTTGCAACTTGGATCAAGGGGCCCATGAAGACAGGCCCCTAAGTTCCCCCCAGAAACTGGGAGATAGAGATGCTATCTCCCCGAATGTTCACTTTTCAAAGAGATGACTCCCAGGTCCTTACCAAGACATTACTGGGTAATAAAGCTGATAAAAGGCCCAGTTAGCCTTCGAAAGGATTTATATACATTCCAAAGACAGGGGGAAATACAGCAGCTACGTGTTTTCTAAAGCATTTTTAAAATAAATGCTCCAAAAAAGGAGAGGGAAATCTCTTCCCTCATGTTCCACAACGAGAATTAAGCCTCTTACTTTTAAATGTATGTGTTCTTATAGGTAGCATAGCATATCCAGAAAGTCTACATTTCCCATCTGCCCAAAGGAATAGTAAGAACATCTAATCAGGAGCTGAACAGCTTCTGTGAGGTCAGAACAAAGTGTTGGCTTTGTAATTAGGACCAAACCACTTAAATGTTCTGGGCCTCAATTTCCTCATCGATAAACTGAGGAAACTGATGCTTATCTCACAGCACTGTTACAGAGATTAAGTGAAATATTAAACACTAGAGGCCCGGTGCACGAAATTCGTGCACAGGGGGGAGGGGTGTGTCCCTCAGCCCAGCCTGAACCCTCTCCAATCTAGGACCCCTTGAGGGATGTCTGAGGCAGTCGGACATCCCTTTCAGAATCCACAACTGCTGGCTCCCAACTGCTCACCTACCTGCCTTCCTGATTGCCCCTAACCACCTCTGCCTGCCAGCCTGATCACCCCCTAACCACTCCCCTGCCAGCCTAATTGATGCCTAACTGCTCCCCTGCCAGCCTGTGCCCCTAACTGCCCTCCCCTGCAGGCCTGGTCACCCCCAACTGCCCTCCCTTGCAGGCTTGGTCCCTCCCAACTGCCCTCCCCTGCTGGCCTGATTGCCTATAACTGCCCTCCCTTGCAGGCCTGGTCCCTCCCAACTGCCCTCCCCTGCTGGCCATCTTGTGGTGGTCATCTTGTGTCCACATGGGGGCAGCCATCTTTGACCACATGGGGGCAGCCATCTTGTGTGTTGGAGTGATGGTCAATCTGCATATTACTCTTTTATTAGATAGGATTACATACATTGGAAACAGTTTATAAGCCCTACGTCCTATGCCAGTAATCATGTGCCCCCGACCATGTGCTTTCAGGGAACTCAGAAAGGCCTCCGCTCAAGGCCCTCCCATTATTTCCTGTTGGCAAAATCCCACTACCAGAGACCAATGAAAGAATTTCCCCAAAATGCAGATGCTATCAGACAACCAACACATTAGCGTCATGTCCAAGTCAACGAGAGTCTGCTGCCCCTGGGAAAGCTCCAGAGAACAGGCAATGCTAGGGCCGGCCAGCGTGGAGCTCAAAGCCACTGGGACCTGCTGGATTTGAGCTGGAGAGAGAAGAGAAAGTGTGTCAAAAACAGCCCAAGGACTCCCTCCCAGTTCTCTTCAGAGCTAGCCCTGCCCCAAGGTCATGCAGAAAAGGAGTGATGGACGTGAACTCCCAATTACTTTCTCTTTTTAGAAGACACAGGGCATACATTTCAAAACGTTACCACTATTTAGAGCAGCCGTGGGCAAACTACGGCCCGCGGGCCTGATCAGGCCCATTCGGCTGTTCTATCCGGCCCACGGAGCCGAAAGACCGTACCCTTTTATGTAATGATGTTTACTTTGAATTTATATTAGTTCACACAAACACTCCATCCATGCTTTTGTTCCGGCCCTCCGGTCCAGTTTAAGAACCCATTGTGGCCCTCGAGTCAAAAAGTTTGCCCACCCCTGGTTTAGTCTCTCTATCCAAATGACAAAGTCTGTTTCCACTGTTTCTAAATTCTGAAATTCGAGTTCATTAAGGAGAGGCACGATTAGAACATCATGTATGAGAGGTAAACCTACCCTTTTGGTCCTTGCACGGAGGGGAGCAAGGTCCTGAAAAAAGGAGGACTTGGTGGGACACCACGTTTCCTCCGCTTTCGGTCTCCACACTGTTCACAGGGCTTCTTCCCACAGCGCTATGTAGGGACAGAGCATCGGTAGGCTCCCAAGCTCTGTGGTGTGTAGGGGCACTCTGAGGGGGGCCCGGGAAGACTTGGCCATTTTCTGTGGAAAAACAAGTGGCGGTTACTAGCTATGATGACTCTGTACTTTGGATCTGGATTCGCCACACCTTTCTTCATAGTAAGATACCAACTGCTTAAGAAATAAGGATTTAGTTGATCCATGAAACAGATACAAAGAGGAGCATTTAGGAGGTGCCGTCTCTTTGAAAAATGGATCAAACTGTTGAACTCAACATACTAGATGTGTTTGTAAATAAATTTATGGCATGGAAAAAAAAAAGGTGAACCTAGGATTATCCAATGCTCAAGAAAGGATATTGTTGCTGTTTTATTAGACTCAAGAGAACATATATTGTTTTCACAGACATGTAACAACCAGATTCTGTTTACCAGAAAGGCTAAAAAACTGTGCACCACAGTTGGAGTTTTCTTCGAAAGTCCTGGATATCCCCCACAAAAGTAAAGCCCCAGCCTGAAGCCTAACAGCTCATGATAGGAGGGAATTTAGAGCGAGGTGGACCTGGCATAGAGCTCTGTTGCAAAACATACTAGGAGGTTTGCCAACATGTGGAAAACTTGCTGTCATAAGAAAACAGAGACAACTACTCAATGGCATTGTAATCCAATTTCTGTAGGTTTTATTCATAGGAGGCTGTCAGGATCAGGCTCTGCTAATATGACTCACTGGGTTGTCCTGCCTAATTTGGAATGTACATGTGTGCTCACACGTACTAATTCCTAAGGTGGCGAAGAGAAAACTGTAAATCCATTTATATTTAATACTGATTGGGAACCTATGCAGGGGTCCTCAAACTACGGCCCGCGGGCCATATGCAGCCCGCCGAGGACATTTATTCGGCCCACTGGGTGCCGCTGCCTGTCCTGCTTAGCAGCCGACTGGTCCCGGGCCCGCAGTGCGCATAGGAATTTGTTCATAGGTGTTTTTTTTTTAAACTATAGTCGGGCCCTCCAATGGTCTGAGGGACAGTGAACTGGCCCCCTGTTTAAAAAGTTTGAGGACCCCTGCGAGTTGCCTGTGTCTGAACTTAAAAATAACAAGTTGACAGCAGTAGCTAACATTTATACATACATAAAGGATCAGGCATATTATTAATTCATTCAATCATTACAGCACTCCTATAAGGTAGATGCTATTACAACTTCCTTTTAAAGAGGAGGAAACTAACCTGAGAGAGGTCAAGTATTTTCCTAAGATCACACAGCCAGGAGGTTTAGAGTTGGGATTCAAACTTAGGCAGTCTGGCTCCAGAGTCCAAGGTTCTTTTTTCTTTTTTAAAATATATTTTTATTGATTTCAGAGAAGAAGGAGAGGGAGAGAGAGATGGAAACATCAGTGATGAGAGAGAATCATTGATGGGCTGCCTCCTGCATGCCCCATGCTGGGGATTGAGCCCACAACCCAGGCATGTGTTCTGACCAGGAATTGAACCATGACCTCCTGGTTCATAGGTCGACGACGCTCAATCACTGAGCCACGCTGGCTGGGCAGAGTCCAGGATTCTTTCCACCCCAATGTATTTCTTTGCAGAGATCTTATAAGTAGACTGTTACAAATTCAGTACTTACATTTCAATTTACTTCTTCATTTTCTGCTTTAGGTGGTTCAGAGCATAAGCCTTTTCTGTTCCACAATATGGGAAGATCTGTGTTCCCCAGCTCACAGTGGGGTACTGGTGTCCATATAGAGCCTGTTCATACAGGTGAAAATACACATACAATCAGTGAGATATTTAATCTGCACAGAATACAAGACAAATTTGATGTTTTTGTTACCTAACTAAAGTTATTAATTGACCCTATGATAGTTTTGTAATTTTGTCTTAATGGGCTTTGATAACACCAAAATATCACCACATTGATTTAAACAAGTTTACTAGATTAATAAATTAGGTTCAAGACAATTCTTTCTCTCCTATCAAATTAGCTCAGTCCTAAACAAGGCTAAGAACAAGTAAGAGTTAAAATTGTACTGACTGCAGCACCAATAATGTTGCGCTTATTTTAAATGTTTTATATTAAATATCATTTAAAGTAAAACATGTACATTACAATTTATTCTACCCTGCATCTCAATTCCCTAATCTATTCCTGAGCCAATACAATACTGTTTTAACAGTTTAAAGAGAAAAGGAATATCTTTACATATGAATGCAGATTTACAAGTCTCTATTTTGCCAAATTCAAAACTCATGATAAAAAATATTAAGTTGGGAAAATGAGGAGTTATCTTTAGCCAGATGAGAAGCATATCCTCTTCAAGTCAGAAGCTAAACAGGGATGCTTACTATTGCCATCACTCTCAGTGTAGTAGCGGGGCCCAAAGCAATTGGATAAGAGAAGAAAAACTAATAAGAGAGATAATTCCTGTAGAGAAAAAAATAAAACTCACTACTTTCCAACGATATTAGTTTCTTCTTATACCATTTGAGACTATCAATTTTCCTATTTTTCATCACTTTGTTGTTGATGCTACTGTTTCTATTTTCTTGGAGATTTCCTCATTTATATCTGCTACCACAGTTTTAATTTCCAGGAGCTTTTCTCCTTCTCTGAATGTTCCCCTTTTCATCTTACCCTGTTCCTCTTTCCTGAATGCAATCTCTTCTTATCTCTTTGGCAATATTAGATTTTCTCCCCCCTAATGCTTTCTTAAGCTGCTTGCATTTGTCTATTTCCTATGAATTTCCCTCTCCCCAGGTCCTCCCATTTCACTTCGGCCTGTGTTTTTCATGCCACAGGCGTTGATCATATGGCCTGGTGATTCTTGGTAAGTCCATTTATATTTAAAAATCATGATTGGAAGCCCCGTGGGTGGAGGCAGAGTTTGTAGAATGGTGGGCTTTACTGTAGGCCAACCAAGCAAGAAACTGACCATTTCTCTGGGTCATCCACAAGTAAGACTCTCAACATCTTTCTCTTGGACTCATTTCTCACATCTTCTGTTTAAGAGGTGTCAATCTGACTTCTAGAGATGCTGATACTAAGCAGGAGAGAGGGACTAAGGCATTCCTCATTCTGTAGTCAGACCTTCACTTAACCATGGGTTTTCTGGATGTGCCTCCCTACCCACTTTGTTCTCACGGTGCCAGATCACCTTGAGGCCATATCCTGCGTGATTCAACTTCTGCAGAGTAGAAGAAGAGTTATCTGGCTGTACAGGGTGGGAGAGGTCCTTATATACTTTCCATCTTCCAAAATTCTCTAGACATCTCTCATTTGCTATTTTCTACTCCCATTTTAATCAGATCTGGCTTTAAGGAGGCAGTGGGATAAATGACTTTGTCAATCTGCCATGTTTAGCCAGCAACCCATGCTTAAATATTAGCCTAAGGAGCCAATTTCCAGCCAATTTCCTTACAGCAGTTGCTCAGTATGAATGGATGATAAGTTTTTGAATACCAGAAGCTCAAATCCACAATGTTGTGAAGGGACTAAGAACAAAAGATTGCACCAGCAAGTGTTAAATTCTGAGAAGCCACTGCAGCTACTGCAAAAACTCTGGCATCTCTCAACTTGGACAATAACAAACGTGCTCAAGAACCCTGGGAAACAGGCCAAGAAAGAGAATTTCAAAGTCAGGTGTTCTTGAATTCTTGCACCTAACCAGCAAGGGGCCACTTTAAGGAAATCTCCTTAATTTGTCCCTAGTTCATTAAATTATGGATGCTTGCCCTAAAGATAAGAAACCAGGCAGAGTCATCTTACGGAAAAGTTTTTCTTTAAATCCATTATAGTATCAGTTCTGTTAGATGACATGCAAGGCTCTATGCTTAGTCTATCTGCTTCAGACCAACTTGAAGGATTTTTAAATAGAAGTCCAGAGATAACCCTAACTCCAGATAGTCACAATTGAATGAGAGGGACTGCTTTAATTATCAGAGACCATGGAGGAGAAAGTAACAAATGAGAGAAGTTACCAAGTGGTGCAAAACTTACAACATGGACACAGAGCATCAGACATTCCCTGTGGTCATTTGATTGTACCTTTGGAATTATGCTGGGCCTTCAGCTTTCACAGTGGAAGAAATGGCTAGGACTCCAAAATGGTTATCTCTAGATCTCTAGAGGTAAAGAGGGGAGAATTCGGATAATATGTAGTTTGCACTAAATCAGTTATTTGTTTGCAGTACATCTAAAATCAAATTCCCTGGCTGATGAAATTCAGACTGCACAAAAAAAGACTAATTGCTACACACTCACGCAAAAACAAACAAACCCTGGAAGCTACTTGTTTAATTCAATAGATATTTTATAAATAAAACTCACTGCAGGGTTTCTGTAAATATAAAAATACTCTTGAGTAAATAAGAAAGAATTCAGATTATAGACCTGGAAGCAAACATGACTTACAGTAATCATCTATTTCACAAGAGTGAATGAGACACTCCTGGAGTGTGTTCTGCGGGGAGTTTGGAAAGAAAAAGAAAACAGTCCTCCAGGCAACATGACAGATGGAGCGGAACGAAGCAGAACAGCAACAAGCCACAACTGAAAGAAACACAGAGTTTAAGCGAATAAATACTAGCATACACCCCCATATCAATTCTACATGTAAGAAGGGGTGTTAAAAAAGGATAATGGCTTCTAGGATGATGCATTTTCGCCCTCCTCCTTCATTATTCAAACCTGAAATTGAGAGCATGCCTCTTCTGTATCCCCATCCCCTATTAAGTGATCCATCTAGACACGATTCCAATTCAATCTCAACCATGACATTTTGGCCTCTTGAATCACATTTCTCTTTTCCCCGTTGCTATTAAGAGCTGGAGCCTCCCTAATATTCAGTCCGATACATGACTGCTCCGTAAGCTCCGGGAAGCAATGGAGGCAACGCCAGTTACTAGGGTGGTTGCTGCCCTGGCTGTGCGGGCAATTGCAGCCACTGCACAGACCAATTTTAAATGGATTATTGGCAGGATCTATAAAGATTATCCTGTCAAAAATGAACAGAAGTTACATTTATGTTATTTGCTCAACAAGAAAGGTCATCTTTTTGTATCTCCTTGAGCTCATGTGCTTTCAACTTTAACATAACCTGGGAAAAAACCTAATGTGATGCTTAATCAAGATGCGAAGTAGGATATATTTATCCCCTGAAATCTACTATTCTTTTAGGTGCACTCAGTGAAATTGTTATCACTCTTTTATTTCCACAGAGTAGCAGACATAAGAAGAATTATAATTCTGACTTTCATAATAGCTTATCTTGCTAAAAAATTAAACATCACTTCTTTTACTTTCTTACAAACAAAGGGGATGGTGTGGGGCTGTTTCTTCCCTGTTTATGTGGTAATGATAGCTTAAATCAGGGTCTCCCTTGAGCAGACCCTGAGCCAGGGCTTTGAATACAGGTGATTTATTAAGGCTGTGTGATCCAAAGGGAGCAGTGAGGATTAGAAGGAGCAGGACTGGGAAGGGGGCCAAAGCAGACCAGGGTGCATTTCTGGGAGGAAGTTCTAGGCCCAGCCTGAGCTTGAGGGAAGCTGGAGAGCGGAAATTACACCTCACAGTTTCTGAGCTGTTGTTCTCTCCCTCATCACTCAGTTGTTGGATGTAAGATGCCCATTAGGAACGACTCATTCAGGTCCCTCCAGCTCTTAACTCTGGCTCCATGGACAATCCTCTGAGGGTCACAGGAATGAGTTATGAGTAGTGACAAACCTGGAAGCTGGGGGATGGAGCCAAAGGCACCTGGGCATCACTGTATCTGCTATAAAGGATATTCATGTTGTCATTTCTACCTGGAAGGTTCCCTTCTTCCCACATCACTGCCTATGACCCATATCCTACTTATAATCTCCTTTTGAGGATCCCCTGCTTTTGAGATCTGCTACTTGACCGTCTCCAAGCTCCAAGCCTTTCTCCTACAGTGAACCATGTCTGATCCTGCAGCACATACAGCATAAAGCATTTTTTATTATCAGCCTGTGTCAGAGGACACCAGCCAAAACATTCCCCAATCCAAGGGTGAAGGGCTAGTTGTGCAACCTGAAGATGAAAGCTCTTCAGTCGTTTTACTGGAGGAAGGACTGAGAGGGAAGAAGAATATTGAATTCTTGGGGCCTTGGACCAGATGTACCACACCTAAGTACTGCTGCGTTTGGAGGGCATCCAGACAGCTTCATGACGCTCTCACAGGGACTTCTCTGCATCGCTCTCCGAGCCTCCGCTTAGTGCCTGCATGGTTCAGGCTCAGAATAGAAGATGGGACAAAAGGTGGAGTGAGTCTTCTTTCCTCACTGTCAAGAACCACAGTTGCATCAGGAATGGAAAAGTTCAAGGGATGTTGGCTTCTGGGTCACAGTTTGACATTTCATGTCCATATCACATTCTTTGTTTTGTGAAATAGTGAGTCAAATTTCAAAAACCAAATTCTACACATTTTACTTATACCAAGCAGAAAGATCATCCCAACCTGCCTTATTTCTCATCTGAAAAGGCTGAAAGGAAGGTAATGGTTAATGTGCCATGATGTGTTTTCAAAATCCAGGAAAAACTCAAAGATGAAGATAACACTTAGGAATAATGAATTATTTATTAGATTTTTGCTTGAACTCTGAAATCTGATGAAAGAGAAACTCCTGATACTTATTATATTAATTATGAATGGCAAGCCTTCATGCTTTCTGCTAAGAGTATTAGAAAATCAGCCCAATTCCCTTGATCCTTCCCTCTGCGTAGTAGTGGGCAGGGAAGCTCTCCTCCTCTGAGCTTGCCTCACGCAGCTCACAGACTACCTGCAAGCTTCCACCTGCCCCAAATTTTCCCACCCTTCGGGTTTTTCCCATTAAAATTAATCTTTCCCTCCAACAAGTCGTCAGCATCTCCATGATCTCACTTTTGTACTCCGATCTGCATAGTTGTTTTCCTAACTCTCAAAATAGATTTTAAATTCGTGTTAATTTTGCCATGTTGCATTGCACCTAGAGAATGGCTTTACGTAGAGATCTCAATAGATGGTGTTGACTTGAATTTCCTTATTTAGAACATGTTTTGAGTCCCTGCAATGTGCTTGCATTGTAATAGATACTGTGAGAATGTACATAAAATGATGAAAATAACAGTTCTTGAACTTCAAGCCAATGTTTAAAGAAAACCACACTTAAAAAATTACAACAGAATTACTAAATACTATACAAGAGATGAGCACAAAGTACCAAGGGCATATATGCCACAACTGCCTGTGAGAGAAGGTCAGGGGGTATCATCTCCATTAAAAAAATGAGGAAGCTGGGGTTGATAGATGCCATTTGGTAGCCAGGGTGAGTGCTAGTCAGGCTCCCAATCAGTGCTCCTTCTAACTCTGTGTGGGAACCCCACCTTAGGCAAAGGCCAGAGGGCGTGCCCCTGGAAAAGAGGACACAACATACTATTTTCATGCAGTTTGTCCATTAGTGTTTAAGAAAATGAACCGAGTCTCTGGATGTAGCCAAGTTTAACTCTGAATGTGGGCAGAACATTCGGTCTTGAAAAATCACAGGAAACAAACCCAGGGGCCAAAATACATAAAATGCTACCAATATTGATTGCCGTGAATTCCTTTTAAGATGGTTACCTTTAAAAAAGCAAATGCTCTTAATATTTTAACATATTAACCTTGCTCATATGTGAGTGTTTTAAGATGCTTTTCTTCCTATGGAGGAGCCATGGTCTTGGTGAAAGCACTGGGTAGAAGTTTTAGTGTTTCAGGACCTGTGTGAGCAATTAAAGGAGTGAAAAAAATAATGAGTGACTGGGCCCATCGAGAATAACAAACACAGACCCTACAGATATTAAGAAAAGCAAATGCTGGAGTTTTCTGGAGAACAGACATACATATGATAACTTTTGGGACTCCACATCAAATAAAAGCAAATAAAATTCTATTGGAAAATGAAAAATAACACAAAAACTAAGATCCCTCCTCTTACATTAGTGTGGTGAGAAGGGAAGAAAAACAAAAATAACTGGAAAGGACAGATTTGTTCGCTATCACTGAGTAGTAGTTTTCCATGAATTCACCTTCAGTAAGTGAAGTCCTGTTCTTTCTCTTTGGAATTGCTACAGAGCTCACAGCACCAAAGCACCCGTGTTTTTCTCCCAGAATCCCTTCCATGACATTTCATTCTACAAACCCTAAGAGGGCTCTTCCTCATGTTTAAATGGCGGGTTGTGATTCTGAACCCCTCCAGGGGCAGCTCGAGAGAAAAGAGAAAGCCGTCCCACACCACAGCCTCACGCCAGCACTGACATATTTCAACCTCCTGGTGAGCCTGAAGAATTAGTCACTGTGGACTCTTCATTACAACACAGCTAATGAGTAAATAAAATCAAGAGAGAAAAAAAATAACTCAGTTAAATATGCACTAGGGATGGAAAAACAGACAGGGACATTAATTCTACTTATAGCAGAGTTGGGCTTCAAATCAAGTCACAGCATGACTAGGTATGAGCAGCTGCTAAACATAACCAGCAAAGGTTTCACAATAAAATTCTCTGCTTGAGAAGGTGCTGAGAGAACCAATCCATAAGGATTGGGCATTTAGGTATCATCGGCACCAATTTTTCATAAAATTTTCATTGGAGGGAAGTCCTTTATAGGTTTCTCCATAGGTCTCTATCTAAATGGAATTCAACAATTATAGTCGGCAAAGATAGGTTGACCCACACTGCCCACTTCAAAGCCTTCAATGGGCCTTCTGCAGGCATGCCCTCCTCCTTGATCTAAGCTCAAAGGCCCCTTTCTCAGGGCAAGTATGTTCAGCAAGAAAGAGCTATAATGCCCACACAGAATGGACTTCTCAGCAGCATAAAATCCAGTGTGTTATGACCCTGAAGTGTCATTGAAGGTATTCTAGTCAGTGAAGGAACAGCATATTTAGAATTTCTTTAAAAAAATGTGAGACCTATAAACATTTGAGAATACTAGACCAAATCAACATGTACCTTTCAAATCCATCTCTAACACAGTTGCTATAGACCCAAGCTGTCTTGGTGCTGGGCTGGCCCCAGGAGGAGCAGGCAGCCACCTGGGAAAAGGCAAAATGGGAGTGCTGGCACGTGTCCACAAAAGGCACTGCATCTCAGTCCTCTCTCCTCTCCTCAAACCTCTTATCTCACTTCCATCTTCCTTAATCTCAGCAGACCATCTTGCCTCTGACTTCATAGAGCAAACAAAAGACATTAAATAGGCCTAACTTCCTACCCAAAAAGAAGAAGCCCTCTAAATCTACCTGCATCTGCATTAACTTTCCCTCCTTTCCTCTTTCATATTGGAAAAATGGCCTTCTCTCAAAGGCCAGCCCCTTCCCATGTTCTCCAGATCCCCCATTCTCAGCAAAGCTTCCCCATTTCTGCTTACTTCTAAGACGAGTCCATCTAATCCCATGACTTCAGCAAATCTGTGTCTCCATACATGACTCTTCTGGAGTCCTTGATTACTTAGCTCCCCATGGATGACCCCCTCTCAACAGGAGCTAATAGTGTGAGCTCCCTACCTGAACACTAGATCCCCTTAGTAAAATACACAGCCCTTCATTCAGTTGCTCAAGCCAGTACGCAGAGAATGTCACATTTCCCTGGCTCTTGCCTCCATGTCCAATAAATTACCAAGTTCCAAATTATGTCTCAGATACACTCTCTTTGATTCCATTATCATCCCATAGAGCCATTCACAATCGTTGCTCACCTGGACTATTCATCCTAACATCTCCTGCATTCATTTTTGCTAATCTTCCTCTACCAGTCCATTCTCCATATGCAGCTTATCTGTTTATTGGTCCTTCTTGAAAGAAAACATTTTCCATTATTCCTCACCTTAAACCTACTCTGTGGTGTTTCACTGGGCACAAGTGTTGGCATAATGCACGTGGTTCTGGAGCTGAAGTCATGTACTACTCCTGCACCAATTCCTTCAGTGGCCTTCACTCTGGTCTATGAAAGGCCTGATTTTTTCTTCTCACATCAAGCACTCAAGGGAAGATTTCATCCTCACTGTTAGCCTAATTTCCTATTCATCTTCAGGATCAAAGCTTAAATGTCTCTACATCAGGGAATCCTCAAAAAATACTGTCCAGTATTCATTTTTTTTTCACTCTACCCCCCACCTTCTAAGTTAGATCCTATCTCTTGAAATAATTTCTATTTTTTATCCCTTGTAGCCATCAAAATTATATTGTCATTTTTGTTCATGGTGTTTTTCTAGCACATTGTTTGGCTCAATAAATATTTGAATGATGAATGAATGAATGAATGAATGAATGAATAGATGAAAAGCATTATGTTCCTAAGTATCATTTTTGTAGTCAAGTTGCAATACATCAAAAAACAACAAACATAAAAACAAACAAAAATTTACCACCAACCAAAAACTCAAATAGCAATTTGATATTAGGGTTAAAGTTAAAAAATATGTATCTTTTTCTTAAGAATCTTTCCTTTTATTAAGCACCAAGCCAAGTTCCACAAGGAACTGGTGATGTGAACAACAAAGTAAAATCTTTGTTTCTTACTAAGGACAATAAGATTGGGGCATCCTACCAGGTGACAAACCATTGGGAGTTTCCCTTAGTCAGGAACTAAATGTCTCACACCAGTCCATGTGAGATACCAAACAATGCCTAGTATCACTCTGGGAAGCTGCTTTTATCCTCCCTTGATCAGTTTTTTGATCAATCAAAAATGGAGACAAGTCTCAATCACATAGTTTTCTGCCTTAAACACTACAAAGAGCAATGGTGGATTTCTCTAACTTGACTTGGTAATTTATTTCAATGTGTGGCCCCCAGAACATCTGCATCAAAATATCAAGGAAACCTAACACAGGCGCACCTCACAGATACTGCAGGTTCAATTCCAGGCCACTACAATATAGCAAGTACCCCCAGTAAAGCAAGTGGTAATCTTTTTGCTGGTGGAGGACCATGATGTCAACTTGCAAATACCCGACATCTGTGAAGCACTATAAAGCAAAGCACAATAAAATGAGGTATGCCTGTATAAAAGGAAGACCTCACATCCCAACCACACCTTGAAGCCAGTTAACAAACTCTCAGGTGATCCTTGTGTCCTCAAAAATCTGAGAGCAAGTGACCATAGATTATCAGTCTCTGCAGAAGGAGAAATAAAAGTTGTTTTATTATTTGGGCAGCTTCTCAATTCAATTTCTTTTTCCCATCAAAAGAAAATAAATTCAGAGCTACAGAACTACAAAAAAGCAACTAAATTTAGTTTTTATTTTGGGTTTTATTGAAAGAGAAATATACCATTTTTCTCCTGTCATGAGCAGACCTAATCTCATTGATTATAGTATTGAGATGAAAGACTGGGAGGGGCTGGGACATGGAGTTGGACACATACCTGGAGGAGGAAATTCAATGGCAGGGCAGGAATGAAGTGGATATAGAACCTATCAGGAAGGGTAGTTAATAGTATATTAAGCAATAGGAAGTGATACAGAAGAGCTTAAGGTCTCAATAGATAGTAAAGCCCAGTGACAGGAAATGGCAAGTAGCAACTATCTGGAGATGGAGATCCAAAAATGGGCAGGGAATCACATGGAAGATCATGGTATCACATACTTATTAGAGAATCTACCACAGCCCTTAATCTCCAGCAGTCCTCAAGAAGGCCTGATGAAAGTAATTAAAAGCTCTCTCTAACAAGCTCAACTACATGATCTTTATAGAGTAGCGGCTAGTCGACTTACATAAAATAGGTGGGTTCATCAATGGAGTTTTGGATTCATTACTACAAGGTGGTGTATTTATGGTGTAAGTAAAAAAAAATATATTTGTCTACAATATAACCTATGGATTGTCCAAGGATACACAATTAATTATAACAAAAATGTCTACAAGACTAGTATTTATGGCAACCTTATGGTTAAAGGTTACATTCCTGTGGGATTAAACATCAATGAGTCAACATGAAAGAGAAGAAGTAATTCATGATAACAGGAAACAGACCATGAATAGACTTAAACCTGAAGACCCTGCCCACCCCTCTGCTAAGATGCTCTTTGTTGATGTGCTTTCAAGGTCACTGCTTTAGTGTCACCCCTGCCTGGTCCTTACTTCACTAAGAGTGCACGTGGCTGATAGGGAAAAATGGCGGCAGAATAGACAGACGTGTCCCGAGCCTTGTCCTGGAGCAGATAGAAAGAACAGCTAAGGGTCGCACGAGGAGTGTCTATTGGAGAGTTAAGGGACAGCTATACTCCAGGAGAAGGTGGGGGACTGCTGGACGGGGCTCCCCTGACAGGGCAGCCCTCACTGCCGCTGGGTTCCCTCCCGGAGCCACCAGCTCAGACGCGGAGACCACGCCATCTTGAAGGGGAAAGTGGATGTTATCTGAAGCCTGAAAATCTACAACTGCAGCACCCACCAAATAGCTGCGAACCCCAGAGCACTGGTCCCCAAATGGCGCAAACACACAGATTCAGAGGCGCTCTACACTCCATCGTGGAAAGGTCAGATTTCACCTGGGATAAGGAGAGAGAGAACTACATAACCAGACACCCGGAGAAAAGAGACCATGGGGAGACAAAGAAATAGCCCACATATGAAAGAAAAGCAGGCATCACCAGAAAAGGAAGTAAATAAAATGGAGGCAAGCAACCTGCCAGAGAAAGAATTCAGAGAAATGGTCATAAGGTGGCTGAAAAGAATGGAAGACAAATTTGACAATGTGAGTAAGAACCAAGAGGAAATGAAGAAGAACCAAGAAGAAATGAAAAATAACATTGCTACTATAAAGAACTCAATAGAAAGCATCAAGAGTAGATTAGAAGAAGCAAAGGACCGCATCAGTGAGTTAGAAGACAAGGTAGGAAAAAATACCCAAGTAGAGCAGATTCTAGAAAAAATAAATTAAAAAGCAGGCGGAGAGCCTAAGGGAACTTTGGGACAACATGAAACAAAACAACATCCGCATAATAGAGGTTCCAGAAGGAGAGGAAACTGAGCAAGGAATAGAAAACCTGTTTGAAGAAATAATGACAAAAATCTTCCCTGATATAGGGAAGAAAAAACCCACACAAATCCAAGAAGCTCACAGAGTCGCAAGCAAAATGAACCCCAAAAGACCGACGCCAAGGCACATTATAATTAAATTGGCAAAGACCAATGACAAAGTAAGAATCTTAAAAGCGGCCAGAGAGACAGAAAGTTACCTACAAAGGAACCCCATCAGACTAGCAACTGATTTCTCAACAGAAACCTATTAGGCCAGAAGGGAATGGAATGAAATATACAAAGTCATGCAAAGGAAGGGTCTGAATCCAAGAATACTGTACCCAGCAAGGCTATCAATCAAAATTGAAGGTGAAATCAAGAGCTTCACAGACAAAAAAGGACTAAGGGAATTTATTACCACCAAACGAGCAATGCAAGAAATGCTAAAGGGTCTGCTGTAAAAAAAAGAAATAGGAAGCGAAGAAAGAACACAGGGGTAACGAATAAAAATGGCAACAAATAAGTACCTATCAATAATAACTTAAATGTAAATGGATTAAAAGCCCCAATCAAAAGACATAGGGTAAAGGATTGGATAAGAAAACATGACCCATATATCTGCTGTCTACAAGAAACACACCACAGAAAAAGGACGCACACAGACTGAGGGTAAAGGGATGAAAAAAGGTTTTCAATAGATAGTAAAGCCCAGTGACAGGAAAAGGCGAATGAAAATGAAAAAAAAAAAAGCTGGGGTCGCAATACTTATATGTGAAAAATTAGATCTCAAAGTGAAGGACATAACGAGATAAGGAAGGCCACATCATAATACTAAAGGGAGCAATACAACAAGAAGAAATAACTCTGGTAAACATATACGCACCCAATACATGAGCACCCAAATACATAAAAAAACTTTTGGAGGAAATCAAAGGAGAGATTGACAGCAATACAATTATAGTAGGAGACTTTGATACCCCACTATCACCATTGGACAAGTCCTCTAAACAAAATATCAGCAAAGAAACATCAATCGTAAATGACTCACTAGACCAGATGGAATTAATTGACATCTTCAGAACATTTCACCCCAAAGCCACAGAATATACATTCTTCAAGTACACATGGTCATTTTCAAATATAGACTATATATTGGGTCATAAGCAAAGTCTCTTCAAATTCAAGAAGATAGAAATCATATCAAGATTCTTCTCAGATCACAGTAGCATAAAACTGGAAATCAACTGCAATAAAACAATCCAAAAAAATCAAACACATGGAGACTAAACAGCATGCTATTAAACAATGACTGGGTTACCAGAGAGATCAAGCAAGAAATAAAAACCATCATGGCAACAAATGACAATGAAAACACAACAATCCAAAATCTATGGGACACAGCGAAAGCAGTCTTGAGATGGAAGTTCATAGCTCTACAAGTATACTGCAAAAAACAAGAAACAATGGTAATAAATTATCTAACCCTACAACTCAAAGAGTTAGAAAGAGAGCAACAAGAAAAGCCCAGTATAAGCAGAAGGAAGGAAATAATAAAGATCAGAGTGGAGATAAATGACATTGAGACCAAAAAAACAATACAAAAGATCAACAAAACCAAGAGCTGGTTCTTTGAAAGGATAAACAAGATTGATGAACCTCTAGCCAGGCTCACCAAGAAGCAAAGAGAGAGGACACAAATAAACAAAATCAGAAATGAAAGAGGTGAAATAACAACAGACCCCATGGAAATACAAAGCATTGTTAAAAATTACTATGAACAACTCTATTCCAACAAACTGGACAACCTGGAGGAAATGGACATATTCCTAAAAAAATATAACCTTCCAAAACTCAATCGGGAAGAATCTAAATATCTCAATAGGCCAATAACTATGGAAGAAATTGAAGCAGTCATCAAAAAAGCTTCCAGCAAACAAAATCCCGGGACCAGACGGCTTCACAGGGGATTTTTACCAAACATTCAAGGAAGAACTAAAACCTATCCTCCTCAGACTATTCCAAAAAATTCAAGAGGAAGGAACACTTCCAAGCTCATTCTATGAAGCCAGCATCACCCTAATACCAAAACCAGATAAAGACAACACAATGAAAGAGAATTACAGGCCAATATCCCTCATGAACATAGATGCCAAAATCCTCAACAAAATTCTAGCAAATTGGATCCAGCACTAATCAGAAAGATCATACACCATGACCAAGTAGGATTTATCCCAGGAATGCAAGGATGGTACAATATCCACAAATCAATGAATGTGATACATCACATAAACAAACTGAGAGATAAAAATCACATAGTCATATCAATTGATGCAGAAAAAGCATTTGACAAAATCCAACACCCTTTCTTGATAAAAACTCTCAACAAGGTGGGAATAGAAGGATCATACCTCTAAATAATAAAAGCGATATATGATAAACCCACAGCTAACATCATACTCAATGGGCAAAACGAAAACCATTTCCCCTAAGAACAGGAACAAGACAGGGATGCCCACTCTCACCACTCCTGTTCGACATAGTACTGGAAGTATTAGCCATTGCAATTAGACAAGAAGAAGAAATAAAAGGCATCCAAATTGGAAAAGAAGAAGTAAAGCTGTCCTTATTTGCAGATGACATGATATTGTACATAAAAAACCCAAAAGATTCCATCAAAAAACTAATAGACTTAATAAATGAATTCGGCAATGTAGCAGGATACAAAATTAACACTAAGAAATCTATGGCATTTCTATACACCAATAGTGAACTTACAGAAAGAGAGACTAAAAAAGCAATCCCATTTACCATCACACCAAAAACATTAAGATACCTAGGAATAAACTTAACTAAGGAGGTAAAAGACCTATATGCAAAAAACTACAGGACACTGAAAAAAGAGATAGAGGAAGACGTAAACAGATGGAAGAACATATCATGTTCATGGATTGGGAGAATCAACATCATTAAAATGTCCATACTACCCAAAGCAATCTATAGATTCAATGCACTCCCCATTAAAATACCAATAGCATATTTCACAGACCTAGAAAGAACTCTCCAAAAATTTATCTGGAATAAAAAAAGACCCTGAATAGTCACAGGAATCCTGAGAAAGAAGAACAAAGTAGGTGGGATCTCAATACCAGATTTCAAGCTGTATTACAAAGCCACTGTTCTCAAAACTGCTTGGTACTGGCACAAGAACAGACATATAGATCAATGGAATAGAATAGAGAACCCAGAAATCGACCCAAATCACTACGTTCAATTACTATTTGACAAAGGAGGCATGAACATACAATGGAGTCAAGACAGTCTCTTCAATAAATGGTGTTGGGAAAATTGGACAGATACATGCAAAAAAATGAAACTAGACCACCAACTTACACCCTACACAAAAATAAACTCAAAATGGATCAAGGACTTAAACATACGACGAGAAACCATAAAAATACTAAAGGAATCCACTGCCAGAAAAATCTCAGACATATGCCGAAGGAACTTCTTCACTGATACTGCTCCTAGGGCAATGGAAACTAAAGAGAAAATAAACAAATGGGACTACATCAAAATAAAAAGCTTTTGCCCAGCAAAGGAGACCATCAATAAAACAGCAAGAAAGCCCACTGCATGGGAGAACATATTTGCCAGTGATATCAATGATAAGGCTTAATCTCCAACATTTACAGGGAACTCATGCAGCTTAACAAAAAGAAGATAAACAACCCAATCAAAAAATGGGCAACTGATCTAAATGACACTTTTTGAAAGAAGACAGAAGGAAGGCCAAGAGACATATGAAAACCTGCTCAAAGTCACTAATCATCAGAGAGATGAAAATCAAAACGATTATGCGGTACCATCTCACACCTGTCAGAATGGCTATTATCAACAAGTCAACAAATGACAAGTGCTGGCGAGGATGCGGAGAAAAAGGAACCCTCGTGCACTGCTGGTGGGAATGCAGACTGGTGTAGCCACTGTGGAGAACAGTATGGAGTTTCCTCAAAAAACTAAAAATGGAACTCCCATTTGACCCAGTGATCCCACTTCTAGGAATATATCCCAAGAAACTAGAAACACCAATCAGAAAGGATATATACACCCCTATGTTCATAGCAGCACAGTTCACCATTTGGAAACAGCCTAAGTGCCCATCAGCAGATGAGTGGATTAAAAAACTGTGGTACATCTACACAATCGAATACTACGCTGCAGTAAAAAAGGAGTTCTTACCATTTGCAACAACATGGATGGAGATGGAGAGCATTATGCTAAGTGAAATTAGCCAGGCAGAGAAAGATAAATATCACATGATCTCACTCATTTGTGGAATATAATGAACAACATAAACTGATGAACAAAAATAGATCCAGAGACAGAGAAACATCAATCAGAACGTCAAACCTCAGGGAAGGTAGGGGAGGGTGGGGGTAAAGGGGAGAGATCAACCAAAAGACTTATATGCATGCATGTAAGCCTAATCAATGGACACAGACAACAGGGGGCTGGGGGCATGAATGGGAGGTGGGGGATAATGGGGGAATAAGGACACATATGTAATACCTTAATCAATAAAGAAATTAAAAAAAAGAAAGAGTGCACGTGGCTTTCCTACGGACAACATCACTACCACAAGGAGAGGGCAATCACCAGGGAAGCAGAAGTGGTGTCTAAACCATTCAGTCTAAGCCAGTGGTCGGCAAACTGCGGCTCGCGAGCCACATGCGGCTCGTGAGTCGCAGTTTGCCGCTCTGTTGACTAATGAGTTTGCCGACCACTGGGATAGGGGCTTAATCACAAGGAACAACAACAGCCTATAATTATTGGAATGGAGAGTCTAGGTCAGTGGTCGGCAAACTCATTAGTCAACAGAGCGGCAGACCACGGCTCGCGAGCCGCATGTGGCTCACGAGCCTCAGTTTGCCGACCACTGGCTAGGTCATTTCTGTAGTTGCCAAAACATGAATATGCTGTAGTCTCCTCTTCCTTGTTTTAACAATTTCCCCTTCATTTTTTTTCCAGTGTGTCCCTTGAAGTCAGTGAACATAGTCTACATTCCCCCCTCCTGATATGGTGGATGACTAGTCTCTACCTCTCAATAGGTAGCATGTGTGAAAGCCCCCAAGGTAAAACGGCATTTAGCTTTCTAGGATCTGGAAAGGTGAGCGTGTCCAGTGGGCAATGAGACTAAAGAAACTGGCAGGTGCACATACTGACCTGGCTTAGAGACCACATGAAGAATTCTGCATATTGCCCTGGCCAGGTGGCTCAGTTGGTTGGAGAGTCATCCCATACACAAAACGGTTGCAGGTTTGATCCCTGGTCAGGGCGCCTACAGGAGGCAACTGATCGATGTTTCTCTCACATTAAGTTTTCTCTTTCTCTCCCTCCCTCCCTCTCACTCTAAAGTCAATAAAAAAAATGTCCTTGGATGAGGATTAAAAATATATTTTTAATTTTAAAAAAGAATTCTGCATATCATCCAATGTCAATAGGAAGCCATTAAATAAAGGTTGTCAAACAGGGAATGAGACAAACTTACCTTTAAAAAGCAATCACTGATACAGTTCCTCTGCTAAATGAAAAACCAACCGGGGTTTGTTTCCTGTGAGCTCCTCTGAGAGATGATACATAGCTTACACAAACCAAAGTGAGGAGTACAGGCCCAGAAATAGGAAGATGTTCCCTGCAGCTTTAAAAAGTTGAAAAGTGAAGAGTGTACTTTATTTTTCAGGGAAAAAACAGTTCTGTTTGGTCACTTTGTGGGAACATCGCCACAAAAGACCCAAAGTTCCTCTGCAGGTTTACAACCAGTACAGGCACCAATCTTTCCATTCGTGGTCCTTGTCATGTGACAAGTAACAGTAAGTAGAGAATAAGATCGAGTGGACAAATCAGAACTTGCCGCACACATCTCAAAGCAAAGGTCAGGCATATGTCACTTTCCATGGGTAGGGTAGTCCTAGACTTTAGGAAGTTCAATTTAATCCAAGCATTATTTTCTAAATGTCACTTTTCATTGTCTAGTCCATTTTATTGCTACAGGCACAAATCATTTTTAATAATGAGTAATATGCAGGGTAAAGGACAATTAGAGTCCAGAGGTCTTACAAATCAAAGGAATTACACAGATAAAATCCCTGAAGCAAGTCCACGAATCCATAAGATATGAAATTCAATTTGCTTAAAATGTCACCAATTCATCATCTCCATTGTCTGAGCTAAGTCGGAGCAGCTCCAGAGAGCGTGATTCTGACCAGGCACCCATCCACCCAGCATGTGATGCTGAGACCTTTTCCCTCCAAGTTAGGATTCACTGTCCTACGAAGTTCTAGGTCCCAGCTAAATGCGTTAGTAACAAGCCAACAATTCCCCCCAAACAAAGCCTTGTTTGAAGTGAACAGACTTTGTTTCTTCAAAGTCTTAAACCAATTTTACTTAATTTCTGGGCCATAACACAGAAGGTAGCAAACTCTGATTGAGGCACTTTTCTACTGACTAGCAGCCCTATTCAGGGAGCCTAATGTTTCCAACCACAGCCCTTTAGATTCATGTAGATCCATTACTGTACTTCAAAATAACAGAGACCATCCACGGAATCATCATTAAATTGCCTCCTTTTGAAGAAGATTACTGAAATCCATTATCATAATATGTTTTCTACTACTACTTTCCTGGTAGGGATTGCTGTCCCATGGGCCAGAATTAAAGATTATTGCATTAAAAATTCTGACTTAATGAATTAATCTTCCTTTTTAAAGGAAAATGGTTAATGCCATGATTTAAAAAAAAGAATTTTATGCCTTACAAGAATATAACCAGTTATATACCATAGGTTTTAGAGGTAAATGTTTTCCTATTTCCTAAAACAAGGACATCCACAAATCCATCGAGGACTAGAGTCAATTGTTACTGATATTTTCCACTGGTCTGTAGCCTCACAGGGTGCCAGTGTGCCAGATGTGCTAACAAGAGGCACATCTGTTAAGGAAAAACACATCTCTATTTTGTGTGCTGGTAGTTATTTCTCCATTTTGGAGACATGGGCCTCATTATTACTTTACTTGATGTCAATCTACAGAATGCAGGCATACATTGGAGACATTGTGTGCTTGGTTACAGACCACGTGAATATAGTGAGCATCGTAGCAAAGTGAGCTGTAATCTTTCTGCTGCTGGAGGGAGGGTCTTGCCTTCACTTTGTGAAATATATAACATCTGTGAAGCTCAATAAAGCGAGGTGTGCCTGTGCATCCAAGGATCTGTGTTTGTTACACATGTTCCTAATGTTTCTTTCATCCCAAGCACATTCTGCCTCATGCATAAGATAAGAGATCTCCTCTGGAGACACCACGGTCTCTTCTGGTCACCAGGTTTTGAGATGAATCCTAAAACATCCCATAACATTAGGATTTCTAATTGTTTCTCTCATAATACCCAATAATCATAAACTTAATCATACATTGTAATCATAGATTAACTTTGACTACTTTCTAAGGTTGGCCAAGAATGTTCATAAGTATCAGAAGTATTTGGATTTCATTTTTATTTTAGCTTTTTAATTAAATGACAATGTGATTCAGGATACTGTAGAAGAAAGAAGGGATAGAATGGTGCAGAGACACACAGGGGGTGTCAAACATACTAAGAATGCACTATTTCTTAAACTGGGCACTAGGTACATGGATGTTTATTACATCATTAATCTTTATTTATAAAAATTACTTTGTACCTATTCAATATTTTATAAAATCAGTTTTGAACACAAAGCAAAGTACATGAAAATAGTCCCCGTTTTCAATGTCCACACTTAAATTATTACAACCTAATTGAAGCAAATCAAACACATCTGTGACATTTGACAAGTTTATTGATACATTCAGGAAAGCCCTACAGGAATGAAGTTGCCTGTGAAAAGACTTTTACCCAAAGTTGCAGTAAGATACTATTTGAACAGTAATATAATACCATCAACATTAGAAGGAAAAAATATTATGCTTCATAAAAAACATAACTTTAAAAGCAACTTGGCACCATCTACCCCACACAGCAAGCATCTGTCTATTGCACACCAAGGGTAGTGGACCTTGTATTTGTAATACTGCAAATACAGAGACAAATATAGTCTCTACTTTCAGGGAGTTTACAGTCTAACAGGGAAGGAAGACAGACATATAAGCCATTGATCTCATGCAGGATAACATTACATAAGTGATAAACAGGAGTGGAAACAGCATGCTGTGGAGTTGAATTAAAGAAGTGGCCCGAGGCCTCCCTTGGCAAACAGCCTCTTCTGTAAGTTATTCACACTGGTCTAGATCAGCCCCTCACCTGCACCAGCTCCAGAACTGGATTTTACCAATCCCCAGAGTTGATCAGATTCAGAGATGATGATTCACACTCACCAACTCCCAAAAGTCTAAAGAATATAAATCAAAATGCCAATTTATAAATTTACAATAAGAATTATAACTGCTGGGAAGAGCAGATGTCCATGTTGCCGAACCAGCACACATCTCTCCCCGTAGACAAGCTGTGTATTCACAGGTGAGTCCCTATAGTGAGAGAGGTGATTGGGATGGATATAAGAAGCCAGGAAAAGGGCAGTGAGTGATATGGTTAGAATGTTTTTAGAAAGTGTTCATTTTGCTAACTTGATGTGTCCAGCATGAGCTTTTTATGACAGCCAGAATTTCATGACACCTATTCTGGCCTATAAGGATTTTTGCTTTGTTTTTCATTTTTTCCAGATAGTGAAAATGACTACATAGCAGATCTTCAATATGACTACATAGCAGATCTTCAATAAACAAGATGTTGCCATTATTATTCAGCAAAATAATCTTTATCATTTTTTATTACCCTATTTTAAGATGCTAAGTCTGTTACTCATTGTAAACTGCCAGAAATACTCTGGGGATGTACGTCAGGTATGCATATTAATGAGAGTTAGTCATTCACATTTCATAGTGATATATCCTAATAAGCGAAAAGGAAGTTGTTAAACACGATTCTCAAGAAGTGATTTGTTCTAGTTAATTTACTTTAATTTATATAATACGCTCAGCATTTTCTTACCAGAATAAACAGAGCAGACTGGGGAGAACAGCTTTGATGCCCAAAGATGTTTTATTGGAAACATCTGCTTCATGACGCAGGTCAGTAGATGAAAGAGGATTAGGAGGTGGGGCTGGAGGTGTATCAGCATCATATCTCCAGGAGGCCATAAATAATGTTAAAATAAGTCCCTTCCAGCAGATGGTTTATTAACAATCTTTTTCATAGGAGGAATTTGCTCATTCTGGTTTTTGTTTGCATTATTTTAGTTCAGGCAAATCAAGGTTTTACTGTAACAGAAAACAAGCCAGTATATTCTCTAGGTCCCATGAAAGGCAGAGTGAATCCTGTTGCGAGACAAACAAGTTAGACAAAGTTTGCTTTTGTGCACTAATTTGAGAGAGAATAGGGGTTTATGGAGGCGGGGAAGTTATTCACACTACCAATAAATTCTCTGTTATCTACACAGTGAGTTGAGAGAATATGATTATATCAGTCTCCCCAGATTTTTTTCAGCCAGAGAATCAAAGTTAATAATTTTCTGCTTTAACTGTTAACATGAGAAATTGTATGCACAGATATTTTAATAGTAGAGGCCCAGTGCATGAATTCATGCATGGGTGGAGTCCATTGGGCGAGGCTGGCAGGAAGGAGGGGCCATGGGCGGTTGGCCGGCCAGCCCCACCCCTGATCTGGGTGGGGGGTGGTGATCAGGGGTCATAGCGACCAGTCATTCTGGTCACTTGGCTTTTATATAAATAGATTAATCACCTTTGATTTCCTTGATCATAATGCATTTTTAAATACTTGGCTAGTTTCTATGTGCTATAATGGAATTAAGACTTTTGCAATTATGTTCATAAGTGATATTGACCTGCAATATTATTTTCTTGTACTTTTTTTGTTTCAACATATAAGATCCTAGTCTCATAAAATTAACTGGGGAATCACCCCACTTTTGTTCTTCTTTGTAGTTAGTTGCAGAAGATAGAAATTCTCTGTTCCTTGAATATTTATATAAATCACCTATAAAACTATTTAGGTTGGTTTTTGCTTTGGTAATATATTTTTAACTCACAATTTAATTTCTTTAATGGTTATAGGTCTAATATGATGTTTACTTTCTTGGTTTAGTTTTTGTGAATTTTGCTCAGAAAAAGCCCCTTTTGTCTAAATTTTCAAATTTATGTGCATAAAACTTTTCATAACATTTTTATTATTTCTCAGTCTCTGTTGTATTTGTGGTTATCTTTTTCATTGCTAATAATGTTCACTTGAATCCTCTTTATTTTGTTTTGAGTAATTTTGTCAGTTTTAGTTATTCTTTATTCTTTCAATTAACCAACTGTTGGCTATATTATCTCTTGACCTTTATGTTGTCCTCAGTTTCCTTTTTGCTGTCATTATCTTAATTAAATCTTTATTTTCGCTCTTATTTTTTTCAGACATTAATATAACTGCATCGAACTTTTCTGGTTATTGTGTGCCTGGTTTATCTTTTTTCCTTGAAAAAATAAATACAAATTTTTGTCCTTATATTTGGGGATTTTTCTACAGTTTTTTGTTTGATTTCTGTTTACATTTATTTTCTTTTACTTTTTTTACCTTTCCAAAATTCTTCTAGCTTAATTAAGTCTTTATCTCTCTCATACCTCTCTACTGGTTAATACAAATCATATTTTTATTTTTTAGTGATTACTCTTAAACTTCTTATGTATAATTACAGAGTCTATGTTTTATCAATATCTTTACTCTCATTAAAAATCATGTTTTTAAAAAAATATAAGGACCTAAGACTTTAACTTCGATCATCTCTTTGTGTATTATGTTATAATTGTTTCATGTTTAGTTTTACCCTGTTTATATTCCTATGATTATCCATTATTACTGTTGCTATTTTATTCAACTAGAGCTTATTTACTCACAGACACACCAATTTATTTTCTTAACATTCCTTCTTGCATTTTAATCCTTGTTTTAATTCTTTTTCTCCAGTTTTGCCTTTAGTAAAGTATGCAATTGGCAAACCCTGTTTTCGTCTAGAAACACATTTGTTATGCCTATATTCTATTATAATATTTTAGCTGTGTATAGAATTTTACCTTGACATTTATTTTTCTGACTGCTATTTTTGTGACCAAGCTACATACAGTGGTAAAACATAATACAGGGGTGGGCAAAGTAGCTTCATAGTTGTAATAAAAATAAATAGTATAATAATTAATAAGTAATAATACATGAATAAACTCTGTGTTTCATGTACTCACAACTATAAATCAACTTTTGCCCACCTGTATATTTCCCTTAAAATCAGGCAGAGGAAGGATACTTGCTGCACAACTTTTATTCAACATTTTTCTGGTTTAGTATCATAAGAAAAATAAATAAAAGAATTGGAAAAAAGAGCCCAAACTTTATTTCTTAGAAATGATATGATTATTTATATAGACTATATAAGATAACTTATAGGGGGAAATGCTTTTTTTTTTAAAGTTAAAAGTTCTGAGTAAATCATGGACCTAAATCTAAAAATTAAACTTTAATACTTTTAAAAGATAACACTGGGTACATTAATAACCTCAGGACAGAAAGTTTTCTAGAACAAAATGTAACAAGCATAAACCATAAAGGAAAAGTATTTAGACTGCAGTACAATTTTACACTTTTAATAAGAAAAATATCATAAACAGTGAGAAGATAAGACACATACTGAAAAAGTACTTTTTGTGATCTTATATTAGACAACAATAAGAATTTGCATTATATAAAGACTATCTACAGTCCTGGCCTGGTAGCTCAGCTGGTTGGAGTGATGTCCTGATATGCCAAGATTGTGTGTTTGATTCCTCAGTCAGGGCACATACAAGAATGAACCAACAAATATATAAATGTGTGGAGCAGTGAATAACTCTCTCTCTCTCTCTCTCTCTCTCTCTCTCTCTCTCTCTCTCTCTCTCTCTCCCCTTTTTCCCCCCCTCCTTCCCCCTCTCTCTAAAATCAGTCAATAATAAAAAGAAGAATATCTACAATGCAATAAGCAAAAGGCAAGCAATCCAAGACAAAATGAGCAAAAACTATGAAACAGCAATTCACAGAAGGTGAAACCAAACCGCCCATCAGTGTGTTATGGGTGATTAAGTAAGTGGTTATAATTCTTCTATGCTTTCATGCCTATAACATGGTCTCAGAGGGGTGGAGTCTTTTCCTATTTTATGAATGTCCAACTCAGCGAAGTGCCTTGGGACGTAAGCAGAAGCAGGGACTTGAAATGCCCTACTACTGGGGCTCGGACACTGCCCTGCCTTTGCTGCAAGAAGAGAATCACTAGCTAGCCCACTGACCCAAGGAAGGTAAGAGACATAAGGAACAGACATAGATCCACAGACTTGAATCCTAAAGCAGAACAATACCAGTCGGCCTGCAAAGCCATAAAAATAAATGATTGCCTTTAAGTGTTCCAGTGGTTGGTTACCCAGTGTTATTGTAGCAATAACTAATGTACACATATGGAAAGATAATCAACTTTACTATTTATAAAGAAATACTGATGAAGCCACAGTGATGAACCACCCTTTATCCTTCGGATTGGCATTACATAACTGCTGTACAACACCTTGGGGAGTAATTTGACAATAATGTGTAATGTTCCAACTTCTAAGTATGTAGCCAAGAAATTCTTACACAAGGAGACACATATAAAGAATGTTTATTACAGCACTGTTTGTAATAAAAAAAAATTTAAAAATCTAAATATTTATAAGAAATCTAAATGTTCATAGGAAATTTAATAAATACATTGTAAAATGTTCGCAATATGGAAAGCAGTAAAAATGAATAAATCATAGCTATGCACTTCATCATTAAAAAAAAAATCTCAAAAACTATGGTGAGCAATAAAAAGCAAATTTCCGAAGGATACATAAAATATGATTCTACTGATATACTGTTCTAAGCCATGTAAAACAATGCCATATATTGTACAGATAGAGACTATTTATGCATCTTCACGTAATAGTAACAAATATGGAAGGCAGCATAAGAAGTATTATCAGGAGCTTTATACAAGGAGCTCTATTGAATCTGTTTTGTTTCTTTAAAAAAAATAAAGGACACATACATAAGAAAATGATAAGCTGGGTGGTGGGTACAACAGCTGTTGGTCATTTTATTCTCTGGACTTTTCACTATGGTTTAACATTTCAATATTTAAAAAATAAAGAGACTTGAAATATGAAATAAAAGACCTTTTTCTGATACCAGCTCTGCCATTAACTGTCTATGTGACCCTTGGCTAAACCTAAGGGCTTTCTGGACCTTTGTTTTCTCATCTGCAAAACAAATATGTTGAACTAAGGGACCTATAAATTTCCTTGCACCATTAAAATTGCAGATTACATAAATTTTTTAAACCTTGAATTAATTGCCTATTTTGATCCATTACTCTGGGTAGAATTCAGAATACCCACTTGTACATGCAAGACCTTTAACAGAGCCCTGTGACCTCAGACAATCAGCTCAGCTCTAGGAATACAAAATATACTGTGGGTGGACCAGTGCTTCATTCCAAGATCATGAACGCTCGGAAAGTAAGAACGTTCTGAAAGATTTTCATGTCTAGCAAACTGTTTATATTGTTCTAAAAGTTAAAGATCCACAAAAATTTAAAAAATAATCATCATCCTACAGAAAAGAGTGAGAGCAATATCCTTATGAAAGTTTTATAGAAATCTGTCTGTATCCTTAACAGAACCCAACCAACAGCTCAATTTTCCATTCTACCTTTACACAATGATGGACAACTGATAATTTGAAAAAAATGTGACAAGCGGGGGCTGGCAAAGTAGAGAACTATATTGTTGTCATTTTTCTACGGTACACACAAAGAAAAGTCTCACTCGATAAAAAAAGAAAACAAAAGAATATTAAATCTAAAGATTAAATGAGTTTTCCTAACAGATTCATGAATTCAGTAGCAATAAAGTATTCCTTTTCCCTCAGGTGCATTTTGTGTTCTTAACTCTTTTGTTTTAAGTTATTGGGAGAAAACAGAGTTCCTTGTCTACAGAATGTATTATGTCTAAATGTTTCCAAAGACAGCATATAAATCACAAATCTATTTTTACTAATCTCTTGGCTTTTCAGACCTTCTGACATGCAGGACTCCTGTTCTACAATGTGTTCTATGCTCCTAATTTCCTGCAAATTAGTCTCTAAAGCGAAGGTGTTTGGGTTCTTTGGAATTAACTTCTAGTGATTTCCTGGAGACAACTATCTACAAATATCTACACATGGGCACTTTATAAAATAGCATAGTTGTATAGTAAAATATTTTCATGGTTAATAAATATGTTTTTAAGAGGTGGGAGATTTAAAACAATATTTAATGAGGGCATAATTTAGTCTCATCTTGGCCACAGGGTCTGAAAATCTTGAGAGTTATTTCATGAGTGGCCCTCTCCCTATACACTTAGTTTAAGACCCTCTTGCTCTGAGAGTAGATCGTATCCATGCATCTGAGCTTGGGATTTCACTTATGAGAGGAACACGCTGTAGTGAGGACCACTATGCTCTGCCCTTCCGGCCAGGGCCATCCTATTCCATTAAACATTGACTCAGTGGGAAATGCAAATATCCAGTATCATACAGCACCTGACAAGAATGTTAGGGCAAAAGAAGAGTGAACAACTGACATGCCCAACTTCCTACAGTTGGGAGGTCATTTGTAATTGTCTGCCCAACATTCTGTATGTTCAAAGTGAAGCAGTTATAGTGCAACAGTTAAATTAAGCATAGTTGCATAGTTGGGCTTATAGCCTACCTTCACTACTTACTAACTCTGTAGTTGATCTTAGATAACTCACCTAACGTTTTTAAGTCTCAGTTTTCTCAACTGTTACCTCAACAGTTCCCAACCTCACTGCACAATATTATTGTTTCTATAGCTGATGATATACTTAAAATATATTCATATCTATTCTTTTTATTTCTAAAATTATACTCTAAGATTGATCATACCCATAGTTTCCATTAGTATGCCATAGTTAACCTATACCCACCCCATCCTCAAGATTCTGACTCCTGTCCCAGGCCAAACTCCTCACACTTCTTCTCTGGGAAGGGTCAGAGGAAAAAGTTTCCACCACCCAACACCTCACTGCTGTGAGTTTTAGGGAAGAGAAATGCCTAAGGTGAATTCAATTTTTCTCTGAAGGTGTAATATAAACACTCTTTTTTGTTTCCTCTATAGAATCCTGGCAAATACTTTTTTAATTAATGAATTGTTCATCGTGGTAAAAAACACATATATTAAATTTGCCAGAGTGGCCATATTTAAAGGTGCAGTTAAGTAGTGTTAAGCATATCTATATTGTTGTGAAACAGAGCTCCAGAACTTTTTCATCTTGTATAACTGAAAATCTATAACCATTAAACTACAGCTCCCCAACCCCTAGTAACCACCTTTCTACTTTTCATTTCTGTGAACTTGACTACTTTAGATACCTCATAAAGTGGAATCATACAACATTTGTCCTTTTGTGACTCAATTCTCTGCTTTTTTAAACTGTCAAGAACATTAATAGTTACCAGTTTCTTTTTTTTATTCTCACTCAAGGATATGTTTTTATCAATTTTTAACTTTTAAAGAGAGAGAAGGGGAGCAGAGAGAGAGAGAGAGAGAGAGAGAGAGAGAGAGAGAGAGAGAATAAGGAAACATGGATCAATTGCCTCCCATACACACCTTAACCAGGGATCAAACCTATAGCCTAGGTGTGTGCCCTGACTGGGAATCAACCCACAATCTTTTCAGTATATGGGATGATGCTCCAAACAACTTAGCCATCCAGTTTCTTTTTTTTAAGTGGTATATGAGGTTATTCAGAATTAAAATAAAGCAACTTGAAATATCAATAGTATCATTAATGCATGATCATCATTAATGTAAGATCAATTAAAATACATAATTTGAAGTTTATCCATATTGAAAAACATATCCATACAATTTAATCTCTTCTTGGGGTTGGATGGCACAGAAATAACTCCTCGTACACATCTAATATTAAACTGTTTCTCTGTACCTTCATTTGTTTTTCTCTCAGAAGCAGCAGTTCCATGCGTAACTCCTCACCACTCACAGTCACAGGCTGGTGTAGAAATGATGACCTCGGCAGAACCAGGTTGCTTCAACACTTCTTTCCGCAACCTGCTTCTCACCACTCTCTACCATCTCATACCTTCCTTCTCCTTCCCAACTGTATCTCACAGAGTACCCCATATCCTTCCTCCACAGTGCCCCTGGGTGAACTCCCTTCATCTGTTGTCTCTGGTATATCTTTTGCATGTGACATTTTCCATAATTGACTAGCATGTTAAGCTCCACTCCTAGACTATAAGGTACAAGAGGACAGACACAATAGATCTAATATCCCCAAGACATCCAGCATTGACTCTGTTGAACTGTATCAACCCTATGAATAAAGCGTCTTGAAGAAAGAAGGTTTTTCCAAGCACCTCAGATCAAACCACACAGCATGCCTCCCATTCTAGCTTTGCATAAACCCACTGTGGATTCAGGCAGTTTGTGGAACTGACAGCCGGACTCCCTAGCTTCTCTCTTTCCTCCACTAGCAGTGTTCACATCTGTGGGTGTGATGTTTCTCTTCTCCATCCAGTAGGCAGGCTATTTAGTGTTGGGTGACATGAAGGAAAACAGCAAGGGAAGGAAGATGTGCAGGAGGTAGTAAGATCATCTATAAGAGAAGATTTCAGGAAAATGCCATCAAGTCAAGTGGAAAAACGAGAGCTATCAAAAGTACCAAATCAGCCCTATCCAGTTTGGCTCAGTGGATAGAGCGTCAGCCTGCAGACTGAAGGGTCCCAGGTTCAATTCTGGTCAAGGGCACATGCCTGGGTTGCGGGCTCAATCCCCAGTAGGGGGTGTGCAGGAGGCAGCCGATCAATGATTCTCTCTCATCATTGATGTTTCTATCTCTCTCTCTCCCTCTTCCTTCCTCTATGAAATCAATAAAAAATATATATATTTTAAAAGTACCAAATCATTCCTCATCATTCTTATGTTGTTTAGCAAGACCATGTCCAAGAGGCTACTGAGTATGGTTTTCCTAGTTGTGAAAAAATAACATGGTTAGAAATTACTCCCACAGAGCTGGTCAGTCATGTAACTTGGGAAAATAAAATTCACAGGGTTCTAACAGCATGGCAAATCGTATCATGTTAATTGTATATGCAGAAGGAACTGCAGAAACAAGATGGTATGCTGATTAAATTTCAGAAAATCCCATTATTAAGAGATATGTTTCTTTCCATTCAGACAAGTATCTTCGGAGGCCATATTCCCATTCTAAATTTAAAGCTACCAGATCCAGTGGTAAGGTACAGGTAGTTAATTGTACAAAGAAGAAAGAATAGAATGAGGGGAGTGGGGGGAAGGAGAAGAAAAGAGAGAGTGGAGGAAAGACACTAGAGAATCTTCAAGCGTATAAAATATTTCTAGGAGCAAGAATTCTTATGTTTTAGACTCGTCTGTCACAATAATTATTTTGAACTGACAATTCTTCCTAGAAAATGCTATGAACTTATAAAATATAATCTGCACCTGAATTGAAGGCAATCCTCCTGCTTTGAAAATGCTGAAAAGGTGGTCAGCTTTCCTACTTGGCTCCTAAGTGCATCAAGGAAACACTGAAAAGGTACTGCTCACCCCATAGAAAGTGAGCAAGTAGGACATGTAGAGAGATGTCAGCAGAGTTCTATGGTCCAAAGGAAATTAAGTACAACTTGACATTCTAAATAAATCATCCATCTAGAGACTGGGGGAGAACCAATTATCAAGGAATTTACTCATTCATCCATTCATCCATGTCAACAAGTATTTGTTGAAAGCCCTCTACAAGCCAGGTCCTGGAAATACTGTACTGCATAAAGCAAACACAGTCTCATAGTATACATTTTTCTTTTCTTTTTTTTTAACATATTTTATTGATTTTCTACAGAGAGGAAGAGAGAGGGATAGAAAGCTAGAAACATCGATGAGAGAGAAACATCGATCAGCTGCCTCCTGCACACCCCCCACTGGGGATGTGCCCGCAACCAAGGTACATGCCCTTGACCGGAATCGAACCTGGGACCCTTGAGTCCGCAGGCCGACGCTCTATCCACTGAGCCAAACCAGTCAGGGCAGTATACATTTTTCAATGGATACTAGAGTTTTGCTTTGCTTGAAGAAATATTATGCAGAAATACTATATTTTGGTCTTGTCATGAAATGACAAAGTATAGCAGACATTTGATGAACCCCTCAGGGATGCTAATTGGATTTGGTGTCACTAGGAATAAATAAATTGATGTTGTAATAGAGTGTACTGCCATAAATTATAACTGGCCTCCCTCATAAATATTTCAGAAAACATTCTTTAGCTGAAAAGAAAATATAAGAAACAGAATTTTAAAAACAAAATGTCTTAAACTGATATATAAAGGAGATTCGTCTCCTAGCCAGACTCAAGCAGATCATTCACTCGAATGTCAATGAGTGCAAAGAATTACCAAACATTGTTCTCTGTCGCTACGGATTTGACATTTTAAATGTTGAGTTTCAAAATAAGTGGAAACCTGAGAAACTTTTAAAAATCTTAAGTAAGCAAAAACAAAAATATGTTCTACAAACATTCAGGTTATCATGACCCCCTTACATAGTGCATTCTAGCTGCACTGCCTTTTAAACTGATTTTTTTATTTTATTTTTTTATTGTTTAAGCTATTACAAATAGTAGTATATATGTCTCCCTTTTTCTCCCCATTGACCTCCCCCCGGCCTCCCTTACCCCCCCGGGACTTGCCTCCCCCCCTCCCCCCCAGTATCTTGCATCCATTGGTTGTGCTTATATACATGCATACAAGTCCTTCAGTTGATCTCTTACCCCCCCCCCCCAACCCTCCCCTGCCTTCCCACTGTAGTTTGACAGTCTGTTCGATGCTTCTTTGCCTCTATCTATTTTTGTTCAACAGTTTATAATGCTCTTTACACTGAGTGGCCAGATTATTATGATCTCTGAAGGCATAATAATCTAGCCACTCAGTGTATATATATAGTATATATTAGAGGCCTGGTGCATGAATTCGTGCATGGGTGGGGTCTGGCCAGCCTGGCCAGGGGGTGGGGACATGTGCTGTTGGCCGGCCTGCTTGCTGGTCGAATTCCTGGTTGAGCGGACAATTTGCATATTAGCCTTTTATTATATAAAATATACACTGAGTGGCCAGACTATTATGTGTTCAGAGATCATAATAATCTGGCCACTCAGTGTATATTCCACAAGTGAATGAGATCATGTGGTATTTATCTTTCACTGACTGGCTTATTTCACTTAGCATAATGCTCTCCAGTTCCATTCATGCTGTTGCAAATGATAATAATTCCTTCTTTTTTTTTTACAGCAGCGTAGTATTCCATTGTGTAGATGTACCACAGTTTTCTAATCCACTCATCTCCTGATGGGCATTTAGGCTGTTTCCAAATCCTAGCTATTGTAAATTGTGCTGCTATGAACATAGGGGTGCATATATCCTTTCTGATTGGTGTTTCTGTTTTCTTGGGATATATTACTAGAAGTGGCATTACTGGGTCAAATGGCAGTTCCATTTTTAATTTTTTGAGGAAATGCCATACTGTTTTCCATAGTGGCTGCACCAGTCTGCATTCCCACCAGCAGTGAAGGAAGGTTCCTTTTTCTCTGAACCCTCTCCAGCACTTGTCGTTTAAACTGATTTTAAACCCCACTTCACTTATAATTTCATTGAGAATTTATTGTCATAAAATTCATTGTATTTAACCCTCAGATCATGTCTGTCTACTACGTGAAGCTTAAAATCTAAGGCAAAAAAGTGCTCACTGGTACATCTTTAATCAGAAATTATAGCAGTGAAAACAAACATGATATCTCTGGAAACACCCTCCCTCCTAGCTTTAGTTGGTTTCCAGTCACCTATACTGCCCCTCTTCTCATAGTCCTAACATGGTGTCTTGCCATCCTTGCATACGCTTTCCTTATTCCTACCTCTCCATCTTGTCCTGCATTCCTCCCCCATTTGGAGTGACTTTTTCCTCCCTCTCCACACATCCAATTTCTTCCTTCAAGGTCTAACTCAACTAGTACTGCCCATGGACCCACGGTCTGGGTCCTGACCAGGTTAACAATGATTCCTCTATTATCTTTGAATTCCTTCAACATTTGTATTTGTACTCTATACTTGGGTACTTGGCCAACTATCAACAGCCTCTGTACTTGTTCATTTCATTTTTTTAATAATCCTCACCTGAGGATATTTTTTTCCCATTAATTTTTAGAGAGTGGAAAAGAGGGAGGAGGAGAGGGGAGGAGAGAAAAAAGAGAGAGAGAGAAACATCAATGTGAGAGAAACACATTGATTGGTTCCTCTGGCATGGACCCCCACTGGGCCAGGAATTGAACCTGCAACCCAGGTACATGCCCTTGACATTCCCAAATCAGCCCATGACCTTTGGTTCGAGGGCCAACACTCTAATCACTGAGCACACCAGCCAGGGCACAGCCTCTGTTCTCTGAAGAGGAAAAACTGTTTCAATCAATTAACAAAATATTATACTAGAGAAATACTTGACCCAATACTTATGCTTAGGTTTTAAGAAGGAAAGTAAGAAAGTCCTCATATTTACAATAAATGTCTGGCTTTTCTCTGCCATTCACCTTTTCAAAAATATGACTCCAGAACACAACAGGAAATACTGAACCTAAAGGGGAAAGGGCTCTCTGTCCTTCCTTGTCCCAAGTAATTTGTCCTTGTTCCAAGTATGATCTAACTTAGTTATTGAATCATTCAAACTAAACTTGCCCTAGGAAATTATGAAACAAGTAAAGTTTGCCCACAGTGCATCTCACCTTTCCTTTTTAGCCTAGTCTCCAAGTCACTTTCTTCCCAGCAATCTCAAAGTGGAACAAATATCTGCCGTCAAGATCAGGTGAACTAATTCACTCTACCGAATGTAGTCTTGAGCCAAGGACCAGGGAGAATCCCTTCTTTTTGCCAGACCTAAGTTAATTAGTAAACAATGAGTAAATATTTAGATCTCTACTAGAGTGACATGAGGCAGAAAGAGTTTTCAATAAAGTCACTACTGGCTATTGAAAATAGCATTAAGGAACAATAATAGCTAAGACTACTTGAAAACTTGCATATCTTAGCTCATTTAATCCTCTTAACTCTTTAATGCAGGTCCTACTTTTAATGCCTATCCTACAAACTTTTAAAATATAATCTGCACCTGTATTAAAGGCAATCCTCCTGCTTTGAACATGCTGAAAAGGTGGTCACAACCCCAACCTATTCACAATGCACCAGTCAGTGACTTTTTAATACTCTAAGTTGGATTATGTCACTGCTCTGTTAAAAAACTCTCAGTGGTACCCAGTCTCTGAGTAAAAGCCAAAGATCCTCCAGGATCTTCATTCTCTCTCTGACTTGATCTTCCATTACTCTTTCCTTCCCTGCTCCCCTCCAGCCATCCTGGTCTTCTTGCTGTCCTTCAATCACAGCAGGTACCTCCGCTTCACCCCCAGGTCCTTACACTAGCTATTTCATATGCTCCAATGACATCTTCTTGAAGAGATCATCATCATTTGAAAATTGCCAACACCCATCTCTGTCCCCACAATATTCCCTGTTCCCTGTATTTTGCTCTATCTTCTCTAACAATTGTCATCTTCTTAGATACTATGGTATTATTGTTTGTTTGTGGGCTTGTTTCTTTATTAGGTTTTATTTGTTTTGCCCCCACTCTAGACTGTAAGCTCCACCAGGACCTGGGTTTTTGTGTTTTGTTCACTTGAATTTCTAGTATTAGAGCAATGCCTGGATCATAGCAGGCATTCAGTAAATGTTCACTGAATGATGATTATATGGAAGAAACTGAGTTACAGAGAGGTTAAGAAATTTGTCCAAGAACACACAGCTGATACGAGGCTGATATGGGATTTAAACCCTTTCTGTACAACCCAACCTCTTAAGTAACAGCCGTGATTAAGGCTGAACTCCTCAGAAGCAGAGCCTGATGCCAGGATGCATGTACAGGTGGTTTATTAGGATAATGTTCCCAGGAGGAAACTGTAAGAGATTTGGGGAAATAGGCAGAGAAGGGGAGGGAGTCAACAATAGTGAGATCTGAGGTGAAGTCCTAAAGAGTGTAGCTTCTGCCTGATCCCACAGGCAGGGTGTCTCTGGAGTATAAATCACACTTCAACCCAGAGGAGTCCTAGTCTGACCTAAAGTAAGGGAGCTGGGCTTCAGTGGCCCCTCACTTGGTAGTCACTGGCCAAGAGCTGGAGATGGACAAGGCAAGTCCTCCCAGTTCTCGGTGCTTATGGACAAAGTTGTCCCATTAGCCTGACAGCAGTTAAGGGTTAGAAGCTGGGTGTAGGAAGGCAAAGAAACCACAGGGAAGAGATGGAAACTGGGGGTGAGGGTGCGAGTCATGAGGGGGACACAACACTAACATGTCTGCTACAGTGGTCCTTCCATGTCTTTCATAAGGCCTGAAATCATGTCATGGACAAGACCCCACATCTCTCAAGACCCCAGCCCCTCTCAACCATTCAAGCCATATCTTATGCCACTATTCTGTGGCGTACTGACCACAGAATCTGTGCACCTTCTGAGCTCTCCTTCTAGAACATTTCTCATCTCACTTTACTAGCACATGACAGTCTGCTTTTGATTTTGCATAGGCCAGCCACAATATCCCCCCCCCCAAAAAAAAGGGAACCTTCCTTAAGCACTGAACCACCACACTTTTTATTTCCTAAGAAGTACTTATCTCAATCTGTAATCATTTTTTTGTTAGTGTATCTATTGATTTTTTTTTTGTCTTCTGTTTCTCCACTAAAATATTAATCCAATCAAGGTATGGGCAATATCTGTTTGTCCACTTGCAATATCCCTAGTGCCTAGCACATTACAGGGGATCAAAATATCTCTTGAATGAAAAGAAATCACTAACCATGCAAAATCACAGCTGCATCTGTTTGCGTGGATCCTCAGAAAGTTAAATTTATCCAAGTAGAGAATGGGGTTGGAAAGATGAAGGACATGCTAGCTTGGTTAGTTGCCACTTTTTACCTGGTAATTTCAGTATCAGATAAACCCAGCCTCTCTTCACCCTCAGAGAAAACAACACTCTTAGATACACTAAGCTAAACTACAGGCCAAGACTGACGCTAACAACAGAAAGGCTTCACTAGCCTGTAATTTTGCTAGATTGGTCAAAATTGTCCAAGGACTTCAAGCAGAGGCAGCCCAGAAGGAAGCATGGAGAACCCTGTACTCTCTAGCAACCATTAACTTTCCCATTTCTCGCTTTTGTACATTGGAAGATAGTACACCAAATGGAATGAAAAGTAGTATGCTTATCTTTGTTTCAACAGTAGAATAAAAGCAACTCTTCTTCCCAAAACTAATAGTAATTTTTCCTCTCTTTAGAAAACACACTGCTTCAACAAACACGACTTTTACAACAGACACAAACAAAAACGTGGATTTCATTTTAAGAATTCTTTGAAGTCAGAAGAAACTTCCAGTTTGTTGTTTTGACTATAGAAGCTTCAAAGATTTATTACTGTGTCATCTGACCTGCCACCAATGACACAGGCTCCCAATATATGTAGAAAATTTCCAGTTTTCCAGTTTTAAATATTTCTGATAAGGCACACCTCATCTGATTGCAGTTCACTTTCTTGTGATTCACAGGTGCTGCATTTTTTTTACAAACTGAAGGCAAGACCCTCCACCAGCAAACAGATTACCACTCATTTTACCAGTATTGCCATACTCACTTTATTTTGGTGGGCTGGAGCTGCTCACAATATTTCTGAGGTAGGCCTGTAATTTCTTGGGAAGAAACATGTATCATCTAGTAACTAAGAATTCTTACTTGTACTTAAATCTAAAGTTCACTCTATCCCAATAATGGGATACATAAGCACACACCAATGGGACTCCTGTCCTTATATTACATACATAATAAACCTAGGATAGGTTTAAATCCTGCCCTTTCTTCCGGGCCAAGCTCAACCAGCATCTCTTCTAGACAAATCTGCCCAGCCCCACAGTGTTAAGTAATCCACAAAACCTCCTTAAAACTCCCAAAACACTTCTCCATCTGTTTTCTCATAGTTACCTCTGTCTGCCGTCCATGTTAGAGCGAGTCAGCCTCTGCCCTCCAGGGCAGTAGAGCGGTGTTTGGTGATGAGCAGTGCTCGAAACACACTGCCTACTCCAACTCCTGCCTCCGCCACTGACCAGCCTCAAGTCAGTGTATAAGAAATGCAATTGTCTTTAACTCAACCTCCTCTCTATTTCAATTCCTCACTCCACGTGCTACAAAAGCAGGTGTTTAATTGATTCCAGGTTTTCTCAATCAACTCAGGGTTCTCTGTTACCCCCAATCAGGAAAGAACTGCTTCCTGGTGTTGCCTCTAGGCAAAAGGTGCCTGCAGGTGCCACCAGCGGCACTGGCGCTGTCTGAGGAATGACTCCCCTCACCAGCCGGCTGCTCCTGGCACCCTTGGCCTGACCTCGCTGAGCTCTCAGCTGCTGCTGTTCCTCGTCACCACATCTCTAGGCACGCTGGCCCTCGGGGTTGTTGCTTGTCCCTTCTGCCTCTCTATAGTCAGAGTGGCATTTTCCTGGTTATTTTAGTATTATCATTTAAAAAATGACAAGCTTCTCTACTTATGCCTACTTAAACATACTCCTTCTTTCTGAGCCCATATAAACATGTAAAAAGCTGAATAACCCAATGCACCCTTACTTAAACACACACACACACACACACACACACACAGTGCAGAGAGATTTAAAGGAATATAACGAGACAATATTTTCTATAACAGTTCTTTTTCAATACTAACTTTTAATACTTGTTTATCAAAGTCATAAATGTAGTCACGCTAGTTGCAGCTAGCAGTCCCCAGCCCCATTTCTTCTGCCACCACACTCGGCCCTTCGCCGTTTGCTCCTGGGCTCTGGTGTCTCTATAAACCAGGGATTTATACTTGGCCATAAATGAAAGGAAAGCTTACCAGCATGGATGGACCTGGAGAGTATTATGCTAAGTGAAATAAGCCAGTCAGAGAAAGACAAGTATCACATGATCTCACTTATATGTGGAATCTAATGAACAAAATAAACTGACGGACAAAATAGAAACAGAGGCATGGATATGTGGAACAGACTGACAGCTGTCAGAGGGCAGGGGGGTTGAGAGACTGGATAAAGGAAGGTGAAGGGATTAAGCAAAACAAAACAAAACAAAAACCACATAGACACAGACAACAGTGTGGTGATCGCCAGAGGGAAAGGCGGGCAAGGGGAGGCGGAAGAGAGCAAAGGGGCGGGGGGGGGGGGGGGGGGGAGTAAATGAGGCCGGGAAAGACTTTGCTTTGAGCCAGGCGTCCGTCCCCAGACTACAGCCCCGCGGGCCACATGCAGCCCGCTGAGGACATTTATCCGGCCCGCCGGGTGCGGCTGCCTGTCCTGCTTAGCAGCTGACTTGTCCCGGGCCGCAGTGCGCATAGGAATTTGTTCATAGTTTTTTTTTTTTTTAAACTATAGTCTGGCCCTCCAATGGTCTGAGGGACAGTGAACTGGCCCCCTGTTTAAAACGTTTGAGGACCCCTGCTTGGGCGATTGGGGGCACGATGCAGTGTGCAGATGATGTTTGGTGGCGTTGTACACTTGAAACCTCTATGATTTTGTGAACCAATGTCACTCCCAAGAAATTCAATAAGAATAAAAAAAATTAAATTAAAAAAAATTCGTATGAGATTTTGAATGACATGGAGAATTTTTTTTCTTTCATAGGAAAGATTATTCACAGGCTAATTGGGTTATAAAAGTTACTAACTTTGTAAAGCTTTGGCAAAGAGTGTTGCGCTTTTTTTGGCTATTTTTTCTTTCGGCTGCATTGAGATACAGTGGGTATATAGCACTGTATAAGTCTAAGGTGTATAGCATAATGACTTCCGTTTTATGAGTATTACTTTTTAGAGTGTTTATTTTTAACCATCACCAAATCCCAGGGGGTTAGAATTCAATACCACTATTGTAACCTTTCCTCTGTTTCTTGGGTCTGTCCAACTAGGAACACATCAAGTGGACAGCTGGGGCTTGGCCATGAGAAAGACCTGTTGACTGTGTTTCCATTAGTCATGCTCCATAATGAGAACAAGAGAACATGCTCTTGACTTTGAAGCTGAAAAGTGTCAGTTGGGCTAAAACCCCAACTAGGAATTTGAAGATGGAGAGATGTTAACTTGTTTAAAAAAAATGAGGTAATTGTATAACTATACATCCATGGTTTACCCTGTACAGAGTTACTACTTACTAGTAAGGACAGCAATAAACACAGCACAGGGTAATGGGGGGAGAAGGACACATATGTAATACCTTAATCAATAAAGAAATTTAAAAAAATATATGGTAATAAAGTTGTACTTAATGTTGACTACTGTGCTTCCTACATGGAGCAGTTATATGAATAGTTGTAACCAAGAATTAACATTTCAGTTAAGCAATAAAGGTTTTATATTCTGCATTTTCTCAAGGTTATAGTCAGCCCTGTGTTTTATTAAAATGTGTAAATAAAAAAAACATAAATAGAAAATAATAAACACAGCACATTGGTTTAAACTGCCAGCAATTGTTTATTTCTATTCTCTCAATTTTCCAGCTGTCTGGCAAGTGTGTAAAAATCAAAGGAGACTTGCAACCTGGATTATGCTTGCTCACCTGCCTTGCTCTGCTTTCTCTGCAACCTCGTCTGATGAACCTGATCAGACAGGTTTTGATCTGGCTGAGATGGAGAAATTCGATAAACTGAAATTGAACAAGGCCGAAATGCAAGAGGAAAATTCACAGCCTCCCAAAGAAATGATTAAAATGGAGAAGTGAACAGGTGAATCCTAATGAGATGTGGAGCCAATATGCGCTGGGTATATTCCACAAGCATTGCCTTCTTATTTCAACTTTTAGCTGTTTAACTTTGTTAAGATGCAAAGAGGTTGGATCAGATTTAAATGACTGTACTGCTCTGTTTCACACCAAAGAATCACAAACTACTGACAAGAAAGACCCAGGCATGGCTGAATAGCAGGAAAGGAAAGGTACCTGGATGATTGGGTGTTGGGAACAAAGTGAATTTCAAGTAGAAACCAAGCTGGTCCAAGGTGTCCTGCAGGCTGTAAAATGCAGTTTAATCAGAGTCCCATTTTTGTTGTTGTTCAAATGATTTTAATATTGGAATGCACACTTTTTAAAAGTATGCAAATAAAAAGTTTTACCATGTTGAAAAAAATGCCAAAGAACCCAGCTTCACACCCATGCATCACTTCTTCGTGCTTCCACATTCTTCCAAGACAAGAACTGATGTCGATGCAAAGATAAATCATGACTGACAATATAACAGTACAGTTTTGCTGTAGTTCCAGAGTCCAGGAAGGTGGTGTCTTGTAGAGCATCAAATGTCCCTAAACAGATCCTGTCTCCTTCATCTAGTCTCTTTGTGAGCTCAGATCAAATTAATTTCTCAAAGTTTCAGTTGCCTTGGCAATAGAAATAGACAATAATATTCACGCCATAGGGTACTGCAATAATTACTAGGTGTAGCAGTTAATTATGGAGGATTCTGTAATCAAAGAAAACAATAATTTCAAGAGAAACATCAAAAGTGCTTTATTCAAAGTAATGTCCATGCTAGCTACACATTTCCCCATCTTTCAGGTAATTTGTGGATACCAACCCAATAGAACTTTTCTTGTCTTGAGGCAAACCGTTCAGAGACCCAATTTTCCACTTCTTTTTGCGTTTTGAAGTGCTGCTCAGAAAGTGCGTGTGCCATAGATCAGAACAAGTGGGAATCTGAAGGAACAAGGTCTGGTGAATACGAGGGGTGGGTTAATACTTCCCTGGCAAGATCTTTTAACGTGTCTTTAACTGTTTTTGAAGTGTGTGATGGTGTGTCATCATGAAGCAAAATTATTTTGCTGTGTCTTCTGGCACATTCTGGTCGTTTCACGATCAAAGCGTGGTTCAAATTGATTATTTGTTGTCGGTAGCGATCAGTATTAACTATTTCACCTGGTTTTAGAAGCTCATAATCCACCACACCTTCCTGATCCCACCAAACGCAGAGCATTGTCTTCTTTCCAAAGTGATTTGGCCTTGCAGTCCATGGTGGTGGTTGACCTGGATCAACCCATGATTTTGTGCATTTGGGATTCTTAAAATAAATCCACTTTTCATCGCCAGTCACAATTCGATGCAAAAAAGAATTTCTTTCGTGCCATTGAACAACATTTTACTGATGACTTTTTGGTTTTCCATTTGTCTTTCCTTCAGTTGATGTGGCACCCATTTTCCTTCCTTTAAAATCTTTCCCATTGCTTGTAAATGATTGGGAATTGTTTGCTGAGCAACGTTTAATCTTTCTGCAAGTTGTTTTTTGAGTTTGACATGCATCTTCATCCAATAATGCTTGTGATTGTTGGTCTTCAAACTTTTTCGGTTGACCTGATTTCTTTCACATCGAAATAATCACTTTTAAAGCGTTTAAACCAGTGTTCACAAGTATCTTGAGATGAAGCATGTTCACCATAAGCTTCCTGAAGTATATGATAACTTTTTCTTCAAAATAAAGTAATGAATTAAAACTTCCCACAAATGCTCTTTTTTTTTGGCATGAAATTCGACATTTTTAAATGTAAAAATATCTATGATATTAACACCTTCCGTAAATTTGACATGTGAAGTTTTGAAGCTTGCTGTCAATACAACAAAATAGCATACATATCAAATCACATATATATCAACATATGTGTAACTCCAACTATTGAAAAAAATCCACATTATTAACTAGTACATCTAGTAAATTAAATAAGAAAGCATAAACCTGGTGTTTGGTAAGCACTCCATAAAAATAACTATTATTATTGTCACTATTTTTGAGTCTTTTATGGCCCAGCCTCTTTGAGCAGATGATACTGTTGCTTCCTACATCCCAGTTTGTTTAAAGTGAGTTATGCCTTAATTATGTTATCTAAACTTAGAAAGCTTGTATTCATAAAATATAGGCCAGTACTGCAAGCTTATATATGTAATAAGAAAAGTAAAGGTACATTGAATATGCTTTACATAAATTTAGTTTAGAGTAAGTGAATTTCATTTACATGTAGAGAGCTAACTGCTCCCTGGAAATATCCTCCTTACCAAGGTCTGTCTCTCAGTGAAGTATTACATTTCCCTCGAAACACTTGAATACTACATTTAGAGTGAATAACAATGTTATAATCCTGATTGCAATTTACTATCTATCATTTTCCAGGCTATTTACTATGTGTTTTATATGATTTTACATTATCATAATAAAAACCTTACAATGTAGGTATATTAAGTACACACACACACACACACACACACACACACACAGAATCTGATGTTAAGTTATTCTCCCAAGATCAAACAGTTAGTTTATGACTTTGAAAAGTCTATAAACCAGGTCCCTGTTACTGAAACATCTGTGTTTCATTCCATTATCTATATTCTTACAACCTCTAATTGATGGTAAGTACATATGTATTAGTCACCTATGAATCTCAAAGTTTTAAAACGCCTATGCATTGTATGGCTAAAAATACCAATAGCCCATTAAACTAGAATTGATAGAGTAATTGAAGTGATTTTTCTTCTGTATGCTTAGTACATACTTAAGAGATGTTTGTAGAACAAAGTTGAATGGGACAAATTTTAAAGACCGAACATAACTGGACTTCCTGCTCCCAGAAGTCTTCTTATAGTTGATACCCTAGAAAGATGATAGAAGAATCCAAAATGAAGTAAATGGAAGAGACTGGCAATAAACTTTTAAATGTTTCTCTGAATTCCTAGTTACTGGTAATGCCATTTGCCTATTTTGGAAGAATCAATGCCAGGTCTCTTGAATTCAGTTGGACCTTTACTTAAATTACTTCCTTATGATTAAAAATCCATTTACCCATCATTTTATTGATTCTTCTTATGCCTAACACAGTTGTAGAATAATAAGTTATTATTTCATACTAGAGGTCCAGTGCACAAAATTCGTGCACTGGGGGGGGGGCGTGTCCCTCAGCCCAGCCTGCACCCTCTCCAATCTTGGACATCCCTCTCACAATCTGGGACCACTGGCTTCTAACCACTCACCTGCCTGATCACCCCCTAACCACTCCCCTGCTAGCCAGATCGACACCTAACTGCTCCCCTGCTGGCCCAATTGCCCCCAACTGCCCTCCCCTGCCAGCCTGGTCGCCCCTTACTGCCCTCCCCTCCTGGCCTGATTGCCCACAACTACACTCCGCTGCCAGCCATCTTGTGGTGGCTATCTTTGACCACATGTGGCAGCCATCTTGTGCAAGGGTGTGAGGGTCAATTTGCATATTACCTTTTTATTATATAGGATAAGTTATTATTCCAACTAATTGCATCCAGGATAACCCTATGACTGGGGTAGCTTTATGACTGATTTTTATACATCACTAACAGCAGTTCATGACCTATATATAGCAAGCAGAGTGGAAGGCTGCCCGCTTTCTTACCTCCTGTTTATAGAATAAGCATCAAGACTGAAATACCAGACTTCTCCATGGTTTATGCATTAGTGGCTTCAGCTTTCCCTTAAACTTTGAAGATAATCACAAACATATAATACTAGATATTATCCAAGGTAAGAACTTATTATTTCTTTTAAGTTCTGTTACAGGCTATGAAAATCATTATCAAAGTTTAGGGAAGTCTCCAGGCTTTCTCCCAGCTTATAAATCAGATATCCTCATATCCAAGGTCTTGGGCAAAACTTCCCACTAACAACTTTTAATCATGCCTCCCTCTCTCTTCATTCCCATTTTTACTGAAATTTACACCAGTTATTTTACCAGGGTATCTTGACATACTTTCCTTCATGTACTCCTTGCTTATTGTTCCTTTCAGAGATTGATTGACTCTTAAGATTTCACAACTCATAAATTAATTAATTCACCTTATACATGGCTTTTAGCGCATTAAAATTGTCAGTATAAAAATTGACATAAGATTATAAAGCAATTAAACATTTCTGGAATCTTCCCATGAAATTGTTCTGATCAACTCTGCAATCCTTAATGGTAAAGTTTGTTTCCTCTTCTATCTAAATGGGAAGATCAGGGTATAAGCTCAAGAAGCATTGATAATGATATTTCATTACTAAAAACATATTGTATTAGGGAATTTATATGTATGCTAAACATTTACCTATACATGTATTCCTTATTGTTTTTAAAATTGAATGTTTCCCTACTTTTTAATAAGAACATTATCTCTAAGAAATATGGTTTGATTTTATTGTGTGGCTTTGACTAAAGAGTCTTCATAGCTTTCCTTTTTCTATCAGTTATTTTATAAAGGAAGCGTTCCTCTGGACTCCACTTTATTCTCCTCGGGTAAATGCATTGTCACAGCAACTCAAGACAAAAAAGGAGACGCAAGGACTACTGTGTGACTCCACTCATGAAACTAAATTAAATGACAAAGAGGGTTCCACAAGGGCAGGACACAGGAAGGGTATTCTCATCTCAGCACGATGAGGAAAGACAGGAGAAAATTCACTTCAGCTCATGTTTCTGGCCAGAGCATCTAGCTTAACCATAGGTAGTCAAGTTAGACTAAGGTACACTTTTCAAAGATGAAGATCAGAGGGAGGAAAGTTTAAAAAGGTAGGTTGGGTACTTATTAGGGAATTAATAGTATTAGTCTGGCTTATTGTTTTAAGACTGCAGAGTCATGTTGAATAAAGAGATTACCTTCAGTCTTTTGGCAAATATATACAATGTGAATTCCTTAGTGGCATGCAGAAGCAATGCAAGGAAATTACATTTAATAAGTAATGAGTTAAGGAGATTATAGTTGTTTTAGTGAAAAAATAGGAAGTCACTGAAGTTTTGAAGAGCAGAATATTGTAAATCAGAGTTGTGCTCTAAACTGCATTGCATTGGGTAAGTTAGAGAGAGATATGTTAGAATTCAGGGAAAATTGTTAATAAATTATTAAAATAATATAGAAACAGATAATAAAGACTTGGTCCAGGGTTATTAGTATTAGAAATGGTAAGAAATGTAAACTCAATAGGTCTTTCAGTTGGAGAGAGATATACATACATATAATTTGAGACTGTTTACAATAAATAAACAATATAAATGATACAAAATAATTTTAAATATTTCAACATTAGAAAAGCCCAAGCCGAGTAGCTCAGTTGGTTGGAATGTTGTCCCATACACCAAAAGGTTGCAGGTTTGATTCCTGGTTAGGGCGCATACCTAGGTTGAGAGTTCAATCCCCAGTCAGGGTGCACATATGGGAGGCAACCTATCAATGTTTCCCTCTCACATCAATATTTCTCTCCCCCCCCCCCATTCTTTCTTTCTCTCTAAAATCAATTAAAAAAATATCATCTTATGAGGATTTTAAAAAATTAAAAAGCATGAGAAAAGCCAAATTTTAAAGGAAAATGTTGAATAATTGGACTAGACTAGAAAGTTAGCACAACTGAATCTAAAAATTAACTGTGAGTTCTTTGACAGTCAAGATAAATAAAATAAAAATTAGGGAAAGAGGTAAAATTGTTGGATTATATAGCTCACAGCTGATATAAGGAGATATATCAGTGTTCCAGGGGAGATACACTGAATTATAAAAGAAATAAATCTCATAGTATTATATTTCATTTTTAAATATATTTTTATTGATTTCAGAGAGGAAGGGAGAGGGAGGGAAAGATAAAAACATCAATAATGAGAGAGAATCATTAATCGACTGCCTCCTGCATACCCCACACTGGGTATTGAGTCGGAAACCTGGGCATATGCCCTGACCAGGAATCGAACCATGACCTCCTGGTTCATAGGTTGACCCTCAACCACTGAGCCATGCTGGCCAGGCAAATCTCATAGTATCTACACTCATAAAAGAGAAGCATGCAAATTGATCGTATCTCCGCCACACCCACAAGCCACGCCCACAAGCCAATCAGGAGTGACTATGCAAATTAACCCAACCAAGATGGCTGTGGCCACAGAGCAAGCAGGAGGCTTGGGTTTCCCCAGTGATGGAGGAAGATAAGCTTCCTGGCCAGCCCTAGCCTCCGCTGAAGGCTACAAAGTTTCAATTATAGAAGATAAATAAATCCCAGATACCAGGGCCTCCACTTGGGTTGCTGGGGGGTGTGGCCAGCCTGCAAACCACCACAGGCCCCTCGCCCAAGCCACCCCATGCCCCAAGGGAACCCCCACCCTGATCTGGGACACCCTTCAGAGCAAACCAGCTGGCCCCCACCCGTGCACCAGGCCTCTATCCTATCTAATAAAAGAGTAATATGCAAATTGACCATCACTCCAACACACAAGATGGCTGCCCCCATGTGGACAAAATATGGCTGCCACAAGATGGCCAGCAAGGGAGGGCAGTTAGGAGGGACCAGGCCTGCAAGGGAGGGCAGTTAGGGGTGACCAGGCCTGCAGAGGAGGGAAGTTGGGGGTGACTGGGCCTGCAGGGGAGGGCAGTTGTGGGGTCCCAGGCCTGCAGGGGAGGGCAGTTGGGGGTGACCAGGCCTGCAGGGGAGGGCAGTTAGGGGCAATCAGGCTGGCAGGGGAGCAGTTAGGCATCAATCAGGCTGGCAGGGGAGTGGTTAGGGGGTGATCAGGCTGGCAGGCAGAAGTGGTTAGGGGCAATCGGGAAGGCAGGCAGGTGAGCAGTTGGGAGCCAGCAGTCCTGGATTGTGAGAGGGATATCCGGATCGGGCCTAAACAGGCAGTCGGACATCCCTCGAGGGGTCCCAGATTGGAGAGGGTGCAGGCTGGGCTGAGGGACACACCCCTTGTGCACAAATTTTGTGCACCAGGCCTCTAGTTTTATATAAGGAACACTAATATCACAATAAACTACATACCATACTAGCTATTTGATAAAAATATATATAATCCTCATATGCAGTATCTTATATTAAAAACATATTTCATCTCCAAGCTCCCAATTAAAGTTGAAGACATTATACATATACCTGTGATGACATTTTTACAGAAAAAAGGAGCAATAAAACCCAAATAATGAATTTTATAATGACTTGATTTGATTCTGAAATAAGGCTTAGAAAATAGGAATAGATGGTTAGTTCCCTTAGATACCTCCTACTCAAACACTTAGCACATTCATGATATCAACTCTACAGCCATACAGATAACATGGTGGTTAAGAGCTAGTGGCATGGACTCTGGAATCAGATAGTCTAAGTTCAAAACCCATTTATTAGTGATGTTAATGAAAGCATTGTCAGCCGAGAACACGATGCCAAATGCAAAGTGTTCATAGGCCTGAGGTAATCAGGAAGGAAAGGGTCCAGTATAGACTACACTTTCAGCTGGCAAAGAGTTCAAAGTCAATTGCCTGATACATTAACTATTTAAACTACTGCCTAGAGGAAGAAATGAATAAGGTATGGCTCCACAACTGGCTTTCTCAGTTTGACTTTGAAATATATACTTCCCTATTTTAGGGTACCAGATGAATCTAAATGTGAACATTCCCATCATTAATCTAGTCTAAATGATTTATTACCTGATTTTTAACTGGTGTTCCTATGACATGTTACAAACTTGGCATTTTGTTAAGACAATTGGACTGACTGTACCTAATTTTAATTGGATTTTTGACCTTTCAGGATCCAGTTTAGCCGAACTGATATCTGATTAGGAGTATTTTCAGTAGACTTATTAGTCTGACTTATTGTTTTAGGACTGCAGAGTCATGTGGAATAAGGAGATTAACTTCAGTCTTTTGGCAAATATATTCAATGTGAATTCCTTAATTGCTACTCAGAAGCAATGGAAGGAAAACATTTAATAAAATATTTTTTAAAGGCTGTTATCTTGACTATATGTAAGTAGTTCAAAAAACCACCAAACTAATTCTTTGATTCAAGAACACCAGGGACTAAGTGAAAAACAATAGCTGTGGGCTTTGCTTTTCTTCCAGATCAAGTTATTTTTGCTTGCTAATATGATTTCCTGATGTTTAGTATATGTGCTGCCTAAGTGAGCACAGAATTTGCTGATGTTTAGACTGAAAAAACAGTTGATGTCAGTTGACTTCATCTTATTTTACACCTCCAAGTCCCTGCCCCCTCCAACATTTACCACCTTGGTTCCAGTTTCTCCAATGGATAGCCAGTGTATATCTGTACCTCTCTGCCTTTGCTTAAGCGGTTCCCTCTCCCTGGAATGCCTTCTATGCCACCACTTACCATCTAGGGAAATTTCATTCCATGCTCCCACAATACAATGTTCACTCCTCTGTGATAGCATGTATTATATGTCATTCATCTCTGTATTCCCAGCCCTATATTTGCTTGGCAAATAGCAAACATTAGATTAGAAACAGCAAGATACAGAATAGACAAAAATGAATTACTGACACAAAGAGGAAAGAGTTAAAAGGGCAAAGAATTAAAGCAACTTGGAAGAATATTATGGACATAAGATATACATATTACATATTTATGTACATATGGGAAAATATATTATTATTCAAAGAAAAAGGCCATAATATTCTTGAAGTGGAATTTCTACTCCAAAGAAATGTTTAAAGACATAATACAATAAAACTTCCCTAAAATGAAGAAACAAAACAAAAACAGTTCATGACACCCCAAGAAAATTAGCTAAAGAATGGTCAGCAAGACATATCCTAATTAAACTATTGAATGTCAAGAATAAAGAAAGAATTCCCCAGATATACAAGTACAGGAAAAAATTGTCCCACCTCAGAATTCTCCATAACAATCAATTCCACAGACAATGGAGCAATGTCCATAATGTCCTGAGAAAAATGAAATTTAAGTTTAAAATATAACTAACCTAGACATCACTTGAGCTTAAAAGTCATTGACATATATTCACAAGCATGAAAGAACTCAGGGAACACAATATGTATAATTTCCTCTAAAGGGAAAAAAGATGTGCTTGACAATGCCATCTAGCCAAATAAAAGATAACTAAAAATAAACTCAAGAATGGAAACGCTAAGTTAAAGAACTAGTAGTGAGCAATACATCTATTTAAATAGTAAACAACTAATGAAAGCATGGCAGCAAAACTAAATGTGAGCCCTAGCCGATTTGGCTCAGTGGATAGAGCATCAGCCTGTGGACTGAAGGGTCCTGGGTTCAATTCCAGTCAAGGGCATATGCTCGGGTTGCGGGCTTGACCCCCAGTCGGGGGCATGCAGGAGGCAGCTGATCAATGATTTTCTCTCTCATCTTTGATGTTTCTATCTCTCCAACTTCCTTCCTATCTGAAATCAATAAAAATATATTATAACCCAAAAATGTTAAAACGATCACATAACTACAAGGAGGTGGTGGGGGAAGGAGAGCTGTAAGAAAGTTTGAGTGCTCATTTTCCTAAACTTTGAATGAATTACGTTTTGACTATTTGAGCTTGGAACCATGTATTTTACATAATTCTAAATTTAAATTAAAGTTAAAAAGCAATCTCTAAAACTTGAGAGCAAAATAAGCAAATAAACCTATGCATCTAAGACTTGGTTGCATAACCATGAAGAGAAGAACTTTTAAAGAGACTTTAAAACATAGTAAATTGACTAAACATACTAAGTGTGACATATCTTAAAGATAAAAAACTTGCAAATAAAAGTTCTTAATCTGTTTCTAATAATAATATTGTTGGTCAAATTGGCATTGTGTATTGTGATAAAACAAATGAATAATCATGTTAATGTCACCAGGAACCGGAATTTTTTGGCACGTTAGAAAATGATGCAAAACAGAAGAAAGCCCCTATAGTCCAGATTTGAATAGAAAGTGTCAGTATCCAGGCCGGCAGGGGGGTTAGTGAGGGACGACCAAACAACTGAACAAGCAGGCTGTGTGGGGCAACCAGGCTGGCAGGGGGGCTGTAAGGGGCAACCAGACCAGCAGGGGGGGCAGTTGGGGGTGACCAGGTCAACAGGGGAGGCAGTTGGAGGTGACCATTGGCAGGGAGGGGGCAGTTGGGGGCGATCAAGTCGGCATGCAGAGGCAGTGAGGGGTGATCAGGCCAGCAGCAGGGGAATTTAGGGGCGATCAGGCCAGCATGCAGAGGCAGTGAGGGGAGATCAGGCTGGCGGGGGCAGGGGGAGTTAGGGGCAACCAGGCAGGCAGGCAGGCAGGCAGGTGAGCGATTAGGAGCCAGCGGTCCAGGATTGTAGGAGGAATGTCCGGGATCGGGCCTAAACTGGCAGTTGGACATCCCCTGAGGGGTCCCAGATTGGAGAGGGTACAGGCTGAGCTGAGGGGATCCCCCCACCCCCCGTGCATGAATTTCATGCACCGGGCCTTTAGTACATTCATAATTTTACACACACACACACACACATTTTCAGCTCTATTCATTGGTCTTGAAACATAAAGAACTCAGTAGAAATGTGCACCCACAAGGCCCAGATTATAATCTCTAATTATCATTTCTAATTCAAAGGGAATGAGAGCTCCTTAAGTACAAACTGCAGGTCTGAGACAGAAAGTACACAGCTTAAACCTGGAATATCTTGTCCTACCAAAACACACACACACACACACACACACACACACACACACACACACACACACACAAAACAACCCAAAAAACAGGAAAGCCAATAAAGCCTATCTAAAGCATATCAAAGTCTCAGGAGCCAATTGAAATGTCACCCACTGGCCAAGAAATGGGATAATTGGAGCATCGGTTAGAAGGCCTGCTTCTATCTTCCTTTGAAGTACTGAAATACTTCAAATGTGTTTAAATCCATGAGTTCATAATAATCCTAAAATTGGGGAGTGGGGGAGGAGAAGAAGGAAGGGCAATATTTGAATGTGTTAATTTACCAACCTATTTTTAAAATCGGTAAAGGGAAGTAACCAAGCATATATTCCATCTTTCTTATATGTGTCATGTCTTGAAATAATTAAGTAGTTGTTGGGGAAAAAGTTTCTCTTTATATGCAAGAAATAGTCCACCTAACAAATAAAATCAGAATAACATTATTTGAAAGTACTAATGAATTAATTAATGGATCTAGAAAATGATCATCAATGGCTGCTAACATCTCAAGGGGAGAAACAACCAGATATCATGTGCTTCCTACTGACACATGTAAACTAGCCTTGTCAGAAAAGTTGAATTTACTTGGGATGAAGCTTCCCATGTTCCGTATACCAATTACCAGGAAATAGGACAGAGGAACAAGTTAAAAGAAACCATTAGGAGGCAATCAGCAAACTCAAGAATGTAGTACATTTTACTGATTAGTTTTAGCCATAAACTGCAAAGGGCGGTAGGGAGGGAAGGTGGGACAGAGAAGAAATATAGATTAGGGGAGATTTTAGAGATATATGAACCAAGTGCAGGGTATGGACTTCATTGCAATTCTGATTTCTTCTAGTAAACTGTGTGGGGTAGGGGTTTACGAAACAAGGAATATTTGAAGATTGACAGGATATTTCACATAAGGAATTATTTAATGTTGCTTTAGGTGGAATAATGACATGGTTGAGTGTGTGTGTGTGTGTGTGTGTGTGTTTAAAGAAATCCTTATCATTTATATAGACATGCTGAAATATTTATAGCATGAAATGATGTGTGGGATTTTCTTCAAAATAACATGAGTGGAGGGGAAATATGAAGAGTTTGCAAGTGAAATTCACAAATTGTTTCAAGTGAATGATTCTCTCTACTTTTGTATGTTTATAACCTATATATATAAAAGGCTAAGTGACCGACCGTACATCCATCTGACCATCCAACTGACCAACTGACTGGAACATATGAGGCACATGGCAATTTAAAAATAAATGTTGATTCACGCGTGTGAGATACATATAAAGCTCTAGCTGGCACCAATGGCTCGTGTGTGTTTCGTTCCGTCATTGTTGATCGTGAATTTGGTTGACACTTCATTATAGAGAAAGGGAGAGTAGCAATATTAAAATATTTCTTCTAATAAATTTCCTTTCAATGTGTACGAATCCATACACGGGGGCACTCGTTTTCCATATAAAAAGTTATATATATAAAAAAAACTTGGTTGTGAAGCTAGGCCTCAAAAAAGAAATAGATACATGGGAATTTCCAAATGCAGGGTTACTTAAGAAAGAACAGCAGTATTAGAGGAAAAAACTACTGGTTTATATAAGTTGGGGAATTTTTTTCTTTCATGCATTATACTAAAAACACCAGAATTAATTGAAAAATATAATACTTACTAAGTAAAGAGGAGGAAACAACTCCACCCAAGAAATAAACGTCACTTAATTCATTTAGAGATGAAAGACATGTGTCTGCAAGGAAAGCTGTGATTTCTGTATAGATGTTATTAGGCTAATAGTTTCATACTGTCAATGACCACCTGATTAGCATCTTCACATCCTTTGTTTTCATAGACAAAGAAGTCAATGAATAATCTATGGAGTCCTTGGGTGATCTGTAGAGCCCGTTAGTGGTACCCAGTAAAAACCTTGTACCATCTTGTTGGTTTCTTAGTCTTAGCAAGAAAGGGTAGGAGAGAAGCGCAAACATATCCTCTTCCAGCGCCTGCTCCTGGATATGTCAAGAAAGAGGTCTTGCCTACCTAGGAACAAAAGATATCCTAAAATGGCACCAACACAAAAATTCTACGTGCAATGGCACGCTTAAATTCTCCTTTCTCCGAAATGGAAAATAAATCTGCTTCCACCGGCTGAATACTATGGGACTAAAAATCCTTTGGTGATGCTGAAGAACTGTAGGTGTGCTAGCTGATGTAGGAGTAGGGTGTGGGAGTCGGACTGTTCCACTCCCACGGAAAGATGTATCTCAGAAACACTTAAGACACTCTGCAGGTAGAAACAGAAAACAATGACACACACCCCCTCCCAATCTGAAGTGCTCCTTTCTTAGTATGATTTCTGACAACAATATCTTAATGCCGGAAGTTACTTGGCCATCCTTAAAAGTACAACTTATCCTGACATCTCAAGAGACGGAAAAGTTGCCACGGAAGTCCGAGAAATGAGTCACGGTGCTCAATTTTGATGAGTAATTTCAGGTGTCATGAAACCCTGTGCGGAAGAAGGAGAGAGGAGGGGGCGGCAGATCTGCAGAAGGAAGGAGACTGGCAGCTGGGGATTGGATGGCGAGATCCCGATTTTCCTAAAATTGCGTCATTTCGAACCCAATTGGGTCCAGATATTATGGGCACCGACGGGTTACCGTCTCGGAAACTCTCCATCAGACGCAAGCGAGAGGAGAGGAGGCGGCTAATTAAATATTGAGCAGAAAGTCGCGTGGGGAGCGTGTCACGTGGGTCTCGAGGCGCGTCGAGCCGCGGATAAATACTGCGCGGCACCAGGCAGGCGGAAAGCGCACTGGACCTCCTCCCTCCACCGTCGCGGCACCGAGAGCGCGGAGCGCGGGGCGTGCGCTCAGACCGGTCACAGGGTCCCTGCGGGTCAGCGGGTCTGCCCGCCGCAGTAAGTGCCTGCGCCCCGGCAGGGGCCTTTCCGCGCCGGGCAAAGCGCCGAAGTGGACCCGCTGGGTGGGCTGGCTGGGGCAAGGGGCAGTGGGGGGACAGCGGAGGACGGCGGGGAGACGTGTAACCCGATTGCCCGTGCCCCTCTTTGTCTTCCACCTGCAGAGCCTCCTGGCTTGGAAGTGTGGATTGGTGGGCAGGTTGGGGGCTGGTAGGGCTGGGGTCCGGAGAGAAGGGGATTGGAGAAGCTTTGGGACTGATTCTCTTTCCTAAATGGTACAGGCTTTTAATCTTGGTTCCGTTGTGGGGCAGACAGTGTTGCTGCCCCAAGTCTTAGGTAGCCACCCCCAATGTATGTAATTTTCCCCTCCACGGTCTCTTCTCCCTGCCCTTCCCAGAAATCCAGCATGAAAATCCTCCTGGCCTTGGCCGTCTTTTTTCTCATCTCCACTCAACTGTTGGCAGAAGAAATCAGAGCCGACGATGGTCTGAATTATTGGTCCGACTGGTCCGACAGCGACCAGATCAAGGTGAGTCCCGGGCCCCAGCTGGTCCTCGTGGTTCCTCCCGAGCTCGGGGAGCTGTCACTGTCCCTCGAGAGAGCGCCCCAGTGAGCCTGGCGGGCACGGCGACCGCGACCAGTGAGGCCAGTGGCCGCGGAGGCGTGCGCGAAGATGTACAGGACGCCACCCCCGAGGTCCCGGGCCAGGGGCTGTGCCCACCACCAACTTTGCTCCCGAGGGCGGCACGCCGGTCTCGGGAACTCACTGGAGCAATAATGCCCTCCGTGATGAGCCCGGGGTCCTCACCAGGCTGCGCACCTCACAAGGTTTCACCCCCGGGTAATGGGGATTTCGGGGACCCTAGTCCAGCCGAAAGGACCTGGCGTTTGGAAACGCTGGGCAGGGGCGGAGGAGGGCACGCAGGACCCTGGCAGAAGCGGGGGCAAGGGGCGAGCTGCTGGGGACAGGGGTGGATGGAAAGCTAACTTCCTGCCGCGACATTGATTTTGCGGACTCGAGAAGGCAGCCCAAGTTTCCCTCTACCTGGCTCGCAGGCTGTTGGCGCAAGGGAGCGCGCCTCCCGGGAACAGTGCAAGGGGCGCCACGCAGGTTGCTAGCAAAGCGTCGTCACCCTGCCCCGCCCCGGCAACACCTGTGTGCCTTTAGGGTGATGAGGCGTCTCCAAATCCGCCCGAGATGGGGCTAAGTCAGGTGGCTCTCTGAGTGAGGGTCCCCAGGCTGGGAGCAAAGAGCAGAAAGCGCGGGGCTCGGAGACTTCACCTCCTGGTAACATGCAGGGACTTGGGGGAGGCAGTGGCGCTGGACACGAGTTCCGCGGGGTGGGGTGGAGGTAGGGAGCGACCTGCCACGGACCCCACTCAGCCCCAGCGGGGGAAGCCCGGCCTGCTCTCGTCTCCCTGCGGAGCTGGCTCCCCAGCCCTGGCCGGCGGGGTCCCACCGCCACGGTTCGCCCATGGCTGGAGCGCGCCCCGGGAATGACTCGGGTTTTTGGGAGCCTCGCACTGACTGCTACACCCGGGTTTGTCCATATGTCTGTTCCCCCAGGAGGAGTTGGCTGAGCCCTTTGAGCATCTTCTACAGAGAATCGCCCGGAGACCCAAGCCTCAGCAGTTCTTCGGATTGATGGGCAAACGGGATGCTGGTGAGATGGGCAGCCATCCCTCTCTCTGTCTCTGAGGGCCACCCACCCGGTCTGCTCGCTCATTCTCAGAGCACCCAGAGTTTCTCTTGCTCTTTGAGTAGAGATGTCCAGCCTAAAAGGAGTGCTAAATCTCCCTCACCCCCCTAACACACGCACAGCACGTGCCCGCAGAAGGAGGGAGGCATCCGTTTGGCACCCCTCAGTGTTAGACCTAAACCACCAAGGACAGGACCCAACCTTAGCTCCCTGGACTAAAGATCCGAACTGACAAAGCAGGAGGGGGCACGGGGCTTCCAAGAGGTAGTACTGGGAATGCTCTAAGCGCATATGGAAGTTGATTATAAACTGCTCCCTGTCTCCTGATAGAAATATTCAGTTTACTTGAAATCATCGTATCATCAGTGGACCCTGTAAAAAGTCAGTCAGTTGTTTCTAAGTAAATGCCTCAGTTATAAAACAAGTGGCCCTATTAAAGGCTCTTTATGGTAAACGTTTCTATATATCTTTATTTTACTACTGTGAGTGCACATTTAGGACAGTGAAAAAGTCTTTTATGGGCTGAAATACAGATTCTTGATTATGCCTGTTTAATGAAGAGATGTATTTGCATCTCTCTTCCTCTTCTGAGCATCAATGGGTGGCACTCCTTGAATATGTGCTTTTTTAAAAAAAAATTCTTTATTGTTGAAAGTATTACACATGTCTCCTTTTTCCCCCATTGACCTCTCCCCTGCCACTCCCACCTCCCCAGCACATGCCCTCACCCCCCCTACTATGTCTGTGTCTGTTGGTTATGCTTATATGCATGCATACAAGTCCTTTGGTTGATCTCTTACCCCCTCCCTCCCCTGCCATCCCTCTGAGGTCTGAAGTTATGTTTGATGCTTCTGTGTCTCTGGATCTATTTTTGTTCATCAGTTTATGTTGTTGAATATGTGCTTCTTATAAGGGAAACAGATGTGGCATTGCCTAACAGTTACTACCAGGCCTCGGGAGTCTCACAGTCCTGGATTGGAATCTGTGACCCATAAAAAGCACTTAAAAATTGTTTTCTATTAACATTTTGTTTATATTATCAATAATTTGTGCTTCTGCTATAGTCCTCAGGTAGTATATGAATGGGAAATGTTACATATTTTAAACCTCAATTTATATTTTTCCTTATAAGGTAAGGCGATTCCTGTTGTTGTCTTTCTTACAGGACATGCCCAGTTCTTTAATAAAAAAAGTAAGTTCAAAATTATTTTGACATTTATCAAATACAAATGTTGATTGAATTCCACTTTATATAATACCTTATCTTATTTCCTGTTATATGTTTGGGCTTAATGTGTTTAATTATGACAATATACCAATGGAAGAGATGCATTATATTTCATCCAGAACATGATTGTTTAAAGCTCTATGGGTTTAGACATATCATACTTTCCAAAATGATACATTAGGTTAAAAATCCTTTAACTCCCAGCTAAACTGCTGCTGAATTTCTGACCCACAGACAGTGTGAGATAATAAATATTTGTTGTTGTTTTAAGCTGCCCCCCCAAACCCCTTTAACTCTTACAAATTGTCAGTTTAGCTCAGAATTTTAATCCTGGGGTAAAAATCCACCACACATTATCCCTCGACACCCCACAAGCACCACTTCCACTGCAAACCAAAACCAAAACCAAATATTTATAGGTATCTCCTAACTCAGTTGAGTATGCTGGATGCCATAATGATGTCACTTATAATGGTAATTCAGCAGCCAAGGGGCTCCAGTGAAAGTCTGAGTAGATAATCCTTACTAAAGGTAAAGGTAGAAATGCCGGTTTTTTATTTCATAACTGAACGGGAAACCTCAATCTATCAAAGCGCAGTGGACATTTCTTAGGGCAGTGAAGATGGTAAAATTGTGACACTTGATAGTCATTAGGTCCCAGTTTCCCAGTTAATGGAACCAGTGTTGACAGGCAGTCCCAGGGGTCCATCTTAATTGTACTGTGCACTTAGTTGCTAGCTTGGGTTTCGGTGCCCTGGGTGGCAGAGTAGGCCACATTAAGAGAGCAGCCCTATTTTCAACTAGCAAACCAAGGGACATTCTCTCGCTCTAGTGAAAGTCATCTTTTCCAGAGGCTCCATCTTGACACTAAATAAATCATTCATATTTACTTTCTAAGGAGTTGGCTTTCAAGGGAATTATATACAGCAGAATTCTATGTAATGAAAATAAATGCACTCTATGAATGTCAAAACTGACATACTTTTCAAAAGGAGTATTATTTAAAATCCAATAAAATAGAAAGAGTAACCTTTGAGAAGTTTGCAATTATCAGGTGTAGGGATCTGACTTAACTAAGGCTCAGTTCCTGAGAAATACAATCTATTCAGTAACTAGAGGAAATAGGTTTGGATATTTCCCTGTCACACAAATGTGAAATCAACTTCCTAAAAATCAAAGCTAGCTTCAATAGCAACAATATTTAAAAGTTTGTATATGTAAACAAATAAAATATAATATGAATAAGGGGTACTTGCTAATATTTAGATGTAGAATTGAGTATTTCATTTAGTATTTTAGTGTCATTTATAAGAATTATTAAGAGTTTTTTCTGACTCACCAAAACTTGATATAGACACATATTTATTATATGAGAATACATTTAGAAGCTTGCTTTTTTTGATACTAGTTATAATAGTTTATTTCCTCAAAGATATACATGTTAAAATACCCCTAAATGTATTTTTCCAGGACATAGAACAGATGCCTTTTATGGACTAATGGGCAAAAGAGCTTTAAATTCTGGTATGTATAAAATCATGACTGAAAATAGACAGTATTTTAAATCTACTTACATTATTTTCTTTCTAAGGCATAGTTTTCAAATTATTTAAAAGGAATAATGAACTTAAAATAAGTATTTATGGTGAAAAATTCTAATTTTCATAAATAAATCTGAGAATGGGTTTATAGCTAAGTTAATATCTCCACAATATCAATCTCTCTCAAACCACCGCCTTACCAGTGTCTGCCCCATTTAATTATTACCTAACCTAAATCTTTGGGCTAGTTCCGTGGTCGGCAAACTGCGGCTCGCGAGCCACACGCGGCTCTTTGGCCCCTTGAGTGTGGCTCTTCCACAAAATACCACGGCCTGGGCAAATCTATTTTGAAGAAGTGGTGTTAGAAGAAGTTTAAGTTTAAAAAATTTGGCTCACAAAAGAAATTTCAATCGTTGTATTGTTGATATTTGGCTCTGTTGACTAATGAGTTTGCCGACCACTGGGCTAGTCTAATACTCTTTCCCTTATATCTGTCACATTTAACCTTACTGAACTAAGGGTATGGGGAATGCAGAAAATAAGACCAATTTTCACTTGTTACTAAGGCAATTTACAAGTCTTACAAGACATCACACCTGGTAGTTTTCCAACACAAAAACAAAGAAACAAAATAAATTTATTTATACAAATTACTTGCTCTTCATGAAGTTATAGAAACTCAAACTCTAAAACATCTCGATGGACGTTTGAGAGTTTTATAGTCCATTCCCATGCCTTCACAAAGGAACATAATTAAATCATCCTAGAGCAGTGGTTGGCAAACTCATTAGTCAACAGAGCCAAATATCAACAGTACAACGATTGAAATTTCTTTTGAGAGCCAAATTTTTTAAACTTAAACTTCTTCTAATGCCACTTCTTCAAAATAGACTTGCCCAGGGTGTAGTATTTTGTGGAAGAGCCACACTCAAGGGGCCAAAGAGCCGCATGTGGCTCGCAGTTTGCCGACCACGGTCCTAGAGATACACACAATCAGTCTTGCCTACAAAGCCCTCAGAAAGAAGGGATGCCACAATTCTCCTCAAAACCCATTTTAATTCTGGACAACTCTTTCACTTGCTGTAAAGGCTGCATGCTTCCTTTCTTCTCTTTTGTTTTTATTTTCTATGTAAAAGCCACATGCTTATATCTGAAAACTCACTCATCACTGTATTTCCAAGGTCAAATAACCCCTATGGCATTTTCATAAGACTGGCTTGTTGTTATGCACATTGTAGGCCTTACAGTCCCTAGTTTGGGTTCCTTGGGAAAACTATTCAAATTCTCTTCATTGCACATGGAATAAAAGTGGAATTAAAATACTAACCATATAATTAATTAGAAAGTAATCAGCAGCTGTCATATCCATCTAGAATATTTCTAATTTCTAGAAAATCTGTAGCTAAGGTATGCTGGTTTAATTCCTATTTTTCTGGAAAGTCATGTAAAAATGGTGTCTGCTAGTATTTATATTGGTTCTCTACTTTCCAAATTTAGACGACTATGTTTGTATTTCTTCATCAGTAATGTTGGGGTTGCTCAAGGTTAAATTTTAAAGACACTACCAATCTGCCTAATAAAAAATTAAAATTGTTTTATTAATATACACTATCTCCTGGCTTTTGGAAATGGAATATAAATTTAAGCCACTAGAATTTGTATCAGTAGTCCCTATATAAATGTGGTTTTCATGATAATCATATTAGACTTCAACTCTCCATTTCCAGAATGGATACAAGTTTTAGAACATGCTTAACTGCACAAATAATATAGGTACTATACAATTGAGAACAGATTAAATGCACCAAAAGTAATAATGTATTATAAGTAATAAATAGAATCACTGTAATGAATCTCAATTAATTTATGAATAAACCTTTGTTCCTCCACTTTAGTTAAGAAATATAAAAGGGAAAAAGTGGGCAAAAAAGTAATCCACACTCAGTCAGAGATCTTTTCATAAACTCAGTTGAGGTAAAGTTATTATAGGCTTCTACAGCCTTTTGTGGTCACAAACCCCTTTGACAAGCTAGAAAAATCTAGAAACCCCCTTCCCAGAGAAACGCTCCTCATCTCAGACACACAGAAGTTTACCTAGGGCTTCAGAGGGTGCAAGGACCTGGTAAGAAACTCTGCTTGAAGTTAGGAGAACGTTACGTTCCAGCTAACCCACTGACCTGTCTTTGGTTAGTTCACGTTAGCATTCACCTCACTTCTCTGAGGAACAGCGTCATGTCACCTGAAGCTGGCCAGGAAGTGAGCCTGTGTCAGTTATCTTCCTCCTATGCGCACGCCAGGGTGAGGCATGAACTGTTTCCTTCCTTCAGAACTGCCCAGTTTGGGGCTCAGCCTATTCTACCCCAGAAATGCATACATGACTGACATAAAACAATCCGTGTGTTGTCAACCTCACTTACAGGACCGTGGGCTGCTAAAGCTCGTTTGCCCCGTGTTGAGGGGAAGTGATGACTGGACACTGGACTTCCCTTCTCTCTCGACAGATCCTTCTCATTGGGAAAAGTGTTTTCAGTAACACCCAGGGGTTCTACATATCTTTCCCAGTGATTTCTGCTATTTCTATTTAAATGTAATATTTTAAACAGGGCATACTGAATTTTTAAAAGCATAGTAGTTCTCTATGATGTAAATCTAAGTGTATAAAGGGTTAGTTAAAATGATGAAAAGTATACTTAAGTATTTTGATCATATCAGTCTGATCTTTACCCTTTTGTGGTTACAGACCCCTTTGAAATTGTACTAGTATACAATATATCACATTACAACATATATATATTATGTTATATTATGTTATGTTTAATTTTGGCTTTTTTAAGTCCAGATAGTCAATGTACTTAAATTACTTGCTAGGTATATGGTAAGTCCTTTTAAAAACAGTTATTAACCTTTCACAGGACATTAGGGTGCTAGGAGGTAAGTTAAATTGTGTTGTATTTAGATGGCACATAAGCCCTACCTACAGACTGTGAGGCTGTTTCTAGTCTCAAGGACATTGGGAGGCACCCACGAGACAGGAAGAGACCCTCACAGCATAAGTTATCCCTGTATCGAGAATCAGCAAACTTTTTCTCTGAAGAGCCACACAGTAAACATTTTAGACTTTGTGAGCCACACAGTCTCTATAACAACTACTCATATCTGCCATTGTAATGCTAAAGTGGCCATAGACAATACATAAATGAATGGCTGGCGCCATGTTCTAGTCAAATGTTATTTAAAAGAAAAGGTGGTGGGCTGGATTTGGCCCAGGGCCTATAGTTTGTTGATTCTGTCCTAGAATAAGTTTCACATTTTGCTTTCATCCAATGACTGTTCCTGGTTAATTTAGGCACTGTCCTTTCTATAAATCACCTGGGGTGTCTGCCACTGTTTGAGAACGCTGCTGAGAATCAACACTGCCATATATTGTGGAAGTATGCTTTTGGGGAACCAAGTATATGACAGTCGACTAAAGTTACCATTAATTCTGTGGTTAGGTCACTTCCTGTCAGGATAGAAACTGAGGCAAGATTGGAAGATGTGCAAATAAACCTCTTGGAAATATTTCAACGGAGGGAAATAGTCATTATGCATGGCTCACAAAGTCATTATGTGTGCCTGGAACTTTCATTCCCTCAGTGCATCCTCTTAAAGAACCCTTTCTCTACTCTTTGTTCTCAGTGGCTTACGAAAGGGATGCGATGCAGAATTATGAAAGAAGACGTAAATAAACTACCTAATGTGTTTACCGAGCTTCATTTGTGTCAATGGTCAATAAAAGGTAAAAAATGAGAAATGCACTATGCGGAATAATTATTTATTTAATAATAACAATTGTTTTGAGTTAAAAACTCAACAAAGTGTTTATTTTTCATATTGTGCCAAAATGTGTTGTAAAAGGGTGTTATAATTCTAATATGATGATTCCCTCAGAAATAGAATCAGTAGTAATTTCTTAACAAAGCACAGTGTTCAATGAAGTTGTAAAGACCTGTCAACAATATCGGCTCCGAAGAAAGAAATCATTTTTGTTCCCTCGAAGTAATCACATCAGCTCCTGCTGAAAGAAAGGAAGTTCACAGATAGGCCTGTGCTTCTCCGTTTGTTTTTATGGTGAAAATGTACAAACTATATTTGTATCCCTGAAGCATGTTTTATGTTTTGTGACTATATAGAAATGTTTTAAAAAGTTTTAATGTGATTCTAAGGTCATCATTTCATTGTGTAATGTGTTGTGATAGTTGACATTTTAAATAAAAGAAGAAATACCTTGAAAGAATTGGCTATTCTTTCGTTAACATTTAGGTCAAATCAAGCAACCATTCTTTTAGTAGATGAAATATGTGCAAAGCTGCTTGGCTGACAAATAATGAAACATAAATTTACTATTTTTTTTGTTGTTGTTTGTTAACCAGAGGATATTTTTTCCATTGATTTAATAGATAAAGTGGAAGGGAGAGGGAGAGACAGAAAGAGAGAAACATTGATGTGAGAGAGACACATTGACTGGTTGCCTCTGGCATGTGCCCTGACCAGGGCTGGAGATAGGACTCAGACCATTCAGTCCACAGGCCTACACTTTATCCACTGAGCCAAACTGGCTAGGGCAAAATTTCTTTTTCTTAAAGAAAACGACTAAAATGTAATCTCAGTCTCTCTCTCTCTCTCTCTCTCTCTCTCACACACACACACACACACACACTGTGTGTTTTTCTTTATGGCTCAGTCATTTGGCATATCATTCATAGAGAAAACAATTCCATTTTGGAATCCAAAGAGTAAAGGCTAAGTTCTGTTTATACATGCCTATGATTCCCTTTTACAAAGAGGATACTGATCTACTTGGAAGATGCATTTCCCTCGTTATTTCCTTGTTGGGTAACACAGCAGTGCACACTACCATTTCAGCCCTGCTTTGGTCCCAGGTATGAGTTCCCCAGTGTGTGAATCTCACTAGAATGAAGACATCCAATGAAACGCTCACAAAGGTCATCAGAAGATGATAGAAAGATGGGGGGAAGGGCTGGTAACATGATATCATCCCATAACAAAGGCAAAAGCCCTTTCCCAGCATGTCTAAGGAGAGCCTGGGAATTGCTAACACCCACAGCACTCTCCAGCAAAAACACGGGCATTGGGAATACATACAGAGGGGGGCTCTCATATATTTATTTAAGGGGACGTATTAATAAGTATCTTTGGAACTGTTTTCTGATTGCACAGAGAATGTAAGATACTGACGTGGTAAAAACAACTAGGTATAAGCATGGTTCAGTGTAATCAAACGCCAAGAGGTTAGCCTGGATCAGTGTTAAAACCACCTGTGGGACTGGGAAGCTAAAACACATTTTAACCTTTCTGTCCTTAAATGAATAACTTGTTTTAAATTTAAAAAATTCCAACAAGTTCATTTTCCTTATAATACAACTAGAGGCCCAGTGCACAAATTCATACACCAATGGGGTCCCTTGGCCTGGCCTGTGGGATTGGGCCGAAACCAGCTCTCTGATATCCCCTGAGGGGTCCCGGATTGCAAGAGGGTGCAGGCCAGGCCAAGGTACCCCACAGGTGCATGACTGGGACCAGGGAGGGACACGGGAGGTTGGCAAGCCAGGGAGGGACTGCAGGAGGGCTCCAGGGTGTGTCCGGCCCATCTCACTCAGTCCCCATCAGCCGGACCCCAGCAGCAAGCTAACCTACTGGTCGGAGTGTCTGCCCCCTGGTGATCAGTGCACGTCATAGCGAGCAGTTGAGTGGCCTTAGCGTATCATTAGCATATTATGCTTTGATTTTGTTTGAATGGCCAACAGGTCAACCAGACACTTAGTATATTAGGCTTTTATTATATAAGATACATTTAAATGTGACAAAATACAGTATAAGCAAAATGGAGAAAATCAGTCATCTAGAGCCCCATTCCCCAACTGTATTGTTAAATTTTTTATTTAACAATAACAATAATCTATACTAATAAAAGGGTAATACGCTAATTAGACCGGACATCCTTCCAGACAAAGCCATGGTGGCGGGGTCTGAGGCAGAGGCGGTTAGGGGCGATCAGGCCGGCAGGGGAGGGCAATTAGGGGTGATCAGGCCAGCGGGGGGGGGGGGTAGTTAGGGGCTATCAGGCCAGCACGGGGGGGCAGTTAGGGGCAATCAGGCTGGCAGGGGAGGGCAGTGAGGGGCTATCAGGCCAGCGGGGGGGGGGGGGGGAAGGGAGCAGTTAGGGGCAATCAGGCCAGGAGGGGGGAGCAGTTAGGGGGCGATCATGCCAGCAGGCAGAGGCAGTTAGGAGCAATCAGGCAGGCAGGCAGGTGAGCGGTTAGGAGCCAGCGGTCCCGGATTGCGAGAGGAATGTCCCAAATTGGAGAGGGTGCAGGCCAGGCTGTGGGACCACCCCATCCCCCACATGAATTTCATTCACCAGACCTCTAGTTGTAATATATAATCATAATCATCATAACAGCTTTCATTATGCATATAAGGATGTGTTGGTCAACCGTGGACTGCATAAACCATTGTGGTCCCATAAAATCATGATGGAGTTAAAACATTCCTATCACCGAGTGACTACGTAGCTGTCATAACATACTGCACTGCCTTACTCACCTACTCGGGTGATTCTGGTGTAAACAAGTCTGTGTTGCCAGTCATATAAAAGTATAGCACATGCAATTACATACAGTACATGATCTTGATAATGATTAGAAACAACTTATGTTACTGGTTTATGTACTTACTATACTATGCTTTTTATCCTTACTTTAGAGTGTACTCTTTCTACTTATAAAAATGTTTGCTGTAAAACCATACGCCGTGTTACACCCGCAGCAGCCTCATAATCTTGTGTATACCATATATGTTGATTGCATCATTTTCTCTTGTGCTTGACTTAATCCCATGGTGTTTTGCACAGTAACATGCTGTACAGGCTTGTACCTCTGGAACAGCTCTACCATAGAGCCTATTGGGCTATACCATCTAGGCTTGTATAAGTGGCACTCTATGGCATTTGAACAACAAGAAATCTAATAATGCATTTCTCAGAGCATAGCCCCATTATTAAGTGCCACATGACTGTACATATTTAATCACTCAATAAGGAAGTATTATTATTAGCATCATCTTAATTTTACAGGTGAGGATATGAAGCTCCAGGAAATATTTGGGCCAGACCTTATACTATGAGAGGAGTCAAGATTAGTAAAAAATATTAAGGGGAATATAGCAAGGCAAATTAATATATAACAAGGAGATTGATTAAGCACTCTGGTATATTGATACAACTGAATATTATGCCGTCATTTAAAATGAGACAGTGTATTTAGTGAAATGAAACAACATATGTGGTGTGTTGTTAGGTACAAAGCAATATTTCTGCATTCTATATGCATATATATTTCTGCATAGATATTATAACAAGAAGGAACAATGTCTGGATAAGAGTGTGGGATTCAGAGTTGAACTGCTCAGGTCTGAATGCCGGCTCATCACCTAATGCCTTGATGATGGACAAGTCTCTAACTTACCTTCCTGATCAGTAAAATTGGACAATGATAGTATTATATCCATGACTATCACACACTAACATAAACAGTGGATATTGCCCACTGGAGGCCAGCTGAGGGTGTGGGCGCCTGCAAAGCTCACAGCAAGTGTTCAGTGAAGGGAAAGGAGACCCTATCGCCATTGTTAGCCACTCTCCAAAATGCCAGGGAGGAAATTTGCACTATATTTTTGCCACTAAAATGTTTTTGTTTATAGGCACACTGAAGCAGCAGCAGCGTGTGGGTGGTTTTTAAATCATTGCCACACAGAATAAATCTAGCGCTTTATTACACACCGGGCAGCACTTTGTACCATTCATTTGTGCCCTGGACAGGCCCCACTGCCCCTTCAGTCTCTGCAGCTCTCTAAAGCCTGCAGCAGGCTCCACAGTGCTGCCCAAGGACCTGCATCAGCGAGACTCCCTCAGGCCCGCGTTCCCTCCGCCCGAACCCCAGCAACAGCATGAGTGCAGAGCAGGAGAGAAATGTCAGCCTTACGTTTGGACTCATGAAATGTTTACCGTTACCTTCCCTCTGGGGCATGTTTCCTTTAACTTGGGTAAGTTTTCTTCACCCATATTCTCTCTTCAATATGTTATTCTGTTATGAAACAGCACAAAGACCAATCTATATAATTAAGTTACCTGAACACTTTATTGTTTTGGGGTGTTTTTTTGTTTGTTTGTTTGTTTAGTTTGGTTTGGTCAGAATCCAGGGCAAAAACAAATGACACTCCAAGTGAGCTATTTGAAGAGAATTTAATAAAGGGACCAATTACTTAGAAGTGGATGGGGCAGAGAAGGCGGCAACGGAAGTGGTTCTCTGAGCTGGCACCCTCGGGAGCCACTGCTAACCCTGCCTGAAGGATCAAGGTGAGCACATGAGTCATAAGGTATAGAAATGTCTACTCACTATGTTGTATTCCTGAAATTAATATAGTATTTTATGTCAACTGTAATCGAAAAATAATTTTTAAAAAAGATGAAATGGCCCTAGCCAGTTTGGCTCAATGGGTAGAGCATCAGCCCATGGACTGAAGGGTCCCAGGTTCGATTCCAGCCAAGGGCACATACCTCAGTTGCATACCTGGTTAGGGCGGGTTCAGGAGGGAGGCAAACAATTGATGTGTCTCTTTCACATCAATGTTTCTCTCTCTGTGTCTCTCCCCCTCCCTTCCACTCTCTCTAAAAATCAATGGAAAAAGATCCTCAGGTGAGGATCAACAATAGCAACAAAATGATGAAATGAGGGTCTCTTGTGCAAAGGGCCAGGTGGAACTGTTGTCTTCAGTCAGGGGCAAAACCAACACAGGGTGATCAGGTGTGTGTGGAGGGGACAGGCTGGGAGGCCACAGAATAAATATCCCATCGCACTCCCCTCCTGCCGTCTGGTCTCCTGCCGGGGACTCCCATTGGGAAAACCCAACCAGAACACACGGGGCTCAGAGCTCGTAATGCTATCCACACAGGCAAGCAGAACAGGCAAGGCACCAGAGCAGGCGGAGAAAGCTGGTGGGGCATCTGGAGGTGGAAAAGGAAGCTGTCCAGTACATCATGTACGCCATTATTTTTAATCAAAAGAAAACCAACGAGCAAAAATTCAAATAAAGAAATGCATAAAGTAAAAATAAGCGTCCTCCTCTGGACACCCAATGCTATTCCCCAGGGATACAGTTTGATATGAACGCATCCAACAAACACACGAAAAGAATAATCTGAGCACATTATGCTGAAATCTCCCTTTAAACACGAAATCATTATATATTATTTTTTAAGTTATATTTTAAAGAAATTAATAAGTACAGGGGGATTTCTTTTTTTTTAAAGGCAGAGTAAGAACTTTTGAAGGACCAGAAATTATGTGGGTCCCTAAATAAGATAACACCCCGGAAGCCACAGCGGTCAGGCATGGACCTGGCAGGAAACTGCCGGAGGCTGCAGAAGAAGGTGGGAACCTGGGGAGGGAAATGACCTCTGAAGAGCAGACAGACTTAGCAGCAACACTGGGTGCCATGAGGTAAGGAAACAAAATCTAAAACTTCTTAGGGAAAATAACATTTAGCCAAGCTTATCATTTAGCAACGAGGATGAATCTGTGAAAGAAAAAACAGCTAAAAGCTGTTAGCTCAAGCCTTTACTAAGACCATCACAACATATAGCGCAAGATAGCTGTTGCACTACAGAGCAGACAGCCTACGGAACTCATATGTTAAACTGATGAAGGTCTAAGTTCCACTATATTCTGAAAATTTTTCACTGTTCCAGTTCTCGGAATGGATGGGAAACTTAGGCTGTATTAGTCATGGGGCAAATTTTGGGGACTGGAGCCATGGTGTCAGCAGCTATTAGGTCGTCCATTTGGATTTAGTAGGATTGGTAAGGAGGCCCAAATCTTGCCATCAGTGGAATAAATTCAGCCACTCACCTTCTTTCACAAATTAAGGGTGTTTTCAAACATGTAAGACCTTCTGAAAGTTTATCATCCATCTACTTTGAAAGCATTACTAGATTATGTATTTCAGCAAGAAGAAAACTAAATCTGGGAGGAAGCAATGAACAAGAAACATGGTACGACAGTAATAAAAAACATCACTAAATTCAAATCAGTCGCTGTGTGTATATGTATTAACTAAACAAACCGGACATAAAATTCCACAAGATGTCAACATGGGAGTGAGTCAGAGAAGGAAGAAGAGTGTAAAGGGAATACATGCATGCTAAATTTCTTGTCCTGTTGAGAGAAAGGGTAGACTGTAAATGTATTTCACTCTTTCCTCAAAGCTAGTTTACATACATGTAAGAAAACTATTTTCTAAAGTAAATAAAAGTATAGAGATAATTTCTAATCTATGCTTCATTGAGTCATTATTTGGCATAAAGAAGTATTTAGGTAAGTTAAAAAACTTCCTCTGCCCCTATTACATAAAATGATAGTCTTTCCTAATATCCATTAATGGTCTCTTAATAGGTATTAAGTCTATTCGGTAAATACATCATCCTGCCTTTGCAGTCATTTTTCAATCCTGATTCAATTATGTGAGGTTATAAAAATATATTCTATTATTCCACATAAATACTTTTGAATGTTTTGTTTTTAAAATTCCATTGTAATGGCTTCCTCAGGGCCCAAGTATTTTATGTGACTCCAACCCATAATAATGGAGGTTGGGTTGCAATTTCAGAAAGGTAAAAAAATTGTTACATTACTCAGGCACAATAGGTCAGAAAAGATTGGTTCATTCACTCATTTATTTACTCATTTGTCCATTCATTTATTCATCATATATCAGTTGTCCCTTAGTTGTAAAACATTGTGATGTGATACTGACATCAAACACTCACTATCTTATAGGAGAATATGATATGCCCAAATAACCAAATTGCCATAAGAGAAATATAGAGTCTGATTAGCCATCTGATGGCAGAGACCATTTCCCTCTGGCTCTCTGGTAATTCCTTGTGCCAGGAAGAGTGCTGGCTCAAAGCAAATGCTCATAGTTACTGAATGGGAGGAGGAGGGGTAAAAGGGATGAATGAATGAGTAAATAAATAGTAGAAGAGGTGGCATGTCATCTAGGCTTTGAGGATGAAAGGATCTGCTTATGGGAAGATAAAGAAGCAGGTTTCCAGAAGCAAGGTCATGCTTCTGACTCTTATATTGATCACTCTAATTCAGTGCTTTTCCAGCAGAGCAAATAGATGCCTCAGCATGGTCCCAAACCTCCCTCTCTACTGTCTTGTCACAACCACTTGAGAAATCAGCCATGAACTTATATAAAGGCAAATGCAACCCCAGAAACTAGGGAAAATTTGCCCATCCATCAAATGAGTACCGTCCTTTCCAAAGGAGTCACCTTGAGGTTTATACACTTAGTTCCATGGTGTTGACATTATTCGTTACATGCTAAGAACTCTGAAAATTGCCTCCAGAATCTGTATCAACCCTCTTTAAACATCCACAATGGTTACATTTTTATCCCTTAAGAGCAGCTTTGATATTTGGGAGTCCTGATATTTCCTCTATTTAAATGTGCCAATAGTATCAATTTAGCAATGCTATTATTGAATATTTGAAAGAGGCACCACAATTACATCCCCAGAATATTTGTTCTATGGGATTTGGATGTAAAGTGAAAGGAAACTGGTTTAGATGGTTACATCACCATTTTATTTCAATAAATTCTCAACTACCCACTATATTTCAGCATTAAAACATTCGTTTTCCTTTAATTATTTCATTTTTAAAATGTTATTATCATAAGAACACTTAACAAGAAATCTACTCTGTTACCAAATTCTTAAGTGTACAATACATTGTTGTTGATTATAGGTATGAGGTACTGCAGATCTCTATAGCTTATTCATCTCACTTACCTGAAACTTTATGCCCATTATTATCCCCATCTCTCCCTTCCTCTAGCAACCACCTTTCCACTATTTGATCCCATGAATTTGTCTTTCTGTGATCGGCTTATTTTACTTAGCTTATTTCACTGATTTTACTTGTCCTCAAGGTTTATCCATGATGTTGCATATTGCAGAATTTCCTCTTTTGTAAGGCTTAATAGTATTTCAGTGTGTATCTATACCACATTTTCTTTTCTTTTTTCATATATATATATATATATATATATATATATATATATATAAATAATAGATTTCAGAGAGGAAGGGAGAGAGAGAAAAAAATAGAAACATCAGTGATGAGAGAGAATCACTGATCGGCTGCCTCCTGCACACTGCACACTGGGTATCGAGCCTGCAACCTGGGCATATGCTCTGACAGGGAATCAAACCATGACCTCCTGGTTCATAGGTGGATGCTCAACCACTGAGCCACACCTGCCGGGCTATCCACTCATCTCTTAATTGACATTCAAACTTGTTTCCACATCTTAGCTACTGTAAATAGTTCTACAATGATCATATGCATGCTAACATCTCTTTGAGATCCTGGTTTCAATTATTTTGCATGAATATCCAGATTTGGGATTGCTGGATCACATGACAGCTCTAGTTTAAAAATTTTTAAGGAATATCCATGCTTTTTTCTATGGTGGCTGTACCACTTTGCATTTCTACCAACAGTGTACCAACATTTTGTAATGGCATATTTTCAAAAAGCTCAACGGAATTGAAGTACAAACTAACATGTATTGGAATATCAGAGTTGCTGACAATTCAGTAAGATATTGAAGTAAGATCAAACTAATAACTTAAAAGTTTAGAATATCATTTTAAAGAATTATTTCATAGCAAATAAGTATATCAAGAGGACTAGAATTTTTTATTAGTGAAAAACTTGCCAGTGATTCTGAACCAGAAAAACAGCCTTTACAAAAACTGCAAAAACTTCAAAGAGTGAGCATCTTTCTGATGTAATTCCCAGCAGTATATGTTACCATGGCACAGACAAAGAAACACCCTATTTTAAAAATGGTACCATTTCTCAGAAAAGGGTCTTATCTGTGCTCCTAGATGGTGAATATACTTTTCCTTGTATCATCATTATGACATAGTATAAATGCCATGTCTTCAATGCCCGACACTAGTGAAGATATGCCAATGTCTTTCCCATCATGTTCAGGGTAGTCTATATTTTGGGTATACCATCTTTCTATGTTACTGATAGATTTCTTCCATTATTCAGTAATAGTCAAAGACACCCTGTCCTCTTTACAGTTGACCTAACAATGGAGAATCTTTCTCAGGTTCAATCTGTCTCATGCTTCAAATTTCCCAGACTTTAAATCCCTCTCTAATGAAGAGCATCCTTCCTTTTAAGGGCTCACCTGATTGGGTCAGGTCACCCGGAATAAACTCCCCTTTATAAAGCCACTGTGCCATATAACATAACCTAGTCAGGAGAGTGATAACCCACCCTATTTACAGATCCCTCCAACACTCAAGGGTTGGAGGTCATCTTAGAATTCTGCCTACCATAGATTCCACCCAATTTAGCAGTCTCCCAAAACACTGGCCCTGCTGTGAGCTCCATCAAGCTGGACAGCAAGTGTATCAGGATTCTAGCACATTTCTGAGGGCAGTGCTACTGATTGTGGGCACAGAGACTAATGAGCGACAAAAGTTGTGCTCTCTCACCAAATTTCAAACAAAAATTTTAGAGGCTTACATCTTTTTGTAAAGAGAGGTACCCACCTAAATAACCTAAGATTATTAAAGAAAACAAGAACACTTTAAATGTCTGGTTTGAGATTACCAATACCAATTATTCAAAATTATGTTCTTCCTGTAAAAGAGCTGTGTTCTGATTCTCCTCTTCATCATGAAAATGAAAGTGATGATGAATGATGGCTCTACAAAAGTATGCTCCACCTATGATAATCTTGAGCCTCTTTGTTGAGCTAACTCGTAAAAGATGTATTCATTATACACACTGAAATATATGGCAGGCTGACGGCAGCTGTTCCATCTGTCCATTTCAGTGCCTACAGTTCTATTTCAGATCTTCCCTGTCTTTTTCCTAGACCCTGCATTAGCCCCTCACTAGTGCCTAGGGTTCATTAGCATGCCTTTTTTTCTTGATAACCAGACATGATGTATTGGGTAAAAGGAACTACTAGAAGTAGGCCTGGACTCCCTGTAATCACCTATCTGTCTCTTCAATCTTGGAGGCAATGGTTTGCTCTGTTTCCTCCCTTCTCATACAGATCAAGAAAAGTTATTTTATTCATAAAGCTGTATGTACCACTACATTCATTGCAGCATTATTCATGGTGGCCAAGTCATGAAAACACTGAACATGTCCTTCCATAGATGATAAAGATGGGGTTCATATATACAATGGAATACTACTCTGCCATAAGAAAAGGTGAAATATGCCATTTGTGACAACCTGGATGGGTCTTGAGAATATTATGCTAAGCAAATTAAGTCAGACAGAAAAAGTAAAGAACCATATGATTTTACTCATATACGGGATATAAACCTGAAAACAACAAGTGAACAAATAAGACAAACAAAAACTCATAGATCCAGACAACAGTATGGGGGTTTCCAGAGAGAAGGAGGTTCAGGGGAAGGTAGTAAAGGGTAGAGGGGGTCAAATATATAGTGATGGAAGGAGACTTGACTTTGAGTGGTAAATACACAGTGCAATTTACAGATGATGTATTATACATTGTGCTCTTAAAACCTACATAACATTATTAACTAATGTCATCCCAATAAATTTAATACAAAAATTTTTAGATTATATATCTATATATAAATATAAAATGTGTGTAATTGCTTGACTAATGCCTGTCTCTCATGTTAGACTCTAAGTTTCATAAAATTAAATTTGTTTTTGCTCAAAATTGTATATGCAAGATCTATCCCAGTGCTTGGTAAGGAGGTGCTCTATATATATCTGTTGAATACAATAATGAATGAGTGGCATGACTGTATAGCATCTTTATCCAAAGTCCTGTAATTCTGATAATTCTCAGGGGGAAAGGGGTTTGGGGGGGTTCAGGAAGAGACTGGACAAAAATCATACACCTATGGATGAGGACAGTGCGGGGGAGGTAAGGGCAGAAGGTGGGGTGGGAACCGGGTGGAGGGGAGCTATGAGGGGAAAAAGGAGAAACAATTGTAATAATCTGAATAAAGATTTATTAAAAAAATAAAAGTTAATGTTTGCAAATTAAAATAAATAAATAAATAAATAAATAAATAAATAAATAATTTGGCTCTCAAAAAAAAAAAAAAAGATCCAGAGACAGAGAAGCATCAAACAGACCGTCAAACCTCAGGGGGAAGGCAGGGGAGCGGGGGGAGAGTAAGAGATCAACCAAAAGACTTGTATGCAGGCATACTACCGGTAGTATAAGATTAACCAATAAACACAGACACTGGGGGGCGGGGGGATGAGGGCATGTGCGGGGCGGGGGGTGGGGGGGGGGGCGGGGAGGCGTGGCCGGGAGAGGTCAAGGGGAGAAAAAGGAGACATATGTAATACTATACGTAATACTTTAAACAATAAAGAATTTTTTAAAAATCAGAAAAACATTGCATAACATCATTAAACTATACTATGCTCAAATGTTTTCTCCAAGACTGGTTCCTCTTATCACCTGTTTACATATTTCTGTTCAAAGGAACATGTTATTGAAACAGGAGAGAGATGGTATTGTTGTGTTTGTTCTATAGTACACAAACACTTAACAACTCCTAGCAGCAATATAAAGGATATATATCTAAGATGACAGCCTGCATTTAAAATATGCTATAAAGCATTTCTCTTAAATTATACTATGTGGGATGCTATAAAAATGTTTTTGTTTTTGTACAATGTATGTTGTGCAATGTACAATGTTACAGTATTTTTAATATTTAAAAAGGCTTTTTTGAGAAGGAAACAACCAACATACTAAGCATTTGTCATTTTTCTCACATGCTATCATTAGTTTACAAGTTAGGATCTCAGAATCTGAGGCTCTGAGAAATATAAGCCATTTCTCATAGAAAAATAAGCCAGCAAGACAAATTCGGTTCACTGTGAGCAGATACATATATTGTTGTTAATCCTCCTCAGCTGAGGATATTTTCCATTGATTTTTAGGGAGAAACACATCAATTGGTTGCCTCCTGCGTGAGCCCCAACCTGAATCGAGCCCAGGACCCTTTGGTCCGCAGGCCGAAGCTCTATCCACTGAGCCAAACCGGCTAGGGCTGAGCAGTTATATTTAAATAGTTGGTTCAATCCTGGTGCTGAAACCGTGTTAGCCAAATTAATCAATAATTATTTAGCCATATAAAATGAAAGATTGTCTGTGAATTTCCAGATATAAATGCCAGTTCTCTGTCCCTTGACTAAGCGAATTTTGGATTGAATAGACAAAGCTAAGACATATTTTAAATATGCAAAACAATGCTATGCCTTGTGCATAAATACCTGCGTGTCATAGAAAAAGGACCACCTTAGTAGCCATGATAAACATGGAAATTCAGGGTGATGGGCTTCCACAGTCCAGGTACAGTTGATCCTTGAACAACAGGGGTTTGAGCTGCAGGATCCACTTATATGTGGATATTTTTTTCCCGTAAATACTGTGAGCCCTTCCTATCCGCAGGTTTCACAACCGCGGGTCGAAAACACTGCTTTTGCATTGCCAACCGCAGATTCCCAACCGCAATCAAAAACAGTATTTTCCTATTGCAAACTGTGGTTTCCCAACTGCGGATTCTCAACCATGGACATTGCAGCGGGGATTCGGGGATTCCAAGGGCTGACTGTAGAATCAGAAGTTAGACCAGGAAGTGGAGGAGAGTTGTTACGCTCAGGTTTTCTACTGCTCAAGGGTCTGTCCCCAACCCGTGCCTTGCTCAAGGGTCACTCTTGTGTTATTTCTTAAGCTGAGCGATGCATACATAGGTGGTCATTAGCTTCTTAATCCCTTGTAGTATGTTGGAAATATTTCACAAGTAGTTTAATTAGAGGTTGAAGAAATTTTTTTATTTTATTATTATTATTATTATTATTATTTTTTAAGGAGCACCTAAAATAGAGTGCTGTGAGCAGGTCGGGCCTTCTTGTGAAAAAGACTTTTCTTAAAGACCTAGGTAAGGTCCCTACCCGCCTCCCAGGGCACACTGGTAAGGAACCTTCCAACGTGACGGCGTGACAGTGCCCCTGCCTTCCAGGGAAGCCTTGACCCCTGGACCTAGAGCCCTGCTTCTCCGTCCTCACATTTGCCCACAGAAACTGCCCCTCCCAGTGTTCCCTGCCCTCACTAAGCCGCTCCCTCCTCACGGCATCTTCTCGCTGGGCCTGGCCTCTGCCATAAGAGGCCCCACAACCCGCTCTAGCTAGTCCCACTTTTCCCTGGCACATCTCAATTGCATAGAATGCTTCCAGGAGCCATTTTTAAAGTCATTTTTGAAACGTCTGGTAACATGGCATTAATAAAACATTCCTCCCAGCACAAGCTTCTACTGACTGTTCTCATTACTAAACCTCAGATGGTCGGCAGAGTGGCTGGTTTTCTTGAATAGCCTGTGTTCATATGTACACAGCTGGCTTCCTCATTTGATATCCTGCTTAAATGTTTACAACTCGGCTTAATAGTTAAAGTGCAAAACGCTCCACGTTTTAGTGCCTCCATTGGAACTATGTTCCCATGCTCCCTGCTCATGATGCCCAAAGCTGAACTAGCATTTGGTGAAATGATGCCACAATATATCGTCTTCAAGAAGTTTCTTTGCTGCAAACACTCGTCCGTTATTGCCAACGGACACTTAGGCTTTTGAGAAAGTATGAATTTCCTGGAAATTGGCAAGGACGTTTTACAGGAAAATTTTTGGTCCCAGTGACTCAAACTGCGTGATGTTGTCACACCCAATGTGCACAGAGAAAGTCAGGGTATCCCAAAACTACCAAAAATAAAAAATAAATTATTATTTAAAATACTGTTTAAAAAGTTAGTGGAGAAAAACAATTCAAAATGAAACTCAACAACTGAAAAAAAACCCTTAGTCGAAGGGTTAGAACCCTGAAATGTTTAAGGTAACATGCAAGTCAGGTTTTATGTCACCAACCCTCTCACTCTGACCTCACACTCACCTCCCTTTCTGTGCCTCTTCTCATAGCCAGTATCTCTCTGTGTCCCTGTGTCCTCATTCTGCCTCGTGCTGAAATGAACTACCACAGCTGTGCCCACCCAGCCTAGCTCTTCCTGAGCAGTTCTTAATACCCAGAACCTGCCCTTCCCTGCCACGCCACCATCAAAACCCACCTGTTCTGTGGCTCATCCACAAGGGCTCATTCCATTTTCACAATGGAAATTCGTGTTCTCTTAAAGTACTATTGGAAGGTTATGGCTACCATTATAGCTTTACAGACATTTCTAATCCAAATAAATGCATCTTTGACATGCCCTAAACCAGGAGTCCTCACACTTTTTAAACAGGGGGCCAGTTCACTGTCCCTCAGACCGTTGGAGGGCCGGACTATAGTTTAAAAAAAAACTTTGAACAAATTCCTATGCGCACTGCGGGCCCGGGACGAGTCGGCTGCTAAGCAGGACAGGCAGCAGCACCCGGTGGGCCGGATAAATGTCCTCGGCGGGCCGCATGTGGTCCACGGGCCATAGTTTGAGGACCCCTGCTAAAAGGTAGCTAGAAGGAGACATTTGGGAAGGGAGGGGTGTGGGGGGTGGTTGTTGCTAACGGTGTTGTTTTAGTTTCCCTAAATTACAACCCCTGAGTAACTGATAACTCCATCTGCCCTGAAGCTATGTGGCGGGTTGGCCTTGCAGGAGTAGGAGTTGGTCCTGCTTCTTTGTCCTTTGTGTGTGTGTGGTTGTTATCCCCCAAGAAATCCCATGGCACCTTGACTGTGCCATGCTCCTACACAAGATGGGACAAGCAGATGGAGTTGGTCTCAACACTCTGCTTTTAACTCAGTCAGGCCCAGACAGACAGCTGCCAGCTCTCAGGGGTCCTGGACTCTGAGTCCTCACCGGTGGCCACCCTGCGACTCACTTCCAGGTCCGCCCTTGGGGTCTACCAGCTCCGCACTTCTTGCTTGGCTTTCTGTTTGAGACCTAGTGCTCTGGGTCTGGTGTTCTGCTCTCCATCTCCAATCTGGTCCAGCCTCACCCACTTACACGATATCTAGTTTGTCCCACCTGATTCAAGCCTGACCCTCAGACTACCCCAGTGACAGCCTGTCTGGCTAGTGCTTCCCTCTGGCCTTTCCGCTTCCACTTCAGCTCTTCCGTGTCTTTTTAGTGGTCAGGATGAGCAAAGCCAGCCTTAGATGTGGGTGCAGGAAATGGTTAGCTGCACAATGATTATGTGTGTTGTATAATTGGAGGTTAGGAGCCTAAACCCTAGAGTTGGACCACGTGGGTTCAAATCCCACATCCATTACCCATTTGCTATTTAACATTAGGAAACTTCCTTAACCTCTCCAAGCCTTGCTTTGTGGGGACGATCAAGAGACTTATGGCATAAGGTGATAGTTGAAAATAAAAGAGATATACAAATACTGTGCCTAGCCTGGTAACTGGCATGAAATGAATGGTCAACGCATTAGCTAATGCTAGAATCATTACTGTGACCAGGTATTGTAGGGACTCTTGGTTCCACTATTAGAGATTCTATCCTTTATCAGCTCTTCCTAAAACCCATTGTACTAATGCACAGTGGACTTTTGGTGACAGCCAGAGAACTTGGTTTTGACAGGAGGGCAGTGAACTCCAGGAAACCTGAGGGCAGAAGTGGGTGGAAAAAGTTGTCAAAAGTAAGAGGTACAGACAGAGAAGCAGCACTAAAGATGAACTTCACCTAATTCACAGGGCTGACTGTCATGACTGGAGTGGGCATGGATGTGTGACTGCGGATGGAAAGGGAGAATGTATACTGCATAGATAACCATCATGGTACTTCCGTTTTAAACAACTCAAAGAGTACCAGGCACAGGGGAGATGTGCTAGGGGTGCCATTAAATAAAACACAATGCGAAGAGTGCTCTCTGGAGTTGTGTGACAGGGTGGCTCTGAAGTGCCACACTCCTCAGCATGCATTTCACACCACTCCTCCCCACTGTGCAAAATCTCTGCTCCAAGGTGAAAAAGGATTGATCTAAGCTGGTGGTTTTCAACCGGGAGCAGTTCTGACACCCAGGGGACATTTAGTTATCACAACTGGGCAAAAGAGGGAGTTGCTACTCACATCTCTCAGGTAGAGGTCAATGATGTTGCTAACCATCTAACAATGCATAGGGCACGCATAGATCATAGACCGACTCCACTCTTTGATGCTTGCTGACAACTTTTAAGCATCTCCCCCTTGTGTCCAACATCTGGGCAAGCTGATAAGAAACCCTGGTGCTCCGTCCTTTGGCTGGACTGAAAAAATTAAAGTACACAAGCTCCTGACTGCATGGGGAAACACTCGTCCACCCCATAAGCATTACAGAGACCCCAAGCTAGTCCATTTTTTGCTTTTGCAAGCCCTGCTCTATCCAGAAAGCCTCACGATGAATTTCATAAGCCTTTCATACCCTGTGTTGGGGGCATTATCCACCTTAACATCAAAACTAAATTTTATGTGGGTGTCTATTCTGCTTCTGCAGAGTAGTAACACATAGTAGACGGGAATAGAAGAGACATTTGTCAAGGAGCAGGCAGGCCCCTCTTGCAGCAATAGGGCAAAGGGAAGTCACAGAACTTCCTCCCAAGTGTTCTGGTGCGACTAGAGAAGATGTAATTTGCTCAAAGCGTATCTGTGCTCTTGGCCATGCACGCGTCTATGACATTAACACATTTGCTCTGATGCTGAGGACCAGCCCCTGAGTCTGGCCAGTTTACTTGAAGGAAAATCTAAGAAGAGCAAAATGTACCTCCATTCCTCATTGTTGCCAGCAAAATGTACCTCCATTCCTCATTGTTGCCACGCGAGGCAGGGGAAAGCCCGCCGGAAGTGCACGTTTGAGAAACATGCTACAGGCAGGGACCATTTCCTCAAAGCAGAAAATTTTCATGATATCGAAGGTTATTTTTGCCTAAAACTCACACAAAATTATTCATCTCTAAGGAAAGGTAAAATATTGCTTGCCTGCAATATTTCCATCTTGTTGACTGGTTTAACTAGATGAAAACTGCAAGCCTTGATGTCAAGCTGAGATTAAAATCCAATTTGCCAACAGAGAGAGAATTTTTCATCAATTTGGTGAATATGCGAAATAGAAAAATCAGCTTGTCACCCCGAAATATATGGGACACTACATTTGATAAATAGGAAACAAATGTTGTCAACATCCTTCTCTGAAAAAACAAACAACGCTTTAAAAAAACCATTTCCTTTCCACTCTGAAATGCTTTCGGAGCAATGTCGTCTTTAGAGCAGTGAAGAAATGTTTCCCTTCCTTCTTTACCAGGATTTAGTATTCTTAGTCCCTCTGCATCCTAGAAACTGAATGGGAGAGCTCTGAAAGATGGCACTTCAGGGAATTATGTCTGTCTGTGCCTTGTAATTTCACAAGCCACTCGGTATCTGTTATTCATTTCCTGCCAGTGACTAAATGGATACCGTTAAGGACTCTTTCTAGAAGAGAGCCCAGGAGACAGGTAAGCAAAGCTTTGGTCACTGATCACCCACAGTCGGTGACGACTGAGCAGCATTTATAGTCGTGACAAGATAGACAACAAAAAGCAGATTGGATTAATTCAAACAAGGTTACCATCTCTGCAAGGCTGGAACTTGCCTCCTGGGACAGATATGTATGTAAGAGCAGAGATAGGAGTTTTTGAGTAATTTTTTAAAACTTACGTTAATTACCACTAACTACTATTCACCCCAGCACTAATATACCCTTACACATAGTGGGCACATAATAATGTAACAGAAAATGAATGAGTGCATTAGAACCAATAGGGTTTTTTACTGACCATCAAAGTTTATTTTATATTCACATACACTGATGATTAAATATGAAGATAGCTAAGTCATTCTAATTTAAAAATTAGTATGATCTGCAATGTCTAAATTATACTAACAAAACACTGCCTGTTGTAAAGGACTGTAAAGAACATTTGTGTACATTCTCAGCATTAGAGAAGCTTGGTTGGGGGGGGGGTGTCTTATTTTAAACTTTACTAGATATTGCCCATCTGCTCTCCAAAATGGCTAAACCAGTTCATACTTCCTCAAGCTGGATAAAAAGGGTGTTCATCAATCCACATCTTTGCTAGCACTTAGGCTCATCACTTTTTATTAGTTTTTACAGTGTGATGTGTGTAGTTATTGTAGTTTTCACTTGCATTTTTCCTGATTTGTAGTGAGATGGAGCATGTTTTTGGGTTACTTGGGTTTAGTGTTCAGCTGCTCTGTAAATTGTCTCATAACTTTTCCCCGTTTTTCAATGGAGCTTGTTATCTTCTTCCTATTGATTTGTAAGAATCGTTATGCATCCTGAGTATCAACCTCCTGTTGGCTATATGCACTGAAAATATTTCAATGCATTGTCTTTTCTGCTTCCTTGAAATGTTTTTGATGTAGTGCTTATTTTAATATAATTAAATCCATCAATCCTTTCTTTTGTAACCATAGCAGCATTATTTGCAATAATTGGGGGGGGGGGTGGTGATAGAAACATCCAATAAAACATCAGCAGGAAAATGAAAAAAAAAAATCCAGGTATATTCAGACCATGAAATGCTAGGCAACAGTGAAGGAACTGCAGCTTCATATATCAGCATAGGTAGATCTCACAGATAAAACACTGAGCGAGAAACACAAGTTGAAGAAGACGATAAGCAATACAAATATACACCAACTTTAAAAACCTTTAAAATGATTTGACATAACACATCAAGAAATATATGAAAAGACAAATTCCCAAGTCAGGTTTACAATCTAGCTCTTTGTGTTTTCATATTTTTATACTTTGAAATAAGTATATTGACTGCAGTAGCAGTTCTTGGGTCTAAGTCATTCTCTAATGAGCCACATCAATCTTCCCCAAAAGCCACGTTGAATAAACACACAACGGGCACTGATTCTACATCATAAATTCCTAAGACAGTGTCTTCCAGGATGAGAATACGGGATCATCGCCAGTGCTCAGGGAAAGAGGATCATCCAAGCTATGTCACTTTCATAGACCTAAAATGATTGATCATAGATACTACAGACAATCAAGTTGCAACAAACTCACAACATGATTTTTTTATGCCAAATATACAATTGAACATAAATTTGATCACTCAAGTCTCCAGAAAGACAAGCCCAATATCTTGATGGAATACAAGAAGACTAAAAACTTCTCTTTAAAGTTTGGTTAGACGATGAACAAAATCATAGGGGCTTACTTTGGAAAGCTGTCACGTCACTACAGCAGAGTTAATGACTCCCAGTGCCAGGGCACAAACACTTCTAGAAACATTGCTGGTCTCAGGACTGTCAGTGAGCCAACTGCCACTGCTTATGGCTTGGACAGGATAGTGCTGTCAGATGAAATGTGTTGATCTTTGACAGAGGAAGCAGAGTTTTTGATGTATTAATCCTCCATTTTGAAGATGGGATCTTTGAGATCTAGTCTTCAACTAGTAACCAGGGAAATCTGCTTGGGTGGAGAAAACTTCTTAACCCAAAGTCAACCATTTCAATGTCAAGGCCAAGGGAAATATAGTAAGGAGATTAGTAAGAAAAGGAGGCTATCTGATGCTTCTCTGATGCTTGTGAACATTGTAAACACATACTCTTTCATGATTTAAATTGATTTCATCTATATCTACTTTACCCATGTCTGTCTTGATAACTGAATGCTGGTATGTTTTGTAGCATGCTGGACCGTGTGGTGAAAGTCCTTCACAGAGTCAGTGAAGACAGATAACATGTCCATAGCTCTTTGGTCAGTGGTTCTGCTTATATGCCCAAGATTCAGAAGCTCCCGCAAGATTTCCTCAGTGATAAGAATTTAAAATGGACTATAAACACTGATAAGGCTGTTGCTTATGGCATAGATGTCCAGGCAACCATCTCAGTTGGAGAAAAATCTGACTATATCTAGAATTTGCTGCTCATTGTGACTCCCCTGGTTCCTTGGAGCTATAGCTACTGAGTGCCATCATTCTGCTAAGTAGGAACAAACTGTCATTCCATACTATAATGATCAGCCTGGTGCATTCATTCAGGTCTATGAAGTTGTGCAGTAACCAAGAATAACCATATACTAGCCATATGTGAGCTCACAGATGTTTCTCAGATTGAAGAAACATTTATATAGATGTCTCCAGCGTCCTCAATATGTTTTCTGTACACAAGAATACACAAAAAGAGGACAAGATCATGACAAATACCATTTGGGCAAGGAAGATATTAAGTATATAGTCCAGGAAGTAGTAAAATACAAAGATGAAGAAAAGAAGCAAAAACTCTCACTGTGGTCTTCTGAGGTTTCTCTATGGATCTCAGCCTTCCTTAGTACTTCCACTGCCTTCTCAACTCTCTACCGACAGACCGCCTTTGTTATTTTCCATTTCCACTTACCACATCTAACAAAGTTACCTTTGACTCATCAGCCTCACTCCTAGAAATCTATCTCAAAGGCATGCTGGCAAAATTACAAAATACTATTTACACAAGGCTATTCATCATAGCATCATTTTATGAACACAAAGCTGAAAACAACCCAATTCCCAATGTCCTTCAAAAAGGGACTGATCAAATAGGCTATCATAATGCATGCAAGGGAGTCTGTAGCCATAAAGAGCAACGAGAACAAGTTCTGTATACTGATATGGAATGCTCTCCAGGTTATATCATAAAGTGAAATAAGCAATGACTAGTAGTCTAATTATGGTATGTTATGTTTTGGGGTATATATATACACACACACAAATATACATATTTATTTCTACTTTCATAAAGAATCAATGGAAGCATAAACCCAAAATTAATAAAAATGCTTCTCTACAGTGGAAGGGAGAAAAGAAGATAGAAGAGCCAGAGCCAGAAGCAAACCTCCCTAAATGTAACTTATTTTACAGTTTTGGCAGGTTTCCCAGGGTGTAGGCCTATAACTGGCAGAGTGACATTCTATTGGCCAAGCAGGGCACAGGAGTCAACCCAGAATCAAGGGAGGGGAAAGAGCTTCCACCTCTCCAGGGGACGTATTTCTAAAAGTGATGCAATAAAACCACCCAACATCATCTGTTTCACAACGTGATGCAACAAAGAGGATACAACCGCAGCAATAAAATAATCTTGCCTGGAAAAATTAAATTTGAACATCTAATCGGGCCTCTAACTCAGTTTCTGCTTATATAATGGATAGAAGAAAAAGTCAAACAGCGCCTTAAAGAAGCAATCAGCCAAATCTAGACTGTGGGACATTCTATAGGACAAATCACCAGAATAACTACATGCATTTGAAGGTTCTGTTTGGATTATGACTCAAACAAACTAACTGTAAACTGACATCTTTGAGACAATTGGAGAAATTTGAAATTAGACTATCGAGAGAAGGAAAAATAATTTTCCCTCTACCCTTCTAGGTTCTTGGCTGAAACCTCCCCTGTAATAAAGACAGATTAACATAGAGAGGGGAAAATCAATTTTAATTACATATGTGTGTGCTTACATATGGAGCCCTACAAAGATATGAGACTCAAAAGGTGGCCAGACCGTTGAGGCTTATATACCATCCTGAGCTAAGGGAAGGGAGAGGGGTCTGGACTTCAGGTGGGGGAGAAGGCAATTCACAGGAAGGTGAGAAGAGGAAATGCTTGGTAAACAAAGACTGCCCTGCCATGCAGATAGGTAAGTCTCTCAGATGACAGAGTTGTTTGTGGTAATAGCTTCTTCCTGGTACAGGCTTC